>NC_090325.1:96552943-96859030 GCF_035084215.1 Heptranchias perlo | reverse complement strand
CCAACCCGGCCCTCGTGACACAGGACCCCATTCTGATCCCCGACACACACGCCTGAGGGCCGCTGCAATGTTATCAGTGGTCCAAACTTGGAATCCTCTTCACCGGCAACATTGAAATGAGGCCCACGGCCCAATATCAGGTTTCACCATTCAGATGTTGGGGGTGGTGGTGGGGGAGGATGCAAACTATGCCTCCCTGCATGCTTAAAAATGGTTGTGGCCTAATTTCTGTCTGTCTATCTGTGTATCTGTCTATCTGTATATTGTTCTGTTTCACAGGTGTCAGGAATTAGAATGTTTAGATTTTATAAATATGAATAAACCCAGATGATAATTAGAAGTTTTCCATTTGCTTCAAAATTCAACTAAATTGTGTTTGTCATTGGTAAAATGAACTTAAATTAGGATGTGAAAAGACAGTTTGGGGGAGGTTTTAGTCTCTTTAGTGCCCCTTTTTTTCAGTAGGAAAAGGGGTGGTGGTAACACCAAATCGTCTTACCCACTGCAATTTTAGAACATTCTGCAAAATAGCCAGCCAGGCACCCACTGGAATCAGGTGAGAGCGCCATCACTATATGCCAATCAAAATCCAATGTATATAGGAACCTGATGCAATTTTGCACAAGCCCTTCCCATTGACACCAAGTGGTAAGTGGCCAAACCAACATCCCTTAAAGAGGTTTGTGGAGGCTGCTCAGAAAAGGCCAAAATTCAGGTTTGTGGGGGATTTTGGGGGGCCATGGGAGGTCAACTAGCTGAGTGATTTGTGAAGGGAAGCTAATGCAGCACAACCTTGTGGCCAAAGCCTCTAATAGCATCGTGACATGAACTGGCCACACGTAAGAAAATTGAATGGGGATTGTAGACACGTGAATTTATAATGTGAAAAGTTGACACCAAAATGTGAACAAATAAAATCATGACAACGGGAAGTAAGGTTTGTAGACACAAGTGCACGCAGTTGTAATATTTTTAACATAATACTACTTGATCTCCCACAGCATTGCACAGGGAAAATGAGGATCAAGTGTAATCTTCAGGTAAAGCTGGATTAGAAGGCAGGAGATAATTTGACTATAGTGTGCAGTCATAATTCAGTCCCAATTTTAAATTCATACAATCGGTGCTTACTTTAATTTTAAATGACAGTGTGACCAGTTTACATAATAAATGTGGAATAGAAATTTATAATGGAAAAAGCTGACAAGAAATGCACAGCCATGTCAGATTTTAGATACACAGGAATTTTATTTGCTTGGTTCTGTCCTCAAACTGACTTGTTTTTCACAGATAATGTCAAAGGTATTTATGTGTAGATCTGTAAAATAAGTAGCATTAAAATATCCATTAAACATTAATAAAATTACTAACATTGTCAAAATAATAACTAGTGCTTGTACTGTAAAAACAAAATGAATTATTCAGAATCATTTTCCAAAAGTTGTCCTTGGCAGACTAATGATTAACAGTGGAGGACTAGTAATTTGCATGTAAATATTATAACCTAAGCCTCAAGCCAGTACACATCTAACAGTTTAATTCATGATATACCCTCATGTGAACAGAGAAATACATAATTCCATGAAATGTGATACTGTATAAAGCTTATTCAATGCTTTTCATGGACTACAGGTCCAGTATGACATTTCATGGAATGATGTCTTTCCCTGTTCACAGATTGATTGACGATCAGTAGCTTTTGCCCTCAGATGAATATGCACACTTACAGTTCTGCTTAAAAGTTATGAAGTCATTTTTTGAACAGACCAAATAAAGTTTTATAATATAGAATGCTTAATTCAACACTCCTACAAATTTCTAGTACTAGATGTGATGAAAGGTAAAAATCTGAAGAAATGCATAAAAATATAATTGCTAAAATGCCATGTATTTTCTGTTATTATTTTGCCCAGCACCAAACATTTTAAGGATGCATATATTGTGTCAGTAATACAGTGACAGAGAGTATTGGAATACTTTTGTGATCTGCCAAGAAATAAGAGGGCTGATATTCTTTTTCGCTATCTGGGGAACGCTCACTTCTCAGCTGCAACAGAGATGGCAGTACACTGCCCTGGGAATTACTTGGCCAGCACTGCAATAGACACCGGTCCTGCGCCCACATGTTAACTGCCCAGAGTGTCTGCATATTACTTGTAAGAGCTGGTCTTTTGCTGCCCATCAATTTCGTATGCTCATATGTAACCCTTCATTCACCTCAGCAAATTTGGCATCTTCAAGTTGCATTCTAAAGACTGTCACCTGCTAATGTCTGACCTCTCAGTGCCATCCTTTTCCATTTCCTCTAGGTCCTTCTCAGCAGAAAAAGCTTTGTGAAGAAGACATCTCGAAGGAGGACAATCCTCCTAAGGATGCACCGCCGCGCGCTTCATCCTTCCCGAACACTAGCTCAGACATTGGCATACTGCGGCGTTAGGTAGAGAGGCAGAGGGGTCTGCACATGGTGAAACGCCCAGCACCACTGGGCAGCAGAGGGAACTGGTGGCAGGGACAGCCCAGGAGAGAGTTTGCCAGAGAGCAAGGTCCTCTCCCAGCTCTGCTGAGCAGGTCAGAGATGAAGACTTCGGGGGCCCAGCCATGAAAGGAAAACTGCTGGACTCAGTTGTATCAATTATTGGAAGGTCTGCCAAGGAGTTTCGGCACTATGGCTGAAGGTGTGGAGGAGTCTGCTTCCTACCATCTTGCATTGCATCAGCATGCTGCAGTCTAGTGTGGCCACCTCCACGAACGCTGCAGTCAAACCCTCAAACAGGGAGTGTCACCGGCCTTTGCAGCTTTGATGGATGCTCACACAGCTGCCTTGCAAACTTGGGGCTCAAACCTGTGTTTCACCTTGTAGAGATAGGCAGACCTTGGAGACATTGGTGGAGCAAATGGTTTGGGGCTTTGAAAGAGTCACTCATTTTCTGCAGTCTGCTCTCCTACAGATCAGCAGAAGTGATGAGCCCCAGCCCCACGGGAGTGGCAGTGGCACGATGGAAGTGGTACGTGTTGGTCTCTCTCAGGATGTCAGTACATCTGCTGCTTCACCACCCTCTCAACCAATACCCACCATGGTGCCGGCAAGTGATCTTGGCCAGACAGCCCCAGCAGCAGCGAAAGGTGCAGCCATCTGCCCCCAGGCCCTCACAGGCTCGAGCACCCAGAAGTTACCAGCCACGAGCATCTGAAGGGTCCCAACATGAGTAACAATAGCCTTCCACCAGCTTTGTTGAAGCCACTATAAGAAACGTATAATGAGTTGACACTTGGGTGAGAAATGAATGGAAGGCAACTATTGCATTGAGATACAATTATCACAATTGGAACTTTGGTCTGCAGTGTGGTTTTATTACAGCTTCTGCGTCTGCAGTGTCAGATTGTCATTAATATAGAATCTGACTGAATGGATTCTACATTCTTTAATGCAGCATTAAGGGAATGGCGAAGGATGTAACCAAGACTATTAATGTAGAGGGGCTTTGTATAAGTTTTCAGGGCAGAAGAATGAGCAAATCACTAGACTCGCTGAGGAATTAACTCATCCCTCGTATCTCTTGCTGCAAGGTATTGAGGTGGCCCTTAATCTTCTTCTGTTTTCTCGCCTTACCCCCGGTCTTCCTCATCTGAAGGCTGCTGCTCTGCCTCCTCCTAATGCAGGTCTCTCTGGATGGAAAGGTTGTGCAGTATGCAGCAAACCACTATGATGTGGGAGACTCTTTGTGTGGCATATTGTAGGGAGCCCCCAGACAGTTCGAGACACTTGAACCTCTGTTTGAGCAGCCTCATTGTGTGCTCAATAATGATCCTGGTGGTCCCCTGGCTTTGATTATATCTGTGTTGCTGAAGCGTGGCTGGTTTGTGGAAGGGTGTCCTGAGCCATGCGTGTACATAGAATCTTTTGTCCCCCAGCAGCGATCCTGTCACGTTCTTGGAAGGCTCGAATAATGGGGAGATGGTAGATTGTTGCAGGATAAATGCACCGTGGCAGCTGCCTGGGTACTTTGCACAACTTGCATGATCCTGTTCCTGTGATCATCCATTAGCTGCACATCGATGGAGTGGTAGCCCTTCCTGTACACAAATGCTGCTGGATGGTGTTCTGGTGCCCTGATGGCAACATATGTGTAGTCATGGAGGAAGCCAGACACTGCTGCAAATCCCCGAGCTCTCTAGTGTGGACTGTTGAGATCAATGAGGAAGGTGATTTACTGGTCAGCCCTTGTGAAGAGGGTGTTGGTGACCTCCTTAATGCAGCAGTGTACTGAAGACTGGGAGATGTGATTGATATCCCCTGTAGCAGACTGGAAGGAGATAGTGATGAAGAAGTTTAGGGGCTGTGGCAACTTTGAGAGCCTTTGGGAGAGCACGCACCGCCCCCCCCCCACACACACACATACACCACCCTGGTCCAGCAGGCAACAGGTCCTGTTACAGGAGGCTGCAGAGGTTTGCAACAACCCACCTGGAGAAGTGCAGCCTCCTGATGCACTGCTCTTCAGATAGATCCAATAAACTGACTCTTGGCCTGTACATCCTGTGTGCTGGGTATGGCCTCCTACAAACAGCCCCCTCGCCTGCTGTCTCCTAATAGGCCCAGCTGCTGCTCGTGCTGGTTGCTGAGGCTGCTGCTTGTCCTCTTCCTCCAACATTTCCTCCATCCAAATGAAACTGGTTGTGATTTTCCAGAATTCCCTAGATTCTCGAACGGTCCCAGTGGATTGGAAGGAAGCAAATGTGACCTTGCTATTCAAGGAAGGAGGGAGAGAGAAAACAGAGAGCTACAGGCCAGTTAGCCTGACATCAGTCGTAGGGAAAATGCTGGAATCCATTCTTAAGGAAGTGGTAACAGGGCACTTAGAAAATCATAATATGATTAGGCAGAGTCAACATGGTTTTATGAATGGGAAATCATGTTTGACCAATCTTAGTTTTTTGAGGATGTAACTAGCAGGGTAGATAAAGGGGAACCAGTGGATGTAGTATATTTGGATTTTCAAAAGGCATTCAATAAGGTGCTGAGTCGTTGAATATATTCAAGGCTGAGATAGGCAGATTTCTGGACTTTAGGGAAATCATGGGATAAGGGGATAGGGCAGGAAAGTGGAGTTGAGGTCGAAGATCAGCCATGATCTTATTGAATGGTGGAGCAGGCTCAAGGGGCCATACGGCCTACTCGTGCTCCTATTTATTATGTTATTTTGGCAATAATAGCAACCATCATAAGCAGATAGAGCTTACTGAGGGTAAGTAAGGAAACATTGTCAAAAAGAGGCAAGCTGGCAGCTGGAAATACGATTGACAATCCGGTTAGCACAAAGATCCCATGATCCAATTACCTGCAGGTGAGGGTCTTATTAAATACTACTTCAGTGGCTTTCCTGCTGGGTTTTACTGGTGGATTGGGCACAGGGTGGGACTTCGGCAATTTTGCGTAAAAATGGCGTTGAGGTCCTAATTGCACCATGAGACCCCTATTTACATGTATTGATAGGGGCCTTGCTGTACCTGGTTGGCACCTCGGCCCATTAGCAAATGGTGTTAAGGCAGGCGGGAGCACATCCGGAATGCAGTGGTAAGTACTCTACCACTAATTTAACCACCAGTCAGCCCCCTTCCCATCATTTGGGCAAGGTTAAAATCGGCCCTTAATGCTTTCACCTGTTTCATCGACATGGGGTGAAAAGATCAATCCACCTTAAGAACACTGCAACACCAAATCTGCAGTCCCATCGTCGCTGTGTAGAAACTAAATGCATTTTCACTTTCTCCCTCTAATTGCTGGATGCTTCTAAGTGATGATTTTTCAGGACTAACATTAGCATATTGCTTGATTGTGTAACCAATTTACTTGCAAAACAAGTATAAAATTCCAATTTAGTCACATTATCTCTGCCAATTTTTGATCAGCATTTTCTAAGGTCCAATCAAGCCAACACCAGTCAGAATTAACTGACCAAAGTCAATTTAGAATTTGTGTGGTGTTACAGCACTTAGAGCATTTTAATGATTCCATTGCACTTTCTTTATTAGCACTGGGCTCAAGAGTATTTGTACTAAATACTTCAAAAATCTCAAAGACCATTTAGCGTTTCTCTTGTTATTATTGCTATTATTATTGTGGAAAATAAATGAATGCCATGCATCAACCAAGTCATAAAATTCATTAATTAAATCTTAATATCGAATGATTTATGTTGCCTTTCAGATCAGATCTTGACAGTATCCTGTTTACTTTTCACAGTCCTCTGAAGCTTCATGTGGATATCTTTATGCTGGACTTGCTGATACCTGTGAACAAATTCTTTTTATTTACTTTTTTTTATTTTGAGCAAAGTCAATAAATAAAAGGATCAAATCTCCCTTTTAACAAAAAAACAATAAAATGCCTCCCACAGACAGTGCTTAGATTTGAATAAATCTAGACATTTGTCAATATCTTCCTTTAACATTACTCAGTGTCCCAATGAGTGACAGAATGCACAGCTAGAAATAAAGACATTAATGGACGTATTGAAGATGCACCTGCATGTCTCAGCCAACAAAGAATGATTCTTTACAGCAATTGCAACATAAGTGAAAAATTCAATGGAATACATGGGAAGATTTTTCATTTCACCCATCCCAACCACTTCACCAGAAGTTACCCATATGAAATGTTGTACCTCAAAGGAAAAGCAGAAACAGCTATCACTGTGTTAGATACAGTTTACACATTTTTGTTTTGAGTAGAACCAGCACAGAAGGCGGCCATTCCCCACCTTCTCTCTTTCATTTCCTTCCCTTCCTCCCTTCTCTCCTTAAAGTACTTGTGTCAGTGGTTCCAACAATGCAGCTGTTTCTTTTAGCCTTCACCGTTGCTCTTACAGCCTCCGGCAACTTTTGATTTTATTGCTCCCTTAACTACAGATAAAGTGAAAATTAGAAGGTGTAAAGCGATTAACCCAGCATCAAAGCTGAATGACAGGCTAGGGTGTGTGGCCCAACTAAAAGTTCTATATACAAATGCACGGAGTATAAGGAATAAATTAAATGAACTACAGGCATAAATTCAAATTGGAGGGTATGACATGATAGCTATTACTGAGACATGGCTGCAGGATGGTCAGGATTAGGAACTAAATATACCAGGTTATAAGGTCTACAGGAGAGATAGGGAAAATAGAAGAGGAGGAGGAGTAGCCTTAGTGATTAGAGATGAAATCACTTCAATGATAAAGGAGGATATAACGAGAGGTAAGCAGCCAACAGAGACCTTATGGGTTGAATTGAGAAATAGAAAAGGATCTAAGACGATAGTAAGAGTTGTGTATAGGACCTCTGGCAGCAGCTCTGAAGTGCTAGATTGTATAAATGCAGAGATTAGACAAGCATGTAACAAAGGCATAATGGTCTTAGTGGGGGACTTTAACCTTCACATAGATTGGGAAAAGCAGACTAGCAACTGTCAGAAAGGTAGTGAATTTCTTGAGTGTGTCCGGGATAGTTTTCTACAGCAGTATGCCCCAGAGGCAACAAGGGGGCAAGCCATACTAGATTTAGTAATGTGTAATGAACCAGATTTAGTTAACAGCTTAACTGTGCATGAACATCTATCCAACAGTGATCATAACATGATGGAGTTCAAGGTAGTGTTTGAAAGGGAAAAAAATGAATCAGCTGCTAAGATTCTAGACTTGAGTAAGGCCGACTTCAATGGGATGAGACAGAGACAGTCCACAGTAAACTGGGCAAATCTGTTAATGGGTAAAATGGCAGACATGTTGAATAATTACTTTGCGTCAGTATTTATAGTCGATAAAGAGGATAGCATGCTGCAAATCCTAAGAAAATTAATATTGAATCAGGGACAGGGACTCAATAAAATTAACATAAGTAAAACAACAGTAAAGAAGAAAATAATATCACTAAAGAGTGACAAATCCCCAGGACCAGATGGTTTCCATCCCAGGGTTTTAAAGGAAGTAGGTGAGCACATTGCAGACGTCCTAACTATAATATTTCAAAGTTCTCTAGATTCAGGAACCGTCCCTCTAGATTGGAAAATTGCACATGTCACTCCGCTTATTAAGAAAGGAGAGAGAGAAACCAGAGAATTATAGACCAGTTAGCCTAACACCTGTTGTGGGGAAAATGCTGGAGTCTATAATTAAGGATAGGGTGACTGAACACCTCGAAAATTTTCAGTTAATCAGAGAGAGCCAGCATGGATTTGTGAAAGGTAGGTCGTGCCTGACAAAACTGATTGAATTTTTTGAAGAGGTGACAAAGTAGTGGACAGGGGAATGTCAATGGATGTTATTTATATGGATTTCCAGAAGGCATTTGATAAAGTCCCACATAAGAGACTGTTAGCTAAGATAGAAGCCCATGGAATCGAGGGGAAAAGTACGGACTTGGTTAGGAAGTTGGCTGAGCGAAAGGCGACAGAGAGTAGGGATAATGGGTAGGTACTCACATTGGCAGGATGTGACTAGTGGAGTCCTGCAGGGATCTGTCTTGGGGCCTCAATTATTCACAATATTTATTAACGACTTAGATGAAGGCATAGAAAGTCTCATATCTAAGTTTGCCGATGACACAAAGATTGGTGGCATTGTAAGCAGTGTAGATGAAAACATAAAATTACAAAGCGATATTGATAGATTAGGTGAATGGGCAAAACTGTGGCAAATGGAATTCAATGTAGGCAAATGTGAGGTCATCCACTTTGGATCAAAAAAGGATGGAACAGGGTACTTTCTAAATGGTAAAAAGTTAAAAACAGTGGATGTCCAAAGGGACTTAGGGGTTCAGGTACATAGATCATTGAAGTGTCATGAACAGGTGCAGAAAATAATCAATAAGGCAAATGGAATGCTGGCCTTTATATCTAGAGGACTAGAGTACAAGGGGGCAGAAGTTATGCTGCAGCTATACAAAACCCTGGTTAGACTGCACCTGGAGTACTGTGAGCAGTTCTGGGCACTGCACCTTCGGAAGGACATATTGGCCGTCGAGGGGGTGCAGCGTAGGTTTACTAGAATGATACCTGAACTTCAAGAGTTAAGTTACGAGGAGAGATTACACAAATTGGGGTTGTATTCCCTAGAGTTTAGAAGGGTAAGAGGTGATCTGATTGAAGTTTATAAGATATTAAGGGGAACAGATAGGGTGGATAGAGAGAAACTATTTCCGCTGGTTGGGGATTCTAGGAGTAGGGGCCACAGTCTAAAAATTAGAGCCAGACCTTTCAGGAGAAAACACTTCTACACACAAAGGGTGGTAGAAGTTTGGAACTCTCTTCCGCAAACGACAATTGATACTAGCTCAATTGTTAATTTTAAATCTGAGATAGATAGCTTTTTGCCAACCAAAGGTATTAAGTGATATGGGCCAAAGGTGGGTATATGGAGTTAGATCACAGATCAGCCATGATCTTATCAAATGGTGGAGCGGGTTCGAGGGGCTGAATGGCCTACTCCTGTTCCTATGTTCCTAACCTTCATTTTTAAAAAAATAATCTTTGAGATGCGGGTATGGCTGTCAAGGTCAACATTTACTGACCATCCTTAGTTGCCCTTGAGAAGGTGGTGGTGAGCCACCTTCTTGAACCTGCTGCAGTCCATGGTGGGGGGGGAAGGTACTCCCACATTGCTATTAGGTAAGGAGTTCGAGAACTGTGACCCCACGACAATGAAGGAATGGCATTCTATGTTCAAGTGAGGATGGTGTATGGCTTTGAAGGAAACTTGGACATAAGAACATAAGAAATCGGAGCAGGATTAGGCCATACTGCCCCATGAGCCTGCTCCACCATTCAATAAGATCATGGCTGATTTTTGACCTCAACTCCACTTTCCCACCTGATTCCCCATGTCCCTTGATTCCCTTAGAGTCCAAAAATGAATTGAGTATATTCAAGGCTGAGATCAACGATTGAGCATCCACAGCCATCTGGGGTAGAGAAACCCAAAGATTCACAACCCTCTGAGTGAAGGAATATTTCCTCATTTTGGTCCTAATTGGCCTACCCTTATCCCGAGAGTATGCCCCCAAGTTCTAGACTCTCCAGCCCGGGGAAACGGCCTCTCAGCATCTACCCTGTCAAGCCCTCTCAGAATCTTATATGTTTCAATGAGATCCCCTCTCATTCTTCTAAATTCCAGAGAGTATAAGCCCATTCTACTCAACCTCTCCTCATAGGACAACCCTCTCATCCCAGGAATGAATCTAGTGAACCTTCATAGCACCACCTCTAAGGCAAGTATATCCTTCCTTAGGTAAGGAGACCAAAACTATACACAGCACTCCAGGTGTGGTCTCACCAAAGCGCTGTACAATTGCAGCAAGATTTCCTTACTATTGTAATCCAACTGCCTTGTATTAAAGGCCAACATACCAGTTGCCTTCCTAATTGCCTGCTGTACCACATGTTAACTTTCTGTGTTTCATATACAAGGACACCCTTCTCATAGGCCCCGATATTACAGTGGAGGTAGGATGGCAGCAGGGTGGGGGGTGATTGGGTGGGTAACCCGCCCAATATAATAAATTTCCTTTTCGCACGCGATCGCAGGTCAATTGAAACCACTTAATGTGGCTTCCGGGTTTGCCGTCCGAAAGCTGCAAAGCGGGCGGACTGCGCACCCGCATCACAGGCTGTCAGCTGGAGGAGCTCTATTTAAGGGGCAGTCCTCCAATGGCTGCTCCGGAACAAACACCCCAGACCACAATGGAGCAGCACAGGGGCAAGGCCGCTCCAAGATTCAACGATGCCTCACTCTGGGTGCTACTGGATGAGGTGAGGAGGAAGAGGGATGTGTTTTACCCAGCGAACGGGAGGAAGTGGCCTGCCTCTGCCACCAGGAAGGCCTGGCTCGAGGTGGCAGAGGAGGTCACCAGCAGCAGTAACATCTCCTGCACCTGGATCCAACGCAGGAAGTGCTTCAATGACCTAACTAGGTCAGCCAAAGTGAGTACACTTACTGATTCTTCTACATTCCGTCTTCCACATCACTGCCCCCAACCCCCAACTCATTCTGTACTGCCAAAACTAGTCTATCACATCACTCCCCACACCCACTTAAGGCTCACCCTCAACTTACCTTCACTTCCTCAGCACTTCCTCACCTCCCCATCAGTCACCCCACCACTACCACTCAACCCAATCCTCATACAATGTCATGGCTCTGTCTCATACTTGCCCTCTGATGCATCTCTTTCACTGTCAGCCGCACCCAAACCAATGCATTCATCGGTTGGCCACGTCACCATCACTCACTCACGCGTGTGTACTTTCTCCCCTTATAGGAGAAGAGAGCTCAGAATGCACGGGAGAGGGTGAGGGCCAAAGGGGGGCCGCAATAAATCATTGTCCTCCCAGACACCGATCAGGAGGCGCTGGAGCTCAGCTGAACCCTCGAGTGCCTGTCGATCGGGGACACCGAGACTGGCACCCGACAAACGTCTGGTGACACAACTTTAACATTCAGCACTCACAATATGAATTGATGTTAACATTCCTTGCCATCTTCAGCACCTCAGTATGCTCATCGCAACATGACACATCTGTGATCATGCTTAATATTGCCTTCTGTGCTCTTATAGGGCCTTCAGCGACCACTGTGATAACGGAGGGCATCATCACATCTTAGCGAGCCATCCACCAGCGCAGATACTCATACCTCGGTGGGTCCTAGTCCTTAGTTGGGTTGGCACCTGGTGAGTTACCACACACGTGAGCATGAGCAGACTCTGGTGGCAGGGGCAGCTGTGGAGAGTCCGCGTCAGTGGGCGCATTCCTCTCCAAGGCTCTGCTCAGCTGGACGCAGATGCTGAACCCTGGGGGCCATCTTTTAAAAGGAGAATGATCAAGCGACAGCAGCACATTTGCAAGGTACTGGAACTCTCCACAATAGTGCAGAGGATGGAGGAGTCCAACTTCTACATGAGTGGAATGGTGGCACTGGAACTTGAGGGAATCTCTGAGGTAGTGTCACAGGGACATGAGCAACTCTCTGAGATACTGTCACGGGTAAATGCGGGAATGTCTACGATGGAAGGCTAGCCTCCATTGAGCTTCAAGAACGGCTCAGAAATGAGTCCAATCAGGCCCTGAAAACGGCCATTCGGATTCACAGTGAACAACGTTCTGCTGCCTTAAACAGGCAGGCAGATACACTAGCACTGGCCTTACAAGGCTTCACACATGTCCTCCAAACTGTAGTCCAGCAGGGTGGTAGGATTGATCTGGGCCTGGCCCAGGGGAGGGATGATGGCGAAAGGGGACATGGAAGTGGGGACACCATTCAAAGCACTCCCATGTCTCACCCGTTGCCCCCCCCCACCCCCCCACCAACCAGTACCCACAATGCTGCCTCCTCTCCAGGTTGGTGAGTCTACCCCTGCACAAGTGCAGGTGGAGCAGTCTTTTTGGAGGGGCGCTCAAAGGCACCAAAACTCAGAGGGTGTAGGCCCAAAACATCTCATCAGTCAGGGCATGAACAAGAGCAACCTGCAGCAGCCACAGGGGATGCACCACGTAGAAGTAGTCGGAAAAGAAAAATGCAGGGAATCTTACAACACCAGGTTATAGTCCAACAGTTTGATTTGAAAATCACAAGCTTTCGGAGGCTTTCTCCTTCGTCAGGTGAGTGTGGGATTCCTTGAAGGTTACCGCATATATAGTCAGAGAACAATGCCAGGCAATCAGACAGAGAGACAGTAAATACAGAACTACTGAATATACAAACGGTCAGAACCCAAAGACAGAGAGAGAGAGAGAAACATCCGAAAGGAAGAGAAAGAGAGAGAATGACCAGTTGTATTAAAAACAGATAACTCTTTTTTCGCTGGTGGGGTTACGTGTAGCGTGACATGAACCCAAGATCCCGGTTGAGGCCGTCCTCATGGGTGCGGAACTTGGCTATCAATTTCTGCTCGACGATTTTGCGTTGTCGTGTGTCTCGAAGGCCGCCTTGGAGTACGCTTACCCGGAGATCGGTGGCTGAATGTCCTTGACTGCTGAAGTGTTCCCCGACTGGGAGGGAACCCTCCTGTCTGGCGATTGTTGCGCGGTGTCCGTTCATCCGTTATCGCAGTGTCTGCATGGTCTCGCCAATGTACCATGCTCCGGGAATCCTTTCCTGCAACGTATGAGGTAGACAACATTGGCCGAGTCACAGGAGTATGAACCATGTACCTGGTGGATGGTGTCCTCTCGTGTGATGGTGGTATCTGTGTCGATGATCTGGCATGTCTTGCAGAGGTTGCCGTGGCAGGGTTGTGTGGTGTCGTGGACGCTGTTCTCCTGAAAGCTGGGTAATTTGCTGCGAACGATGGTCTGTTTGAGGTTGGGTGGCTGTTTGAAGGCGAGTAGTGGAGGCGTGGGGAAGGCCTTAGCGAGGTGTTCGTCATCATCGATGACATGTTGAAGGCTGCGGAGAACATGGCGTAGTTTCTCCACTCCGGGGACGTACTGAACAACGAAGGGTACTCTGTTGGTTGCGTCCCGTGTTTGTCTTCTGAGGAGGTCTATGCGATTTTTCGCTGTCGCCCGTCGGAACTGTCGATCGACGAGTCGAGCGTCATATCCCGTTCTTACAAGGGCGTCTTTCAGCGTCTGTAGGTGTCCATCGCATTCCTCCTCGTCTGAGCAGGTCCTGTGTATTCGCAGGGCCTGTCCATAGGGGATGGCCTCTTTGATGTGGTTGGGGTGGAAGCTGGAAAAGTGGAGCATCGTGAGGTTGTCCGTGGGCTTGCGGTAGAGTGAGGTGCTGAGGTGCCCGTCTTTGATGGAGATTTGTGTGTCCAAGAAAGAAATCGATTCTGAGAAGTAGTCCATGGTGAGTTTGATGGTGGGATGGAACTTGTTGATGTTATCGTGTAGTCTCTTCAGTGATTCTTCGCCGTGGGTCCAAAGGAAGAAAATGTCGTCGATGTATCTGGTGTATAGTGTTGGTTGGAGGTCCTGTGCAGTGAAGAAGTCGTGCTCAAACTTGTGCATGAAAATGTTGGCGTATTGGGGTGCAAATTTGGTCCCCATGGCTGTTCCATGTGTTTGGGTAAAGAACTGGTTATCGAAGGTGAAGACATTGTGATCCAGGATGAAGCGGATGAGTTGTAGAATAGCGTCTGGAGATTGGCTGTTGTTGGTGTTGAGTACTGAGGCTGTTGCAGCGATGCCATCATCCTGGGGGATACTGGTGTAGAGTGCCGAGACGTCCATCGTGGTGAGAAGTGTTCCTGGTTCAACTGGTTCATGGGTGCTGAGTTTTTGTAGGAAGTCTGTAGTGTCACAACAGAAGCTGGGGGTTCCCTGTACGATGGGTTTCAGGATGTCCTCGACGTATCCAGAGAGGTTCTCACACAGGGTTCCGTTGCCTGATACGATAGGACGTCCGGGTGTGTTGGCTTTGTGTATCTTTGGGAGGCAGTAGAAGTCTACCACGCGGGGAGTACGTGGGATGAGAGTGCGTAGGATGCTTTGAAGGTCTGGATCGAAGGTCTTGATCAGTTTGTTGAGCTGGTGGGTGTGTTCTTTGGTCGGATCTGCGGGTAACCGTCTGTAGTGTTCCTGGTTGTCCAGTTGTCGGTATGCTTCTTTGCCATAGTCCGTTCTTTCTGTATGACGATGGCTCCTCCTTTGTCCGCTGGTTTGATGACGATGTTGCGATTGGTCTTGAGAGCATTGATGGTGTTGCGTTGTGCTTAGGTGACATTCTGGACTGTCTTGTGAGTGCGGCTGATGAATCTGGCGTTGACGCATCTCCTGACAGCTTGAGTATACATGTCAAGCTTAGGGCAGCGACCCTCCGGAGGAGTCCAGTTTGACTGGCGAAGGTTTTGTAAGCACGAAAGGTATGCACAAAGGTGTTTGACAGTTGGTCATGTTTTTTATTTATATTAACTTTTTGTTAAAATCACATTAAATATTATTATTGTCACCTCTATTGCCACGTTTTGGCCATTCTTGACTGGCTTTTCTAATAGGGCCCTTTCATGAGGTTCACCATGAACGGCGACACTTGATGCCACCCATTGGGTCACTTTGCAGTGGGTGTATGTGTAGTTGCAGGACTGCTTTGTGCAGCGAAGGGTGGGGGTGCTGGTATGGGCGCTGCTCTATCCAAGTGCTGTGAGGACTGGACTCTTCACACTGTCTGTTGTTAGGAGAACCGTTCACATATCAGTGACTCCCTGGCCTCACGAGCAACCAGGTTAGCCGCTGCTTTGCCCGTAAGTTGCTCCTGCTCTCCCTTCTCCTCCTCTGCCCCCTCTGCCTCCTCCTCCTCCTCAATGTGGGTGGCAGATGTGGATGGGACCTCCTCAAGCGGCACCCTCTCTGCTGTGCCATGATGTGTCCCACTCTGTCTGGTGCGTATTGAAGCGCTCCCCCAGAATGATCAAGGCACCTAAATTGCATCTTGAGCAGCCCTATAGCATGCTCAATTGTAGACCTGGTGGCGATGTGGCGGTCGTTATATCGACGCTGTTGCTCAGTGATGGGGTTCCTCAGAGGTGTCATGAGCTACGTGTGGAGGGGGTATCCCTTGTGCCCAAGGAGCCAGCCCTTAAGGGTGTTCATTGCATGGAAGAGGGGCGGGATGTTGGATTCCCGGTGGATGAAGGAATTGTGGCAGCTGCCAGGGAATCTGGCGCACACATGAAGGAATCTTTTGCGGTGTCACAAACTAGCTGAGTGTTGATGGAGTGATAGTCCTTTCTATTGATGAACAGTCCTTGCTCGTGTGGAGGTGCTCGTATTGCTATCTGGGTGCAATCGATTTCACCCTGCATCTGTGGGAAGCCAGCCACGGAGTGGAATCCCACTGCCCTCTCCGTCTGGCTGAGGTCATTCATAGGGAAGTTGATGTACTGCGAGGCCCTGCGAAACAAGCCGTTAGTGACCTGCCTTATGCACTTGTGTGCAGACGACAGAGAGACCCCGACGATGTCCCCACTGGCACCCTGGAATGATCCAGAGGCAAAGAAGTTGAGGGCAGTGGTGCCTTTGACAGCGACAGGTAAGGAGATGCTGCTCGGGCCTGCCGGGAGCAGCTCGGCATGAAGGAGACTGCAGATGTTTGTGACTACCTGGCAACTGATTCTGAGCCTCCGTATGCACAGCTCCTCAGAGAGGTCCAGAAAGCTGAGGCTCGGTCTGTAGACCCTGTGGCGAGGGTAGTGCCTCCTGCGATGTCGCTCTCTCTGTTGTTGCCCTCTGTGCTCTTGTGCGGGTATCTGTGGCACAGCACTGTGTTGTGGAGCTCCAAGTGGCGGAGGTGGACCCCGTGCCTGGCGAGGCTGGTGATGTTGCTCCTCCTCGGATGTAGTGGTGAATGCAGTCATGGCGCCCCCCCCCCCCCATCCTGACAGTGTGAGTTTGAGGGGGTCCGCAAAGTAGTTAAATATTTCTGAACAGAAGAATTTTGAGTGGAAAGTAAGAATTTTCTGTGAAAACAAAGATCTCGCAGCCAAAACTTTGTCTGAAAGAACTGAGTGCCCTGTTGCAATAAGTGACCTTTTCTCCCCATCTGTATTTGCATTTGAATGTCTCACTGGCTGCTGGCTGAAACATGTCTGTTGCAACATGGAGTGTTTCCCACAGCATGGGAAACTCACTGAGGATTCTTCAAAATCATACCCCTGCCTCAAAGTGGAGAAAATTAAGTGCTTCAACTACTTAAACTACCTAAACAACTGTGTAAATGATCATCCCGCCAGCTTTAATTGCCGGTGGGACTTTTGCATTTGGGAGGCACGCACGCACACCCAGACATGTCAATGGGGAACCCAGAAGTCGATTTTCAGAGCCTCCTCCACCCCCCAACGCACCCCCAATTTCCCGGGAAAATCAAGCCCTTTGTGTCCTCCTCACAGCTTACTTTCCCACCTAGCTTTGTATCATCAGCAAACTTGGATACATTACACTCAGTCCCTTCATCTAAGTCATTAATATAGATTGTAAATAGCTGAGGGACAAGCACTGATCCTTGTGGCACCCCACTAGTAACAGCCTGCCAACCTGAGAATGACCCGGTTATTTCTGCTCTCTGTTTTCTAACCAATCCTCTATCCATGCAAGTATATTACCCCCAACTCCATGAGCCCTAATCTTGTGTGGCACTTTATCGAATGCCTTTTGAAAATCAAAATATACTACATCCACTCAATCCCCTTTATCTACCCTTTATTTACATCCTCAAAAAATTCTAATAGATTTGTCAAACACTATTTCCCTTTCATAAAACCATGTTGACTCTGCCTAATCATATAATGATTTTCTAAGTGCCCTGTTACCATGTCCTTGATAATGGATTCCAGCATTTTCCTGATGACTGCTGTCACGCTAACTGGTCTGTAGCTCCCTGTTTTCTCTCTACCTCCTTGGAAGTGATAGTGTTCGCATTTACCTGCTGCCTTTGTCCTTCTAGTTTGTGGAGGTCACAGGTTTGAGGTGGTTAGGCTCTCTTTTGTTGGAGAAGGCCATTGGCTGGCATTTTTGTAGCGTGAATGTTACTTGCTACTAATCAGCTTAAGTCTGGATGTTGTCCACGTATTGCTGCTTGCAGATATGCACTGCTTTGTTATCTGAGGAATTGTGAATGGAGATGAACACTATGCAAGCATCAGCAAACAACCCCACTTCTGGCCTTATAATGGAGGGAAGGTCACTGATGAAGCAGCTAAAGATAGTAGGGCCAAGGATACTGCCTGGAAGAACTCCTGCAGCGATGTCCTGAGGCTGATATGATTGTAATATACAGCTGGCACAATATAAAAATCCCCTCCACTTCTAATCTAGCGATCTGAATTAATGAGTTTCCAGCACTAACTGTCAATATTATGAAATGATAGGAATGGCATTTAGTAAGAGAGACACAGATTGAAATCTCATTTAATGTATGGAGCTGTATTTATTTTTCTAAGAGTGATACATATCAAAATCAATTACATTGTTAAATCCAATTGATATTCACAGATGCTTGTTAGATCTCATCCAATGGGCTAAAGTCACCAGAAAACTACGGCCTAGTAATAGTCAAAATATTTGAAGTCAGAGTAGGTCCAAATGTACCAGGAATAGATGCTTTACATTCAGATCACCATGTCAGAAATAGAATAGACCGCAGGATACTGTGTCATGTTAAAAACAAAGTCTGAGCCCAAGATATACATTTAGATGAGGTTTTACTTGTCTATCTACACTGGTGTCGTGGGATTAAAACAGCTGTGCTGTGTTGCTGATCTACAGTGTCATAAAGCATTCACAGGACACATCATCAGCTTACAAATAAATAAACTAGGTTTGTTACTGCTACTTTTGACTCTATGGCCTGGAAATTTGAACTGCGCAGTGCCCATTTTACAGATGCTAAACAGCCTCCTAAACCTCCAATATGGTGGGCAGGAAACGCATGTTCATTATGAACAGGAAGTACGCTGCCCGCCATATTGCAGTGAAGGCTGGCTTCCTGTTCCTGAAATGACAGAGGTGTCTCTACAATTTCAGCAGCTGAAATGGAAGAAAGGGACAAGGGTTAGCTGTTAGTGTGAAGGGAGGGCAGAGAAAGAATTGCCTCATGAAAGTAGTTACAGTTTATCATGCAGACTGTGTAGGGTAAGCTGGAAGTAAGAAGCAATATAGAAGATAAGGATGTGAAGAAACCCTGTGTGATGTCTCCTCCAATGTTACCACTCACATACGATAGTATAATATTTGCTGTCTTTGGAAGGAAATAGCAGAACATGTTGGCTATCGCACTTGATCTTAAATATATTACACACCATTATCAGGCGGTAATTGTTAAACCTGATAATGCTATTGCATACATTTAAGGCTGCAGGTTTCAGATTATAGGAAACTCAGTCTCCTTATAGTAATCACCCTTTTGCCATGAACACAAGACACAACTGTTGGGCAAACATCTACAATCAGATATCAAAAGTCACAGACACAAACATGACTTTTATAAAAATAGCTCGTAGGCACCAGTTTTCCTATTGTCCTTGATGCTCTGCGATCCATTGTGCAATTAAAAATGTGAGAGCTTTCAGAGGACTGGCAGCCAAGATAAAAGGAATTGCTTCCACAGGTGCTTTTATGCTTATTCTTTTCTATGTTACAGTCTTGGTACAACAGCTGCCATGTACTTCTTTGCCACCTTTATACTGCGGGCTTATTGTGGTCTCTGCGCTGGCCTGTCAGAGCCTGGTTTAGTGGATGCTGGCCTGTTAACATTGAGGGCCATTTTGATTTGCTACAGTAATCGGGTGGGCGCAGGTGTTGACATCATGTTGAAGTCAATGGAAATAAAAATGGGGAGAGATGTAAAACGTCTGCCGACTCACTATCACCCATTTTACACTATTGCACGAAGTCAAGACCTACCCCATTCGCTCTATTTTGTATTATTTTGTTTTCTACCTTCATGAATAAACAAACTGTATGATGATTTATCTTTTTTAAATTTTGTTTTAACTATTCTGTTCTAATTATTTCTAATTATTATTGATTTACCTCTTCTTGCTTCTACATCACTTGTTTATTTCCTTCTTTTCAGCCTTATGTCACACAATTGTCACTCATCATTTCAATTCTTTGTGTCTTTTTGAGTCTTTTCATTTTCTTGCTGTTCTTTTTGTTTCCTTCTTGACATTCGTTGGCTCTCATGTTCCCATAGCTGAAGTTGCCAGAATTTTGATGTTGTGTGATGTGCCCCCAGTTCTCCAATCTAACTGATAGTTTTGCTGACTTCACTGCTTTGGAGCCTGTGCCTGTCACTGCAACCATCAACATATTTACAGATAACCTTTCACAGGAACTTCATTTCAATGGAAATTTCTTCAGAGTCTGTTTAAATGAAGCGATTGGGAAAATTTTCTCTCAAAATCGTAATCCAAAAGCTACTGGCAGATGTTCAAATGCAGCGGAGTACGTAAAATAAACCAATAAGGTATTTTTTTCTTAGCGGAGGTTATTGATAAGAAGAAGGCCCGTCAACAAAAAAACCTTGAGGTGTAGCAGCAGTCAGCATAATAATGTTGGTGTAACAGCATGCGAGGTAAAAAAAATAACAGATGCTAAACCTTAGACCAGGTGCATTTAAGATTATTGCCAGGGGGTATTGTAATTAACAGTTTGTTCATCATAATTCCAAAGTGAAATGCGTACACAGATTTCTTTGATGTTTTATGGTGCACTGAAAACAGGGGTATTATTCAGATGCTACTGTTTGTAGATGCTTTAAAAAAGCATCTTTACTGATTTTTGATACCTGGTCAATTATTAATTTTTTGTTACATATCTTACTCCTATTTTGTTTCTAACATTTCTATGAGGGTCAATTTAATCCACGTGTTATTTACTAACGCATTCCTAGATCGGATGAAAACAGTACAGTCCTCACCATCAATACGGTCTAGAGCATCATCGATGCCATACTCAGACAGCCATGAGAGCAGCCAGATGAAGACACTTTATAAGGAAATATCTGAGTAGACGAGTACATCCAAGATGATTTCCTCTCTTCAATGTTTATAGTGAAATTGTCATTACATTCAAAAATGTCACTATACCTAGGGACAATGCCAGTACACATGGTGCCCAGAGGAATCCTTATTCCTAGTTTTAAATTTCAGTTCATGTAGCAAAATTGCTGGGACCTCTGCAAGTAAAACCAGAGAGAACAAGAACAATACGGAAACAGAATGTATTTACTAAATTAGTAATTACTGTACCTTCTCGATCAGTATTGTGTATTAAACCTAAATATTATCTAAGTATCCATTTGTTGTTTGTAAGAATCAAGGTCAGGATTTTCCCTGATCAGATTTTTTAGCAGAAATATTGGCTGTACTGCTAAAAAATCATATTGCCTCTTGCTGGTAATTATATATATGAAATCTAAATGGCATATCTTTCAAGCAAACCTACTCCTATATAATGAATCATGTGACATTGGCTTGGACAATTGTAAAACCTTGGACAGGCTCTTGCACCATCCACTGCTAAACAAATACATTAAGTTAAGAGGCACAGTAAGCGGTGCAGATGAGAGCAGAAGGTTACAAAGGGACATAGAGAGATTAGGTGAGTGGGCAAAACTGTGGCAAATGGAGTTCAATGTGGGTAAGTGAGATCATCCACTTTGGATCCAAGAAAGACAAAGTAGAGTATTTTTAAATGGTGAGAAACTAGGAACTGTGGAGAAGCAAAGAGATTTGAGAGTCTAAATTCACAAATCATGAATAGCAAGTAGATAGGTAGAAAAAGCAATCAAAAAGGCTAATGTAATGTTGGCCTTTATCTCAAAGGGGCTGGAATACAAAACGGAGGAAGTTATGCTTCAGTTGTATAGAGCCTTGGTCAAACCCCATGGCCCCAATTTTCAAATGAAATTGAGGGTGCGTTGGGGACGGAGGGCTGTGAAAATCGGGAAAATCCCGAGTGGGTGAGGAAGCCAGCCCCAACCCACCGACTTCCGGCTTTCCTACAGACATGCCTGTGTGCACGCGCGCTTCCCGAATGCAGTTAAAGCCAGCGGGATGATAGTTAAAGAACCAAATGTACCTCATTGAGGTACTTAAGGTACTTTATAGTTGATAGTTAAAACGATTTTAAACTTACCTGGGCAGCTTACCCACGGCTTCCGATTCACACCTGGAAGGGCTGGATCAGGCAAAAATAAAGTTAATAAATTAAATAAAAAACCATTGCACATATTTTTAAAAAACAAAATAAACCTACCTTTCCACCCTGCTCCGATGTCCCCCTCTCCCCTCGATGTCTCCCTCTCAGCCCCCGCTGTCTCCCTCTCCGATCTCCCCCTCTTCCCCCCCAGATCTCCCCCTCTTCCCCCTGATGTTCCCCTCTCCCCCCCTGATCTTCCACTCTCTCCCCCCACCCCCGATCTTCAGTGCCCTCCACTCTCTTCCAGCGCCAGATGACTCTCTCTCTCTCTCTTATTCTCTCCCCCTACCCCTTGGAGTTGTAGCTCTCGTTGGCAGTCAGCCTGTCAATCAGGCTAGCTGCCGGGCACGAAACCCGGAAACAACTTTAATCACATTGCGATCGGGTCAGAAAAGGTACGTTTTTTTTAATTCAGGTTTGCCACTCGCACCTTCGCCCCCCCCACCCCCACACCCCCCACTGCCAACCTGCTACCATTTCAAATTTGAGCCCCATCTGGAGTACTGCATGCAGTTTTGGGCACTGAACCTTGGGAAGGATATATTGGCCTTTAAAGGAGTACAGTGCAGATTCATTAGAATGATACCAGGCTTAGAGGGTTAAATTATGAGGACAGGCTGCATAAACTGGTCTGATTGAGGTGTTTAAAATGTTATAAGGATTTGATAGGGTAGATATGGAGAAACTATTTCCTCTGCTGCTGGTATCTCGAACAAAAGGATATAATCTTAAAATTAGAGCTAGGCCATTCAGGACTGAAATCAGGAAGCACTATTTCACACAAAGGGTAGAAGAAATCTGGAACACTCTCCCCTAAAAGGCTATGGATCCTAGAACAATTGGAACTCTCAAGAATGAGAGAGATAGATTTTTGTTAGGTAAGGGTATCAAGGGGTATGGAGCAAAGGCGGGAAAATGGAGTTGAGATACAGATCAGCCACGATCTATTTGAATGGCAGAGCAGGCTTGAGATGCTGAATGGCCTACTTCTGATCCTAATGTTCCTAAATAAGCATGTATGAAGTCAGAGCACCAATGTATATGGCAAGCATAACCTGTTACAACTAAGGTGATGTTATTCTTGGGAACTGGAATTCACATGGTCAGGTTAGCTCTCAACCCACTAGTTCTTTACTGCAGGCAGTGTCAGACACCAATGATATTGATCCCAAACCTTGTCCAGATATCCCCATATACATACCCTCTTCATTCTACCAGCATAACTAAATAATTCTAATGGCCACCATAATCAGCAGAAGATCAGCAGAACCCCATGGAAACGGAGAATTATGATTATGTCAGGGCACGATCCCAGTGCAATCAACGGGGTCGTAGCTCATGGTATTTCAGAGCCAATCGATCTTTACAGTGGATCTTTTAATGCGACATTTTAATACAAGAAATACAAAGTATACAGTATTGGAAAAAAAATTCTTCAGATGAAGGGAAACTTTATTCTGTTTATTTGATAGCAGATTCTGTTTGCTTTCCTTTATTTTAACCAATTTTTTCCTCTCCTGTTGAGGTATAGTTTCATGGGCGTGGGGCACTCTCAATTACTTAGTCCAAATGGCTATTACTCATGTGCAAGCCTAGACAGTGAGCATTGGCAGGCAATATAATCACAGCGAACATCTCAGCCATGCCCAATTCTGTCCCCATCTGACCTGACATCCACACATACACATTTGCCAGGAAAGGTCACTGACTAGTGATCAAGAGTGGAAACCTTGGCCAATTTTCTCTTCTCTAATCCAGGAACACAGAGGCCAATTGCACATCCCTATTATCACAGCTGAAATTCAGCATAGTCAGGGGACATTACCAGCCTGTGTGCCTCAGCCTTTATGAATTGGGGCACTGATCAGAGTCAGTTCTGGTCAGCACACATCTGTGTAGAATTCTGCATTACAGAAACAGTGTTGGGCTATCAAAAAAGTGAAATATGTTTGAACAAAAGGCTCTCAGACTTTTCCATTCTGCCTCTTTTATTTAATTCAATTATTTCTTACCCCCTTTTTTTTCGCTATCTAAAAATGGTTTGAGTCTTGTACATTTCATTTCCTGGAATTTACATTCCAGCTTGAAGAAACTCTTCGCAATGTGTCAAAAATGCTGCAATCTGATTGGTCGAGGGGAGGGAGTGATCCTCTTGCTTCTCCCATGGGTCCTAGCTTCTTTGGAGCTAACGCTGGGCTCGACTTCACTTCCTAATAGAGGACGTGCACCCAGTAAAGACCGCAGTAAGTTAGTGAGTTAGTATTTTTTTATTCGTTCATGGGATGTGGGCGTCGCTGGCAAGGCCAGCATTTATTGCCCATCCCTGATTGCCCTTGAGAAGGTGGTGGTGAGCTGCCTTCTTGAACAACTGCAGTCCGTGTGGTGACGGTTCTCCCACAGTGCTGTTAGGAAGGGAGTTCCAGGATTTTGACCCAGCGACAATGAAGGAACGGCGATATATTTCCAAGTCGGGATGGTGTGTGACTTGGAAGGAGAACATGCAGGTGGTGTTGTTCTCATGTGCCTGCTGCCCTTGTCCTTCTAAGTGGTAGAGGTCGCGGGTTTGGGAGGTGCTGTCGAAGAAGCCTTGGCGTCACAGTGCGCCAATGGTGAAGTGGTGGATGGGATGCCAATCAAGCGGGCTGCTTTGTCCTGGATGGTGCTGAGCTTCTTGAGTGTTGTTGGAGCTGCACTCATCCAGGCAAGTGGAGAGTATTCCATCACACTCCTGACTTGTACCTTGTAGATGGTGGAAAGGCTTTGGGGAGTCAGGAGGTGAGTCACTCGCTGCAGAATAACCAGCCTCTGACATGCTCTTGTAGCCACAGTATTTATGTGGCTGGTCCAGTTAAGTTTCTGGTCAATGGTGACCCCCAGGCTGTTGATGGTGGGGGATTCAGCGATGGTAGTGCCATTGAATGTAAAGGGGGGGTGGTTAGACTCTCTCTTGTTGGAGATGGTTATTGCCTGGTGCGAAGGTTACTTGCCACTTATCAGCCCAAGCCTGGATGTTGTCCAGGTCTTGCTGCATGCGGGCACGGACTGCTTCATTATCTGAGGAGTTGCGAATGGAACTGAACACTGTGCAATCATCAGCGAACATCCCCATTTCTGATCTTATGATGGAGGGAAGGTCATCGATGAAGCAGCTGAAGATGGTTGGGCCTAGGACACTGCCCTGAGGAACTCCTGCAGCAATGTCCTGGGGCTGAGATGATTGGCCTCCAACAACCACTACCATCTTCCTTTGTGCTAGGTATGACTCCAGCCACTGGGGAATTTTCCCCCTGATTCCCATTGGCTTCAATTTTACTAGGGCTCCTTGGTGCCACACTCGGTCAAATGTTGCCTTGATGTCAAGGGCAGTCACTCTCACCTCACCTCTGGAATTCAGCTCTTTTGTACATGTTTGGACCAAGGCTGTAATGAGGTCTGGAGCTGAGTGGTCCTGGTGGAACCTAAATTGAGCATCGGTGAGCAGGTTATTGGTGAGTAAGTGCCGCTTGATAGCACTGTCGATGACACCTTCCATCACTTTGCTGATGATTGAGAGTAGACTGATGGGGCGGTGATTGGCCGGATTGGATTTGTCCTGCTGTTTGACTTATAGGGAGAGGTTGGATAGACTGAGACTTTTTTCCCTGGAGAGTAGGAGGTTTAGGGGTGATCTTATAGAAATCTATAAAATAATGAGGGGCATAGATAAGGTAGATAGTCAAAATCTTTTCCCAAAGGTAGGGGAGTCTATAACGTGGGGGCATAGATTTAAGGTGAGAGGGGAGAGATACAAAAGGGTCCAGAGGGGCAATTTTTTCACTCAAAGGGTGGTGAGTGTCTGGAACAAGCTGCCAGAGGCAGTAGTAGAGACGGGTACAATTTTGTCTTTTAAAAAGCATTTGGACAGTTACATGGGTAAGATGGGTATAGAGGGATATGGGCCAAGTGCAGGCAATTGGGACTAGCTTAGTGGTATAAACTGGGCGACATGGACATGTTGGTCCGAAGGGCCTGTTTCCATGTTGTAAACTTCTATGATTCTATGATTCTATGCTTTTTGTGGGCAGGACATACCTGGGCAATTTTCTACATTGTCGGGTAGATGCCAGTATTGTAGCTGTAATGGAACAGTTTGGTTAGAGGCTGGGCTAGTTCTGGAGCGCAAGTCTTCAGCGCTACAGCTGGGATGTTGTCGGGGCCCATAGCCTTTGCTGTATCCAGTGCACTTAGCCATTTCTTGATGTCACATGGAGTGAATCGAATTGACTGAAGACTGGCTTCTGTGATGGTGGGGATATCGGGAAGAGGCCGAGATGGATCGTCCACTCAGCACTTCTAGTTGAAGATGGTTGCAAACGCTTCAGCCTTGTCTTTGGCACTCATGTGCTGGACTCTGCCATTATTGAGGATGGGGATGTTTACAGAGCCTCCTCCTCCCGTTAGTTGTTTAATTGTCCACCACCATTCACGACTGGATGTTGCACGACTGCAGAGCTTTGATCTGATCCGTTGGTTGTGGAAACGCTTCGCTCTGTCTATAGCATGTTGCTTCCGCTGTTTAGCATGCATGTAGTCCTGAGTTATAGCTTCACCAGGTTGGCACCTCATTTTTAGATAGGTCTGGTGCTGCTCCTGGCATGCTCTTCTACACTCCTCATTGAACCAGGGTTGATCCCCTGGCTTGTTGGTAATGGTAGAGTGAGGAATATGCCGGGCCATGAGGTTACAGATTGTGCTGGAATACAATTCTGCTGCTGCTGGTGACCCACAGTGCCTCATGGATGCCCAGTTTTGAGCTGCTAGATCTGTTCTGAATCTATCCCATTTAGCACGGTGGTAGTGCCACACAACACGTTGGATGGTGTCCTCAGTGCGAAGACGGGACTGTATAAATGTATGCAGCGGCGAGCACTGTTGGTTCGCCACTCTGAACAATTTCTGGGCCAATATGTTAATCTCAGTTTGTATCCACTGCATTAGTTCTCCAGCTTGCAGCTCAATCAGTTAAATCTGCTGCTGAACCTCAATCTAGGGTTGTTGCGTACTCTTCTGCTTCTTCCTTTAGATATGTTATACCTACTGCTGCCACACAGCCTGGGTTTTTCAAGTCTCTGTTATCCTGTAGCAACTGGGTTCCAGTATGCTGGAGTATGAAGCTCTAACCTACCCTTCTTTGTTGCCAGTCATTTCTCTCTCAACAGGTCTAACATTGCAGAGATGAAATCCCGGAAAAACATTGTT
This sequence comes from Heptranchias perlo, assembly GCF_035084215.1. NCBI lineage: Eukaryota > Metazoa > Chordata > Chondrichthyes > Hexanchiformes > Hexanchidae > Heptranchias > Heptranchias perlo. The sequence continues at coordinate 96,832,116 of NC_090325.1, read as the reverse complement.
GTTTAGCTTCTGGTTCAAATCTTAACTGATTTCAACTTTAACACTTCCCTCCGACTCTTCCTGATGTTCTATACCCCACTGGACTGACTGCACTCTAATTTATGGGACAGAGACTTCCCAGTAGACACTTTTGATTATTTAGTCACATAAGTAAGTACATTCCAGAGTCCTGACTTGTTCACCTGAATCATCAGAACTCAGGGATATAATTAACTAGAATATTCTGTAAGTGCAAAGAAGAACTAAGCAATTTTTCCCCACATGGCTTTTAGTATTTCTCCCAACTGAAATAAACAACATCCAATAGCATACATATTGTTACAACACTGATAAAGAAAGCAAACTGATAAATCATAGTCACTAGTGAGCGAACCTGGAATTACTCCAGTGGATGATAAATACCAAGGTTAAAGCTGAATACAAGAGATTCATCCTTGAATAATATTTATACTGAATTAATATCTCAATTCTCCTACAGGATTTAACCATTAAGCACATACTTATGTAAAGGTAACAGTTGAAAATAAATATTAAATGTGGGAAAATGTGTATATTTATATTATTTAATATCATGCCGAATTGACATTTCTCTTTGAAGTATGATAGTGTTTCCAATTACTGAGGAGGTGTTGACCAACTGGCAGCAGCATCAATATAACTAAATTATAAGGGGCTTCAATTAACACTTCATTTGTACTGACTGTTTAATGGGATGACTCTCATACACCTGTAATTATCAGTTCAAGAAAGTGCCAGGAGCTGACCTGCTTTTTGTTTCAGATGCAGTAATTTGTCCAAAAGCGAAGGACTATAGAGGTTGCATCATTCAGAGAAGGGCAGATAAAGTAAGTAATGGTTTATGATGAGTAATCCTTTGCTATTGAGATCATAGTGCAGAAGACTTGATTTTAGTGTCTGTTCACTTTAAAATGTAAATTGCTTGTTAGCACTGTACAGGCTGGTTATTGAAATAATTGCTGCCTGAAAAAATTGGGTTGATTTCTAATATTTTCAAATTATTTTGAAAATGTTGTTCACTGTGGGTCAAAAATTAACTGAACACATTTTTAATTGAACTCATCTGCATCATCCTCATTCAGTCCTATCACTAAGAATGTCATTATTTCTGTGTTGAGGAATATTCAGTGAAGTTAAAAGCTACATGTATTGCAAAGTACCCCCAATATTAATTTCAAAGTTACAGTGAAGCCACATGGTGAAATGATTTATTCTTTAATCTTAGAAAAGCTGTACCAAATATTTCAAATCTGAGCTACCTAATTGCTCAGTAGGTAAACATATTGGACTTGGGGGTGAATTTCCAAGCTGTTTTTAACGTATTTCCTGTGTATAATCGAGACAAGTAAATTTTTATGGCAGGAAAATCGGGCAGAAACCATTTACACTAGTTTTCTGCCATTGAGTTGCTTTCCTCGAGTGCCATCGTCCATTTTGACCCTCCCCACAATCTATCCATTGAGTCCTGACTGTCCTCATTTAAATATATGGAAATGAGAGCCAACAGTGCTGCAGCTCCGACTTTTCTTATTTTTACACTCGTAATGCACTCTGGGTAACTTAGACTGAGGCACAGCTGTTGCCAGGATCAGCTAAGACAGGCAGAAGTGAAAAGTTTCTGACCCTGAAGTTACCAGCGATTTCTGCAGCTGGGAAACACATTTTGCAGCAATTTCTTTTTTGCCGTTCTGCCTACACACACCTGGACTTGCTTCTTATTGAGTCTGACCCTGTCAGAATCAATATCAGCAGATTTTCAGTTCCCCCCACCCATATTGGCAGTGAGCAGTTCGTAGGAGCAAGTATGGGATCCTGTATGGGCATACCCTTGTATGCTATTATCATAGAGGAGGAGGAATAGTAGTAAGGAAGCAGCAGCACAGGACAGAGCAAAAGAAAGTCAGGCTGCATTTAAGAAGGAGGTAACCTATAAAATATTACCTCCCTCCCTCATAGAATGCACAGGCAACATAGATCTATGAGAATCTTACTGAGGAGATGTGTATAAGAAGAGTGCGCTTCACCAAACAGGCAATAGGGCAGCTCTGTCACCTACTGCATGGCGATCTGTAGTCATGTACCTCTGTCTGCACTGCTCTCTCTGTGGCTATGAAGGTGACCACCGCGCTCAACTTTTATGGCACTGGCTTATTTCAAACAGCCACAAGTGATCCCCGTAATATCAACCAGGTTGCAGTAAGGGCATGCATTCATTGGGTGATTGATGTACTTTACAGGAGAGCTGATGAATTCATCACCTTTGGCATCACAGAAAGGCAGCAGAGATATAGGGTTGTATAGTTTTACAGGATTTACATAATAATTAGGAGCAGGAGTAGGCCATACGGCCCCTCGAGCCTGCTCTGCCATTCAATAAGATCATGGCTGACCTCAACTCCCATATCTCTTGATTCGCCTAGAGTCCAAAAGTCTATCTATCTCAGCCTTGAATATACTCAATGACTCAGCATCCACAGCCCTCTGATTCAGGGTGCAATGAGGGCTTCCACATTGCTTTGCATACTGCGACACAACACGACAGATCATGTGTCACCAATAGTTGTAGTCTGCTGTGCCCTTTACAACTTTGCCATTTATATAGAGCTGGACTTTGACATGGCTGGCGAGGAGGCCGTGACTTCGTTGAAGCCAGAACTAAATGCAGGAATGCATCACGATGACCTGCACTTGGAGGACTACTCATTGACTGCTACAAGAACATGTGCCATCTCTCAAGTCTCCTCTTTGGTGTAGCAAAGTCCACATTTGATATCACAGTCTACATTGGACACCAGAGCCTTATCTCCTTCTCTTCCATTTTCAAATAAAGATAAGTTTCCTCAATCCACTACCCATCCTACAAGGACGATAGAAGCTAAGAGTGGATTTGCATTACCCCCTGGGACTAAGGAGACAGAGAGGAAGGTAGAAGCTTGTATCTGGGTGGAGCTCTACAAGGATGACATGGTGATAGTTCAGGTGTGTTCAGTCACTAATCTGATGCCAGCAATGTGCTGCCAACCTCCCCATCTCACACAGTAAGTGTAGAGTGCCTCCCATTAGCTCTATAGCCTTCTCCTTGAGGTGAGGGGGTGAGGTGTTTAGTGGCTTACAGCCATTGTGCCCAAATTCTCCTGCAAGGAATTTGAGGTTTTTTTTTATTCGTTCATGGGATGTGGGCATCGCTGGTAAGGCCAGCGTTTATTGCTCATCCCTAATTGTCCTTGAGAAGGTGGTGGTGAGCCGCCTTCTTGAACTGCTGTAGTCCGTGTGGTGAAGGTTCTCCAAAAGTGCTGTTAGGTAGGGAGTTCCAGGATTTTGACCCAGCAACGATGAAGGAATGGCGATATATTTCCAAGTCGGGATGGTGTGTGACTTGGAGGGGAACATGCAGGTGGTGCTGTTCCCATGTGCCTGCTGCCCTTGTCCATCTAGGTGGTAGATGTTGCGGGTTTGGGAGGGGCTGTCGAAGATGCCTTGGTGAGTTGCTGCACACTGGTACACACTGCAGCCACAGTGCGCCAGTGGTGAAGGGAGTGAATGTTCAGGGTGGTGGATGGGGTGCCAATCAAGCGGGCTGCTTTGTCCTGGATGGTGTCAAACTTCTTGAGTGTTGTTGGAGCTGCACTCATCCAGGCAAGTGGAGAGTATTCCTTCACACTCCTGACTTGTGCCTCGTAGATGGTGGAATGGCTTTGGGGAGTCAGGAGGTGAGTCACTGAGTAAGTGAGGGTAAGGCTACCAGAAGGAGTGTGTGGCAAGTGGAATTGAAGAGGTGAAGTAATGTGGGGTGTCAGCCTGTTAAAGTGGAGGAAGCGGTTCCAGGGTGCGTATATGAGTAATTCCTGTTAAGGGTATTGGGTATCCATAGTGCAAGATCCCAAGTTTGAGTTCCCCTTAACTAGTGTGCACTGTGAAAGGTTAGTTGTACAAGTGTTCTTATAAAAGGGTAAAGATTGTGCTGGTTATCTTGCCTGTCCTGGTGAGGTATTTGAGATTTTTGCGTTTGCAGTCCTGGGAGTGAGAGAGTTGGCATTCAATGCCAGTGCAGATTCAGATGGCATGAGTGAGATTCCTGGCAGGTTTGTTGGTGCAGACACATAAATGTCTGTGTCTCAGAGCTCTATTTGCTCCAGGAGTCTGTAAAATTCTGGGTTCTTCTTCAACCACTTGGCTCAAGTGTAACACTTGCCTTTGAGTCAGAAGGTCATGAGTTTCAACCTCACTCCAGAGACTTAAGGATATAATTCAGGCTGTCACTGTCAGAGGTGCTGTGTTTTGGATGAAATATTATACTAAGGCTTTATCTGCCTGTTTATGTGGATCTAAAAGAAGATCCCATGGCACTATTCAAATTAGAGCAGGAGAGTTCTCCTGGTGTCCTGGCCAACGTTTATCCCCCAACATTTATCCCTCAATCAACACCACCAGAACATATTATCTGGTAATTTATCTCATTGTTGTTTGTGGGACCTTGGCTGCCATGTTTGCCTACATTAGAACAATGATTATACTGTTAACAATTATTCATTGGCTGTGAAGCACTTTGGGATGTCCTGAAGATGCAAAAGGTGCTATATAAAGGCAAATTATTTCTCTTCATAGAATCAAGTTACCAGGTTAAAAAAAATTAATGAATTAGCAAAGAAGCACTGAAATATACAAACTCAGCAGCTACTACCACCAAGTCATCCCATTTAAGAGAAAGGGCCCAATCTATGGGTTCATGCATCACAGTTTCATATGGCCTCTGAGCATCTGCAACACCGTTCAGGTGCTTCAAATGTTACGGGTTTTGAGTTTATCTTAAATATTTGCTCAGAACAGTGGTGCTGGTCACTCCCAACAGTGGTTTGAGTGTCTTACATTCAGGAGTATGCCCATACTGCTCAATATCTAACTATGCAACAGTGTAACCCAGGGATGTAACAATAGGAGCCCCTTGTAATCTGAAATGGATATTGTGTCTTTTGCATATGCCTTCATATGTACTTCTCTAATCTGTTCAAAGGCTGACAGAAAAACACTGGGCCAGAAATGAATTGTTTAGCTGTTTTTTTTCGACAACAGCTAGTGAACATGCAAGAGAGTAACAAATAAAAGAAATTCCATTTACTTAGCTCAATTTCAGTACTCCCCTTTAAAAATTTTGGAAGAAAATAATAACCCATGTGCCCTGTCCCTTTTTGTAGACTGACATTTGTTTTTAGCAATAGCTTTATTTCAGATTATTTTGAACTGCAAAAAAATGATCTCCCATATTTTTAGTTTCCAGCTCCATGATCAGGCCTATATCTTGCAGTCTCCAATTAAAACCTGACTGCCCATCTGTCTCTTTGTCCCTTTTCTCTGTGACTTCCCAGCTGCGATGCTGACTTCAACAACAACAACAACTTGCATTTATATAGCATCTTTATCATAGTAAAACGTCCGAAGGCGCTTCACAGGAGCGATTATCAAACAAAATTTGATATCAAGCCACTTAGGGAGATATTAGGACAGGTGAACAAAACCTTGGTCAAATGGGTAGGTTTTAAGGAGGAGAATGAGGCAGAGAGGTTTAGGGGGGGAAATTCCAGAGCTTAGGTTCTAGACAGCTGAAGGCACGGTCACCAATGGTGAAGCAAAGAAAGTCGGTGATGTGCAAGAGGCCAGAATTGGAGGAGCGCAAAGATCTTGGAGGGTTGTAGGGCTGACTTCCTCCTTATTCATGATTCGCCAGTAGGCCTGTTAATAAAACTGACTACCTCTCCTCTGCCTTTGTGGTGTGGGTTTAAAAAGATCTTCTGCTGTTCTCAAAATGAATGGGGGCCATCCTGGCTAATGGGCCTGGGATGAGGCAATTGACCCTCACTGTATCAGTTAGGACATTCCACAAACCAGTTCCTTTGGTTCGAATGCACATCTTCAATGCCTAGTACTTATAGCTTTCTTTTTCTTTTAAACTAGTGCAAATTCACTTCCTTTCAAAACGCAACACTTAAGCATAACTCCATTCCAAAATCCTTTCCATGAAGAAGAAAAATGATCAAAAAACCCTGAAGCATGACAGTAAGTGTATGCATACATATCACTTCAGATGAGGTCAGGATCGTGCTCCGTTGTAATGACTGCAATTGTCAAACAGCTTGCGAACGCTCACTATCTGTGCTCACAAGAGAAGAGTTTTAATTAAAAGAGGTGCTGGCACACGTGGAAACATCTCCAGCAGCTCCTTGTTGCCTTTGAAAAGATCGGGAATAAACTGAAGAAAAAAAACCTGACCTTGTTAAGTAATGCTCCAAATTTATTTGGTCCTGAAGAAGACCATTTGGAGGTATACTGCATCACTCACAAGTTTAGAGAGATGAGAATTCTCAGGAAAACTGCAGCATGAGAGTGGTACTCACAGAGGACAGAACAAGAACATTGAGCCTATCGAATTAAATGAATTTAAGTCAGTTAACGATAAAGAAAATAAAAATTCTATTTGGATTATACATTCTGTTCAAAACATTTTAATTTGGTAGACCAATAAATATATTAGTAGAACATTCTGGTTTTGAGTAGAAAACCTGAGTTTCGATTGCAGTCTTCCCATAGGACGTGACCTTGTCAATCTCAGCTGGGTCATTTGAAGAGGGAAGATCGGCAGTCATTTCCACATTTCACAAGCATACCACCTGAACAGGTTCACAAAATGGTGTCATGATTATACGTCCCTGGAATCTATTTTACCAGTAGTCAAGGGGTTCTCCATCCGTATCATCCATTTTCGTTGTGGACTGACATCTATGACATTAACATTTTAAGGAAGGTCATTGAGTACCTAATAATTTAGTTAGAAATATAGAAAATCTCAAGGCCTGAAAAAGCTATGAGGCTGAAATTGTTTGGTCTTCTGCAACTCTGACAGAAGTTCAGTGGAACAGCCCAGAATTTGGCCAGGATCTGGATATGTAGGATGTATTAACATACATCTTGTGCAATAGCTTGCAATGAACAATTTGCAAAAAAGCAATTCAATAATCCAAAATTCTAATGGACTGAAAAGTAGCTAATTTTTAATCAGGAATTTTTAATACCAGAACTAGAACTTTGATTTAACTATTTAAACATAATTGTACAAGTATAGATGTAACAATGGATAGTTCGGCCTAACCAGTCCGTGTTGATGTTTATCCTCCACGTGAGCAGTGGTCGTGCTCCCAATGTGTCTGGCTTGTTGCAAAATCCCTTATCCCTCTTTCCTTCATTCACCTGTTCTTAAAAGTTGACATGGTCTCTGCTTCAATCGTTAACTCATTCCACAGCCTCACAATCCTCTGTGTAAAAACATTTCTCCTGCTCTCTGTCCTAAATTTCTTACATTTAATCTTGTAATCATGCTCTTTAAAGCTCATGTGTAGTGCAGTTTTCTCAGAAAGAGGTGGTTAATTGGAGTTTGCTCAAGTATATTCATGTTATGATCTGAACATCTGTTACATGCCATCTTCTTCCACACCTATGCTCGGGTCATTGGTAGCATATCCAGCATTGACTCTGGTCATCAGTAATTTGACAAAAAGGTCTAAAGGTTTCAGGTGATACCTGCTGTTTGCATATTATCCATAAACTTAAGACTATTGAAAAGCAACCTACTGCATGCAGTTAAAAGATCCAGACCTCATAGCCTATCCTGAGTGATGGTTAGCGAAAGAAAGAGTAGTACAGGTAAACCATGTAGTCTATTCTTTCCCATGTAACAGGCTAATCTAGAGCTACATGTGGTAGAACAACACCTCAAACCAATTCCAGTGCTCCCAAAACTAAGACCTCAGAGTTTTAAATTTCCACTGAGTTGGCCAGGACTCAACCAGGAAGACATCCCCACTGTCGACTATGATTGATTATTAGATACAGAGGGAAAAGCAAGATAGGCTGATTAGTGTTTTCTCATTCTTATTTTTGTTATTTTCTTGTATTGTTTTTATATACCTAAATTTGGAATACACGAAAATGTGTAGCTGGGGGAGGGGGAATGAGGGATGGATTATGCAATGTGACTCATCCAAATTTTCTTGTGATCCTTCACCCATAATAATAGATTTTGCACAGCCTGAGAAATATTTAAAAGCATAGTCAGGAGATCTCAAAATAAATCGCACAGCTAATGGATGCAGGGATTCATATGGATAGTGGAGATAGTGATGGGACACAAACCGTCTGCAGCCTCCTAGAGGCAGAAGTAAGGCAGGAGGATTTGTACTGAGCTTGAGTAATCTCCTGAACACTGAAATAACTTAATGCTCCAGAGCCAAACCACAAACAACAGGAGAAAATCAGCAGGGGGTAACTAAAAGGAACCTTCATAAAGCCTGCCTCTGTCAACCATCCCACAATTGAAGAATCAATTGTGGCAGTCCAAATTTTCCCAGAAATACTAAAAGTTCCACACCAGTGACCAGAGATCCAGGTCAGAAGTATAGATAGGGTAAAGCAATTGAATAAATGAGAACATTTGTGAAAATAAATAGCCACTCAGGTATGACAAATACCAGACATGGAAAGTTCTAAATGAAATTCAAACTGAAGGGCAAGCCAAAGAACATATCAGGTATACATCCATAGACCTGAGGCCCAGCTCAGAGATTGTTGCAAATTATTTAATCAAAATACAAAAAAATACTGAATAATGTACAATATTAAGTAGTTGAAGAAGCATAAGATGTATGGTTACATTGCAGATGAACAAGATCAACTAGTGGTGTTATGATAAATATTTCATTTTTGTGTACGGTTGTTGCCTTGTACTGTTGATGCCCTGTGGCCTTGCCAAATTCTTTTAGATTTGCTATTATGGTGTTATGCACTATCCAGTCTTCATTGGTGATTTAAGGGTTGTACGTCCCATACTGCACTTAGCATAGCCCCATTACAACACAGTAATTATTTATATGAGTGACAAAATAGGAGTAAGAAAGTAGTTCCAGTTCATATAATTAAATAATTCTAATGTTATATATGTGGAAATATTAATTTATAGTTTTAATAAAATGCATTATTAACAATATTTCTTTCTGAGAAGTGTTTACGAGTCTTCATTTGTATTTTATGGTTCTATTTATTTTCTGTGCATGAACTAAGGTCATTTATCTCTTGAATGCTAAGAAAAGGTCACACATAAAAATAAATTTGGCACTTGGAGAAGGTCCAATTAGATAGTTACAGCTTTGAAAGCTGAGATTATAAAATGCAATGTTAAGACATTTTTCTTGACATAAAATAGGTTTTGGTGGGTGTAATGTAACCATATTAACGTTGTTCTCATTAGAATGTCATTTACTTCACCGATGTTTTTTACTCATAGAATCGTGTGGTCAATTTATTACCTCTAGTGTAAAACATAACATGTTATAAAACATTTTCGGAAATAACAAAATTCTCAAATTACGTGATATTCCACTGTTTTACTTCATTACAAAATCAGTTTGGTATGGTCCTTTGAGACTATGTGGAGGATGCAATTCTTGGAATGTCAGTAATTTTATCAATTCCTTGTTGCCAAGTGGAGTATTGCAGTCTAGATGAGGGACTTTGAATTATATTAATGCTATCACACATATTCTAATATAGATTTAATCCAGCAGTGATCCAAAAAGTCAAATTGAGACAGTCATTAGGGTGTGATATATAATAAGTTGAAATAACATATTTTGACTTATCCTCAAATGTCCTCAAGATGTGTATTAGTATTTCATTAGCTTTGTTGATAACAACTTCAAATTGACTGGAAATATTGAGTGAATAATAATTAATTACACCCAAATCCTTTTTCCTTTTTCAATTTTGCTATAGTATGAACCAAAATCCTTTGGAAATAGGAATTGTCTCAAAGAATTGGAGTGTGCATATGTTATGCGGCTGTTCAAAACAAGGGAAAGTAATACGTCCGGTAATTACAGACCAGTTAGTAGGAAAACTGCTAAAATCCATAATAAGGTAGAACACTTTGAAATGTATGGATAAATTAATCAGTACAGATTTATAAAGGTTAGGTAATTGTCAATCAATTTCTTGGAGAAAATTACCAAGCATGTCTATATAAAGGGGATATAGTGGATTTGATTTATTTGGATTTTCAAAAGTTATTCTATCAAATGTCACATAAGAAACTTTATGTGAAGATTAGGCTGTCAAAAATAAAGTAGTAGCATGTATTGAGGGACACCTGAGAATAGAAAGCAGCAATAGAAAACTAAACGGATGTTTCTCGGATTAGCAGGATGTAGCTTGCGGCGTGCCCCAGATATCTCAGTTGGGACCTCTTGTTCTCCATACAATAAATATTTTGACTTAATGTAAAAGGAATAAAATCAAAATTTGCTGAAGATACCAAATTATAGAGCATGACAAACTGAGAAAGAATATGAAAGACTGCAGGTGGACAAGGACAGGTAGGAAAGTGGACACATACATAATTCAATACAGGTAAAAGTAAAGTAGTACATTTTGGGAAAAGTATAGAAAATAGTATCACTCTCAATAGAAGGAAGGAACATGGAGATCTGGGAACGAAAAAGTCTTTAAAAGCAGAATTGCAGATTGAGAAAGCCATAAAAGTGGCAAACGGAATTCTGTGGTTTATATGAGGGACATTGAATTTTAAAGCAACAAGGTGATAATGAACCTATACCAAGGAAGAAGGTAATACTGAATCTATACTAGACAGTATTTAAGCCAAAGTTAGAATACGATGTGCAATTTTGGACACTTTGGGGTAAATTTTAACATACCGTTGGGATCTCAGCGGGGCGGCGGGGGGGGTCAATACGGATTTGGTTAGGAAGTTGGCTGAGCGAAAGGTGACAGAGAGTAGGGATAATGGGTAGGTACTCTCATTGGCAGGATGTGACTAGTGGAGTCCTGCAGGGATCTGTCTTGGGGCCTCAATTATTCACAATATTTATTAACGACTTAGATGAAGGCATAGAAAGTATCATATCTAAGTTTGCCGATGACACAAAGATTGGTGGCATTGTAAGCAGTGTCGATAAAAACATAAAATTACAAAGCGATATTGATAGATTAGGTGAATGGGCAAAACTGTGGCAAATGGAATTCAATGTAGACAAATGTGAGGTCATCCACTTTGGATCAAAAAAGGATAGAACAGGATACTTTCTAAATGGTAAAAAGTTAAAAACAGTGGATGTCCAAAGGGACCTCGGGGTTCCGGTACATAGATCATTGAAGTGTCATGAACAGGTGCAGAAAATAATCAAGAAGGCTAATGGAATGCTGGCCTTTATATCTAGAGGACTAGAGTACAAGGGGGCAGAAGTTATTCTGCAGCTATACAAAACCCTGGTTAGACCGCACCTGGAGTACTGTGAGCAGTTCTAGGCACCGCACATTCGGAAGGACATAAGAACATAAGAAATAGGAGCAGGAGTAGGCCAATCGGCCCCTTGAGCGTGCGCCACCATTCAATAAGATCATGGCTAATCTGATCCTAACCTCAAATCTAAATTCATGTCCAATTTCCTGCCCGCTCCCCGTAACCCCTAATTCCCTTTACTTCTAGGAAACTGTCGATTTCTGTTTTAAATTTATTCAATGATGTAGCTTCCACAGCTTCCTGGGGCAGCAAATTCCACAGACCTACTACCCTCTGAGTGAAGAAGTTTCTCCTTATCTCAGTTTTGAAAGAGCAGCCCCTTATTCTAAGATTATGCCCCCTAGGTCTAGCATATTGGCCTTGGAGGGAATGCAGCGTAGGTTTACTAGAATGATACCCGGACTTCAAGGGTTAAGTTACGAGGAGATATTACACAAATTGGGGTTGTATTCTCTGGAGTTTTGAAGGTTAAGGGGTGATCTGATCAAAGTTTATAAGATATTAAGGGGTTTACAGGTGGAGGAAGACGAAGGCGCTCCTCAATTATCCTCTGTTTGCGACAGCATTGAAGAAGAGGAAGAGAATGATGAAGAAGATGAAGATGGGGCACCATTGCCAGACCATCCATGCAAATTGCTGCCTGGGATTCCAGGTTTGCCCTCATCTCTCACAGGTTCTCATTATAAAAGTGACAAAATAAAGACATTGAGATACTCAGACCACCTGGCATAATCACCACCAACACCACCGTTGCCCCCACCCCCAACCTTTGCACAAAACAGTCCTTCAACCACACGTACACACATTGCACACCCGCCCAATGGGTGCTGTCATGTATTGAAATGGCGACTTAACACTCGGCACGCAATAATGGCCAAGACGTGGAAGTGGTGATAATCAATAAATTTCATTGTGCCAATATTAAAAAAAGGAAACTTAACAACATAACATTTGTTCAAACACCCTTGTGCATACCCTTGGTGAACTACACTTGCTTAAACTTACGCTTCCTATCACTTTTACGTGGTGCATCCCCGGTGACTTCAGCAGAGGTAGTGACAGGCTGCACAGATCCCTACCCTAGATGCCGAGATGTTTTTGGCCTACGACCTTTGGGTTTTGGAGCCCGTGAGGGCCTCACCAAAGAGTGCTCCACCTGCATCTAGGCAGGGGAAAACTCAACCATCGCGAGAGGAGGCAGCATTTCAGGTACTGGTTGAGGGGGGGGCAACGGGTGAAATGTGGGAGCACTTTGAGTGGAGTTCCCACTTCCACATCCCCTTTCGCCATCATTCCTCTCCCAGGCTCGTGCCAGATCACTCCCACCACTCTGTTGGAGAGCGGTTGGGTGAGGATCAGTGATGCTTTGAAAGGCCACTGATAAGGTATCTGTCATCCTGTTTAAAGCAGTAGACAAGCTGGCTTCCAAAGTTTGCATGACTGTGGTTATGGCCGGCACAGACTTATTTGAGAGCTGTGCTTGATGTTCCATGGAGGCGGCCATTCTCTCCATGGCAGACATTCTCACAATTACCTGCGACATCACTCCACTAATGATGGAGTTGGACTTCTCTATCCTCTCCGCCATTGTGGAGAGTGTGCTTGGCACATTTTCCAGTATATCACAAAGTTGCAGCTGTACCTCAATCATTCTCATTCTCAATGATACCCCCCCGGGGTTCAGCATCTGTGTCCAGCTAAGCAGAGCTTGGAAAGAAGTGCGCCCCACGACGCGGACTCTCTACAGCTGCCCCTGCCACCAGTGTCTTCTCGTGCAAAAAAGGTGGTTTGAGAGGCTGGCTGGCTTCAGGGCACAGCTGGGGAGTGGACAGGAGGGAGGGAGGGAGAGATCATGGGTTGGGGAAGACATCGAGGCAGACCGGAGACATCAGGAGGGGGGAGACATCTGCAGAGGCCGGAGACATCGGGGGGGGCCGGAGACATTGGGGCAGACTGGAGACATTGTTGGGGGGGGGGGAAGACATCAGGGGGGCCCATAGGCATCAGGAGGTGGGGAGATCCTGCTCCTCCTGGCCCACAAGCAGTGCTGGAAAGGCACTTACCTGTTCCATCCAGCACTGCTTGCCTCCCTTCAGCTGCCGCATTTCCCAAAGCCTGGAAAACCCAGCCGGCCAGCGTTGAATCTGAAACAGCGCTAACATATGAGGCAGGCAGCCTCATTAAAATATTTAAATTAGGGACCCGCCTCCAGAGACCAGGTTAGTCACCAGCACCCAACAAAGCAGGAAGTGGATGCGCTGGAGGCGGGTTGGGTTTGGGTTTCCCATTTTTGACATTTTAACCCACCTGCGCGTTCTGGGGGGTTAAAATTACCCCCACCTTGAAAACATAGATCCATTATTCTGTGCTGCTGAGTAGCAGGAATGCATAACTCTATGACAATCAGAAAGGTCTTATGAATATTGCAATTATATTATTTATTATTCGCTAGTCAATTTAAAAAAACTAATTAACATTTATGATATTGTGAAGATCACAAGGATACCCATCTCTCCCAAAGGATCAAAGTGTTTGTTATTTTCTCTGGTCAGCGGTGTGTCTTTTGCTACTGAATAGTAGTGTTAGTTCTCTGCAGAATATTTTTATTTTGTACTCTTTTATTTTAGTTTTCAGTTACTGAAATGTTTCTCCACTTTTCTACATTTCTTATCCCGTGGAAACTTTAACTTTATTTACAATAAAGACTCAGGTCTTTCAATAGTCTGTGATCAATGATATTTTAGGGCTAAAAATAGACTTTACAATTTGAGATACTATTTTACATTGACTTCAATGGAAAGAAAAATGGGCCGGGGTGTATAATGGGGCGGGGTGTATAATGGGGCGGGGTGTATAATGGGTGGTCGATCCGCTACCGCCCATTTCACGACTCCACCGAAGTTGAACGGTTCGGCCCATGGGAGGAAATTCAACCAGTGCCCACAAATGGATTGCAAGTTAGTGGAGTGATTGCTACATGCACCGGTCCATGCCAGACTGAAGCCCGAGCCAAATTCATCATCTGACCTCATTTAAATGGAAAGGCAAGCTGCGGGCGTCCCGATGCGGCTCACCAGATGGGGCCTGGTGAACTCCAGTCAGCTGTGACGCCAACCTAGCCTGCAGGTAGGTCCGTGGGGAGGGCCAAAGCTGACCTGGGTAAGCCAGGGCTGGCAGCGGCCTGCAATATTTTTGTTCTTCCTGCTTCTTCTGACTCCACAAACGATAACATTGAAAAGGTTTTGTGGCCATTTGCCCAGCTTCCAGCGGTCCCTTTAAGGACTGCTAGTTACGTGCCTCAAGACCTAGTACATCCAAGCGGAATTTGTACTTGCATTTTGCATCAGGATCCTCTAACTGACATAGTAAAGCAGCGTTACACTTGTTATAGGTGACCATAAGGCCATAAGAGATAGGAGCAGGAGTAGGACATTTGGCCCCTCGAACCTGCTCCGCCATTCAATGAGATCATGGCTGATCTGATTTTTACCTCAACTCCACTTTCCCGCCTTTTCCCCATATCCTTTGACTCCCTTGCTGATCAAAAATTTGTCTAACTCAGCCTTGAATGTATTCAATGACTCAGCCTCCACAGCCTCCAAAGAATTCCAAAGATTCACGACCCTCTGGGAGAAGAAATTCCTCCTCATTTCCGTCTTAAACGGGCGAACTCTTATTCTGAGACTATGCCCCCTAGCTTTAGATTCCCCCATGAGGGGTAACATCCTCTCAGCATCTACCCTATCGAGTCCCCTCAGAATCTTGTATGTTTCAATAAGGTCTCCTCTCATTCTTCTAAACTCCAATGAGTATAGACCCAACCTGTTCAATCTTTCCTCATAAGATAACCCTTCCATACCCAGAATCAACCTAGTGAACCTTCTCTGAACTGCCTCCAAATGCAAGTATGTCCTTCCTTAAATAAGGGCACCAGAACTGTGCGCAGTACTCCAGGTGTGGTCTCACCAGCACCCTGTACAGTTGTAGCATGACTTCCCTGCTTTTATACTCCATCCCCCTAGAAATAAAGGCCACTATTCCGTTTGCCTTCCGGATTACCTGCTGCATCCGTATGTTGACTCTTTGTGTTTCATGTATGAGGACACCCAGATCCCTCTGTACCGCAGCATTTTGTAGTATTTCTCCATTCAAATAATATTTTGCTTTTTTATTTTTTCTCCCAAAGTGGATGACTTCACATTTTCCCGCATTATATTCCATCTGCCAAATATTTGCCCATTCGTTTAACCTGTCAATATCCCTTTGCAGACACTCTGTGTCCTCATCGCAACTTGCTTTTCCACCTATCTTTGTATCATCAGCAAATTTGGCCACAAGACACTCTGTTCCTTCATCCAAATCATTGATATATATTGTAAATAGTTGAGGCCCCAGCACTGAGCCCTGCAGCACCCCACTAGTTACAGACTGACATTTTGAAAATGACCCTTTTATCCAGACTGTTTGTTTTCTGTTAGTTAGCCAATCCTCTATCCATGCCAGTATATTACCCCCAACACCATGAGCTTTTATCTTGAGCAGTAATCTTTTATGTGGCACCTTATCGAATGCCTTTTGGAAATCTAAATATATTGCATCCATTGGTTCCCCTTTATCCACCCTGCCCGTTACTTCTTCAAAGAACTCTAATAAATTTGTCAGACATGATTTCCCCTTCATAAAACCATGTTGACTCTCCTTGATTGTATTATGAGTCTCCAAATGTCCTGCTACTACTTCCTTAATAATGGATTCTAGCATTTTCCCAATGATAGATGTTAGGCTAACTGGTCTATAGTTACCTGCTTTCTGTCTTACTCCCTTCTTCAATAGAGGTGTTACGTTTGCAGTTTTCCAGTCCGCTGGGACCTTTCCAGAATCTAGTGAATTCTGGAAGATTACAACCAATGCATCCACTATCTCTGTAACCACTTCCTTTAAGACCCTCGGATGCAAGCCATCAGGTCCTGGGGACTTGTCGGCCTTTAGGCCGATTAGTTTACCTAGTACTTTTTCTCTTGTGATAGTGATTGTTTTTAGTTCCTCCCTCCCCTTTGCCCCTTGATTTTCTACTTTTTTTTTATTCGTTCACGGGATGTGGGCGTCGCTGGCAAGGCCAGCATTTATTGCCCATCCCTAATTGCCCTCGAGAAGGTGGTGGTGAGCCGCCTTCTTGAACCGCTGCAGTCCGTGTGGTGACGGTTCTCCCACAGTGCTGTTAGGAAGGGAGTTCCAGGATTTTATTAGTGTCTTCTACTGTGAAGATAGATACAAAATATCTGTTCAATTCCTCTGCCATTTCTTTGTTTTCCATTATTATTTCCCCAGTCTCATCCTCTAAGGGACCAATGTTTACTTTAGCTACCCTCTTCCTTTTAGGTGGATGGGCTGCTCGCAGGCCCACCTAAATATGGCATCAGGTTGACCTTGGGCGTCAATGGGATAGTCGAAGTATCTCCCCCCAGATTTTCAACTCCTGGCCAACTGTTTTTCTGGCCCGAAATGGACGGCCGTGAGTTGAATTTCTCTCATGTCTTTCATCACCATTTTCTACCCTTTACTACCAATGTGAATACTCAATATTTCAATTTTTAAAGGTTAAGTAACTCATTTGACATATACGTTTGACAGTTTTAACTATTATTCATCTGAATGTCTGAACTCACCATTGGTAGTAAGTTGAGATGTAGAGAATAGGAATACAACATTAATGTCTCAATGATAAACGTATGTCAACATCAGAAAACATAGGCAGTGCTGTTATTGCCAACAGTATAGAAATGGGAGAAGAGTGTGAAGCAGCTTGGCATTTTCAGGAATCATTAAGCTTTATCCATCTCACCAAGTAATTGCTGGAACCAGTCATGGGTCTAAATCCTTGGCTTGAATGAAATAATTGTTCATTATAAAGAGCACTGACTCTGCGTACTAGGAATTCTAAAATATCCCAGCTTCTCACTAATTCACAAGTCAATAATAAGCAAGCAGCTATTAGCCATGTAACTTAACTGGGGCATTAGGAGTGGTAATTTACATTTATGATAAATAAAGAGTTAATTGTTCCATATATTGTTGAAGATAATCATTCTAAATCAAAATGACGATTGCCCACCATTTTGCTTCCAAAGTTTCCATTCTATTCCTTAATTGTTAGCATTGACAAAAGGAATCTGACAAATCAGAGCTCTTGCATTAATGTTACATTCATACTTCTCAAATACCTCAATTGCACATAAATGATGAATCATTCATTTGTCTAGCTCTGGAGTGCACAAAGTTTAGTTTGCTCAATGCGCAGCAACAAAGACTTTGTGAAACTTGTTTTACGAGCTGGGTCATAGAGATCCTGTTTGATAGCTTGGTCAAAATGCTTGATGAACGTTCTGGGCCCGCGGACCAGCCAACTAACATTCACCATATGGCGGCAATTAGTGCCAGATTTAGGAGATTATTAACCATGCTTCTACTGGCAACCTGCCAATTCCTGGTGACAGCCCCAACCTGCACCAAGGGGTAAATTTTAAATGTACCAGCAGGATCTCAGTAGGGGTTCAATACGCGTGTGGGAAACCAAGAAAAATTTTTCTTACATTTTCTCGAGCGATCGCAGCTCAACTGAAGGCCCTTAATGTGACTTCCAGGTTTCACGTGTCCAAGCTGCACAGTGGTGGAACTGCGCACCCGAATGACATGCTGGGACCTGAATTATTTAAAGGGCCATTACAAGCATGGGTTTTGAGGGAGAAATCAGCAAATATGGAGCAGCAGAGGACAAGGCCAGCACCCCAGTTCATTGACTCTTCGCTGGCGTTGCTGTTATCTGGTGTGAGGAGCAGGAGGCAAACATTGTACCCGGCCGCCAGGAGGAACTGCCCTGCTTCTGCCACCAAGAAGGTCTGGCTCAAGGTGGCAGAGGAGGTGACCAGCAGGAGCAACATCTCAAGGACGGGGGTGCAGTGCAGGAAGCGCTTCAATGGCCTAACCAGGTCAGGAAAAGTGAGTACAGTTACTGATTCTCCTACATTCTGTGGTATACATCATATCCCCACCCCACCCCCCCACACTCTGCCCTGCGAAGCCTACTCCATCACATCTCTCCTCACACCCATTTAAGGCTGTGTCAAGTTACTCTCATTTCCTGTGCACATCCCCATTTTTGCACCCACCACTCCCACTCACCCCAATCATGATGCAATGTGATGAATTTGTCCGATGCTCATACTCTGATGCATCTGTTTGATTGTCAGCCTGACCCAGAGCAGTGCGTCCGCCGGGTGACCCTGTCACCTTCACTCACTTACACATCTGTACTTTCTCCACTTGTAGACGAGAGCACAAAATGCAAGGGAAAGGAGTGGGACTGGAGGGGGGCCGGCAAAAAGAGTTCCCCTGACAGAGGCGGAGTAGGAGGCCTGGGAGCTCAGCTGATGCAGGAATGCTTGGCTGTTGGAGATGCTAAGACTGGCACCCTGCAAACGTCTGGTGACAGAACTTCAACAAACACTCACACGCAAGATGAATGGATGTTATCAATGGCTGATCTATTTTTTTTTTATTCGTTCACGGGATGTGGGCGTCGCTGGCAAGGCCGGCATTTATTGCCCATCCCTAATTGCCCTTGAGAAGGTGGTGGTGAGCTGCCTTCTTGAACCGCTGCAGTCCGTGTGGTGACAGTTCTCCCACAGTGCTGTTAGGAAGGGAGTTCCAGGATTTTGACCCAGCGACAATGAAGGAACGGCGATATATTTCCAAGTCGGGATGGTGTGTGACTTGGAGGGGAACGTGCAGGTGGTGTTGTTCCCATGCGCCTGCTGCCCTTGTCCTTCTAGGTGGTAGAGGTCGCGGGTTTGGGAGGTGCTGTCGAAGAAGCCTTGGCGAGTTGGTGCAGTGCATCCTGTGGATGGTGCACACTGCAGCCACAGTGCGCTGGTGGTGAAGGGAGTGAATGTTTAGGGTGGTGGATGGGGTGCCAATCAAGTGGGCTGCTTTATCTTGGATGGTGTCGAGCTTCTTGAGTGTTGTTGGAGCTGCACTCATCCAGGCAAGTGGAGAGTATTCCATCACACTCCTGACTTGTGCCTTGTAGATGGTGGAAAGGCTTTGGGGAGTCAGGAGGTGAGTCACTCGCCGCAGAATACCCAGCCTCTGACCTGCTCTCGTAGCCACAGTATTTATATGGCTGGTCCAGTTAAGTTTCTGGTCAATGGTGACCCCCAGGATGTTGATGGTGGGGGATTCGGCGATGGTAATGCCGTTGAATGTCAAGGGGAGGTGGTTAGACTCTCTCTTGTTGGAGATGGTCATTGCCTGGCACTTGTCTGGCGCGAATGTTACTTGCCACTTATGAGCCCAAGCCTGGATGTTGTCCAGGTCTTGCTGCATGCGGGCTTGGACTGCTTCATTATCTGAGGGGTTGCGAATGGAACTGAACACTGTGCAGTCATCAGCGAACATCCCCATTTCGGACCTTATGATGGAGGGAAGGTCATTGATGAAGCAGCTGAAGATGGTTGGGCCTAGGACACTGCCCTGAGGAACTCCTGCAGCAATGCCCTGGGGCTGAGATGCTTGGCCTCCAACAACCACTACCATCTTCCTTTGTGCTCGGTAATACTCCAGCCACTGGAGAGTTTTCCCCCTGATTCCCATTGACTTCAATTTTACTAGGGCTCCTTGGTGCCACACTCGGTCAAATGCTGCCTTGATATCAAGGGCAGTCACTCTCACCTCAGGAATTCAGCTCTTTTGTCCATGTTTGGACCAAGGCTGTAATGAGGTCTGGAGCCGAGTGGTCCTGGCGGAACCCAAACTGAGCATCAGTGAGCAGGTTATTGGTGAGTAAGTGTCGCTTGATAGCACTGTCGACGACACCTTCCATCACTTTGCTGATGATTGAGAGTAGACTGATGGGGCGGTAATTGGCCGGATTGGATTTGTCCTGCTTTTTGTGGACAGGACATACCTGGGCAATTTTCCACATTGTCGGGTGGATGCCAGTGTTGTAGCTGTACTGGAACAGCTTGGCTAGAGGCGCAGCTAGTTCTGGAGCACAAGTCTTCAGCACTACAGCTGGGATGTTGTCGGGGCCCATAGCCTTTGCTGTATCCAGTGCACTCAGCCGTTTCTTGATATCACGTGGAGTGAATCGAATTGGCCGAAGACTGGCTTCCGTGATGGTGGGGATATCTCACCTCAGGACGCTCCTCGCAATATTACTTCACCAAGGTTTTTCAATATTGGTGTATGTTATCTTCCAGGGCCTTCAAGGATTGCTGAAGCGGCACATGACCTGGACAAAGGCGATTCCTCAGAGGAGCTCCATGCCTCTGAGGGTTCACTGTCACATCATATTGAAAGCAAAATACTGGAGATCTGAAATAAAAACAGAAAATGCTGGAAAAGTTCAGCAAGTCAGGCAGCATCTGTGGAGAAAGAAACAGAGTTAACGTTTCAGGTCGAAGACCTATCTTCAGAACTGGAAGATGTTAAAGAGTTAAAGTTTTTAAGCAAGTACAGAGCCAGGGAAAGGAGGGGGGGGAGGCGATGGGAGGAAAGAACAAAAGGGAAGGTCTGTGATAAGGTAGAGGGCAAGAGTGATTAAATGACAAAAAGGATGGAGGGTGGTAATGGGACAGGCTGGTGAAATGGGCGGACACATGGCAGGTGAAATTTAACACTGAAAAATGAGAAGTGATACATTTCGGTAGGAAGAATGAGGAGAGGCAATATAAACTAGAGGGCACAACTCTAAAAGGGGTACAGGAACAGAAAGATCTGGGGGTATATGTGCACAAATCATTGACAGTAACAGGGCAGGTTGAGAAAGTGGTTAAAAAAGCATACGGGATCCTGGGCTTTATAAGCAGAGGCATAGAGTACAAAAGAAGGAAGTCATGATCAAGCTTCATAAAACACTGGTTCGATCACAACTGGAGAATTGTGTCCAGTTCTGAGCACCACACTTTAGGAAGGATGTGAAGGCCTTAGAGAGGGTGCAGAAAGGATTTACTAGGGTTGAGGGACTTTAGGTACGTGGATAGACTGAAGAAGCTGGGGTTGTTCTCCTTGGAACAGAGACAGTTGCAAGGAGATTTGATGGAGGTATTCAAAATCATGAAGGGTCTAGACAGAGTGGATAGAGAGAAACTGTTCCCATTGGCAGAAGGGTCAAAACCAGAGAACATTGATTTAAGGTGATTGGCAAAAGAACCAAAGGTGACATGAGGAAAACTTTTTTCCACAGCGAGTGGTTAGGATCTGGAAAGCACTGCCCGAGGGGATAGTGGAGGCAGATAGGGCGGGGGAGAGGGACTATCTGGATTGCTCTTGCATAGAGCCAGCATGGACTTATTGGGCAGAATGGCCTCCTTCAGTGCTGTAACCTTTCTATGATTCTATGATTCTAAGTTACGAAACAAAAGATCGGTCTAGAGTAGCTGTGAATGGCAACAGCAGAATCATTACTAGCACTTATCCAGCCAGGCACCAGCGCAGATACTCACACCTCAGTGGGTCCTGTTAGATGGGTTGTCACCTGGTGATTCACCATGCACAAGTGGGCATGAGCAGACACTGGTGGCAGGAGCAGCTGTGGAGAGTCCACGTCAGGGGGCGCACTCCTCTCCGAGCTCTGCTCAGCTGGACGCAGATGCTGAAACCTGGGGGTCATCCTTGAGAACGAGAATGATCGAAGTACAGATGCGCCTTGGTGACATACTGGAAGACACTCTCCACAATAACGGAGAGGATGGAGGAGTCCACCTCCAGCATTAGTGCAGTAGTGGCGCAGGCAAGTGCGGGAATGTCTGTGATGGAGAGAATGGCAGCCTCCATTGAGCTTCAAGTATGTCTCACAAATGAGTCCATTCAGGCCATGACAATGGCTGTGTGGACTCAGGGTGACCAACATTCTGCCACCTTAAACAGGCAGACAGATACTTTAACAATAGCTTTACAAGGCATCACAGGTGTCCTCCAAGCTGTTGTCCAGCAGAGTGGTAGGAGTGATCTGGCTGTGGCCCTGGAGAGGGATGAAGGCAAACGGGGACATGGAAGTGGGGATTCCACTCAAAGCACTCCCACATCTTACCCAGCTCCCACCCCCCCGCCAAAACCGGTAACCACAATGCTGCCTCCTCTCCCGATGGCCCTGTGCAGGTGGAGCAATCTTTGGCAGGGCCATCATGGGCTCCAAAACCCAGAGGGCATAGGCCGAGAGCATCTCAGCAGTCAGGGCTGGGACCTGAGCAACCTTCCACTACCTCTGCTGAAGCCACAAGGGATGTACCCCGTGGAAGTAGTAGGAAGAGGAAGATGAAGGTTTTGTGATCACCGAGGGGATGCACAAGGATGTCTGACTAAATGTCATTTTTCTCATTTCTCTTTTACTTTTTGTTACATTCACAATAAATGTTGTACTTGTCACCACCACTGCCACGCCTTGTCCATTCTTGAGTCCTTTTTGTGAAAGCACCCTTGCATGTGCCTTATCATGAACGGCAAGACTTGATGCCACCCATTTGCTGCATTTACAATGGGTGCATGTGTGGTTGTAGGACTGTGTCGGCGGCAGCGGTGCTCCTCCTCCTCCTCCTCCTCCTCATCTTCTTGAATGTTGCCAGTAGATGAGGATGCTTCATGAGTGCATTTGAGCTCCTCCATCTGTAATCCTCTTTCTTGAGCAATGTTGTGCAGGACGCAACACATGACTATTATACCACATACCCTCGCCGGTGAGTACTGAAGGGCTCCCCCAGAGCGATTCAGGCACCTGAATAGCATCTTGAGCATTCCTATGGCTTGTTCAATGACAGACCCGGTGGTGATGTGATTGTCATTGTACCACTGCCATGCCTCATTGGTGGGGTTTCTCACAGGGGTCATGAGCCACGTCTGCAGGAGGAATCCCTCGTCTCCAAGGAGCCAGCCCTTAAGTGTGTCTTGTGGGTGGAAGAGGGCCAGGATGTTGAACTCACAGAAAATGAAGGAATCATGGCAGCTGCCAGGGAATTTGACACACACCTGCAGAAATTTCTTCCGATGGTCACAAACCAGGTCCACATTGATGGAGTGATATTC
This sequence comes from Heptranchias perlo, assembly GCF_035084215.1. Taxonomy (NCBI): domain Eukaryota; kingdom Metazoa; phylum Chordata; class Chondrichthyes; order Hexanchiformes; family Hexanchidae; genus Heptranchias; species Heptranchias perlo. The sequence goes on along the minus strand of NC_090325.1, from coordinate 96,808,661 downwards.
CTTTCAGTTGATGAACAGTCCTGGCTCATGTGCAGGACATCGGATTGCTACGTGAGTGCAATCAGTTGTGCCCTGCACCCGTGGGAAGCCAGCCAGAGAGTGGAAACCCGCCACCCTCTCAGTCTGGCGTTGCAGGGGCAGTTGACATAGTCAGATGCCCTGGCAAACAAGCCAACCGTGACCTATCATATACACCTATGTGCAGACGACTGAGAGATCCTGGTGATGTCACTGGTGGTGCCCTAGAAGGATCCTGAGGCAAAGAAATTGAGGGCAGTGGTGACTTTAACTGCGATGGGCAATGCGTGGTCAGCAGGTCCAGCCGGGAGCAGCTCTGCATGAAGAAGCATGCAGATGTCTGCGACCACCTGGCGACTCAGTCTGAGCCTTCGTAGGTACTGCTTCTCAGAGGTCCAGGAAGCTCAGCCTCAGTCTGTAGACCACCTCACGTGGGTAGTGCCTCCTGTGACCTCAGCCCCTCCGTTGGTCCCCTCTCTGCTCTTCCGCAGGTCCTTGTGGCGCACCTCTGTCTTGTGGACTTGCAACTCCAAGAACTGCACGCCGTGCTTGCCGCGGATGGTGATGTGCCTCCTCCTCAGATGTACAGTAGAATAATTCCATTGCGCGCCCCCCCCCCCATCCTGATGTTGTCAGTTTGAGGGGGTCCAAAATGTAGGTAAATATGTGTGAACACAAGAATTCTGAGTGTGAACAAAGAAATCTCAGACTAAACACAAAGAACTCCCAGACAAAGGTTTGTCTGAGAGAACGTATTGCCCTGCTGCAAAAACTCACCTTTTCTTCAGATGTGTCAATCACTGGTTTAAAAGTCCAAATGGGTGTCGGCTGCAACTCGCCTCTGTTTCCATGGTGTGTTTCAGAGGCCACGGGAGAAACGTTCAGAAACAGTTAAAATAGCTTGTGTAGTTCAAACCATAAAAATTTAATATCTTTAAGTACTTTAAGTACCTCAATTGGCCCTTTAAATATCGTCCTGCTGGCTTTAATTAGTGGTGGGACTTCCGAGTTTCAGAAGAGCGCGTGCGCGCACAGAGACGTCTGGGTCAAACCCAGAAGTCGGCACATTGGAGCCAGGATGCGGTCCTGGTCCCAAAACGGAGAATTTTCACTGCCCCACCCGCCCCCAACCCACCTGTTCTTTGGAATTAGAATTTACCCCCAACTCTCCGTGACAGCCTCAACTCCAGTGATTGTCCGAACTTATCGCCATAATTTCCGACAGCTCACTCTCTCAATTAAACAAACTGATAGCTCACAAACCTACTGCTGTTGACATGGATAGGGTGACTTTATATATGTGTTTTGAAGTTATATGTTAGTTTATAAAGCTATGAATGGAATAAAATATTGAAACACTCAGATGAAAGAACATGTGGCTTACTTGTCAGTTCCATCATGTCAGTACATCAATATTACATTTATTCAACTTAGAATCATAGAATCATAGAAGTTTACAACATGGAAACAGGCCCTTCGGCCCAACATGTCCATGTCGCCCAGTTTATACCACTAAGCTAGTCCCAATTGCCTGCACTTGGCCCATATCCCTCTATATCCATCTTACCCATGTAACTGTCCAAATGCTTTTTAAAAGACAAAATTGTACCCGCCTCTACTACTGCCTCTGGCAGCTCGTTCCAGACACTCACCACCCTTTGAGTGAAAAAATTGCCCCTCTGGACCCTTTTGTATCTCTCCCCTCTCACCTTAAATCTATGCCCCCTCGTTATAGACTCCCCTACCTTTGGGAAAAACTTATTTTTAAAAAATTGACTAAAATAACCCAATCCCGATACATGTGCATCCTCTTTGTGTTAGGAATAACTGACTTGTCAGCTATAAGCAGTTCACACATTCATATGAATGAACTTACAGATCATACAACTCACATGTTTGGCATTCTTAGGCCCCGATATTAACAGAAGGCAGGGAGGGTACGGGGGAGTGCGGTAGATCGCGGAAACGCCAGCATGGCCGGGGATGTGGAGACCCTGCCAATATTACTGGCAGGGCCTCTTTTAATTAAAAGAATGCAGACTCCCACCTAATGGTCAGCCAGATTGACAGCCTGGCAAGCGGGAATTTGCGGCAGAAGGCCACAGCCAGGGACCCATGGGAATGGTCTCCAGGCCTCAGCTTGAAATTGCAGATGGGGTCCTGATGATATCTTCGGACCCGATCTGTATATTTAAAACAGAACTCCGTTTCTTTCCTGCGGCTGTCCTGCTCGTCTGCTCAAACAAGCAGGTTAATATGGGGACACGCTGGGAAGGAAGCGGGATCGGTGGGGGGTAAGTGACTCTCGTTATTTTACCTGCCCCCTGCCCAGTTTCCATGAGAAGGAGGCAGTTAAAATCGAGCCCTTAGTGTGAGAGGATGGATATATATAAGGGATGAAGTTGTATGTATTAGTTTTTTAAAGTTATGAATCAAATACTTTAACATGGAAATGAATAAAGTTGTGACTGATAGGTCAGCTGTGACTTCATTTGTATGAATGTGTGAGCTGCCAACAGTGGTGAGGTCAAGCCTGCCACCATCAGTGTGATGGAGGCTGTCAGTGGGATTTGGGTCAAGGTTTTATTGCTCCATCATTCTTTTACATCAATTTACTCATACTTTATGTTATGCTAAACTTCACTCACAGAGGAAAATATACAGCTTACTCACTGAGTACAAGTGGAACACTTGCTATTGATTAAATCTATTGATAACATTAGCCACACAAGCAAAAGTCAGGGTTAAGTGATTTTCTTTTCTTTGTTTTGAAACAAACTGCCGAGAATACTCACAAAGGATGATCTATGATTGAAACAACAGTGGCCCCAAAATTGCTTGCACATTCCAGTGGGTTCCTGCTGTAACACAGCCTGAGCCAAGATACGTCAGGTTCCAACGTTAAAACAGAGTTTCCGAGATAGCCTTGTGGGGCAGAGCCTCCACCCACTCCTACAATGACTTAGATATAAAGGGGCGCAAATGGGGGCAGGGACTTCCTAAGTTGCGAGTCCTTGGCAGTGGGGCACCACAGATGAGCCTCCAAACCTCCAAAGGCTTGTTCCTGGAAGTCCTGCAACTAACCTAGTGAACTTCAGTGGCGGAGTTCCACAGCAGGCATGATCATTGTGGACCAGTGTTAATACTGATTAACTTGGGCGCAACTCAATTCTTATTCCTCAGCAGCTGCATATTAGCATTTGTTGCAAATCTTAGCTGATTCACGCTAAAATACCTGTATAGGCACAACAGGGTTTTTTCCACTACAACAATTTGTATTTCTGTAGCTCCTCACATCTGCCAGTAATTTCTGTGGGGATTCTCCCAATCCCCCACCATAACTGCAGTGGAAGAATGGTGGAAACCACAGAGAAAAGGCATAAACAGCTATTTAGGTTGTTTCTCCTGGGTTTCTGCCAATCGTCCCTGAAGTTACGGCAAGGGATTGGGGAACCCCCATGGAAATGCAACCCTATACAGGGAGATATCTTAAAGCATTTTACTTTAAGGAGGAAAAATGGTGAATGAGGGCGGAAGAGAAAGGGAAAAACAGATAGGGTTAAGGTGGGAAGCTAAAGACTGGGTGGAAGAGTTTTGAGAAAGTTTTTCAAAACAGGAAAGAAGGTGGCAAGGGGGCAGAGCATTCCAGAGGATAGGAGTATAATGGCTGAATCAGCAGCCATCAATTGTAGAGTGAAAGGAAAAGGTAAAAAGAGTAAAAGATCCCATGGCATCAATGTAAAGAAGAGCAGAAAGTTCTCTCTGACCTGGGCAACATTCCTCCTACAATAAATACCACCAAAAACAGTTTAATTGATCATTAATCACATTTGATGTCTGTTGGACCGTGGTGTAAATTGACTACTGTGTTTGCCTACGTAGCAACAGTGGCTGCACTTGAAAATTACTTTTTTGGGTGAAAGTGTTTTGGGAGATCCTAAGGATATGAAAAGGTGCTATATAATTGTAAGTTCTTTCCTTATTTCATTATTCCGTTCATTTTGAATAATTGAACTTAAGCATCTATTAGTGCGAGTTCCTTCAATGGAATTGTAGCGGACAATGAAGTGATAATTAAGCAATTGCCGAGGTAGTTATTACTGCCCAGTGGGTGTTTATCTAAGGAATTGTCACAGGTTTTATTTTTCCATGTATTCAAGATAATGAGTATTTCTCCCAAGCCATCGGTCTTAAAATTCCATTGTCTGGGGAAGGGTGGGGGGGGGGGTAGAACTGGGGCACAATTCCAGCAGTGAGGCCACAATTGGGGTGGCACCTGGATCGGCTGGGTGTTTGTCCCCCCCCCCCCCTAAATTTTCTTGACAATTTGTGCTGTGGAGCGGGGATATGTTCACCTAGCATTTTGGGGCTGTGTCTGTATGCTTCTAGGCTACCCCTAAAATTTCACCCAGTTGATTCTTGAATGGCTCAGTGGGCCCTACTGAGGGAAGACATATGTTCTGTTGTAGGCCTACTGAAGCTTTCAAGAAGACAAAAAAAACAAAGGTAATTGATCCTGAATTGAAGTCAATGGAAATAAAAATCGGGAGAGATATAAATTGGGCTGCCGACTCACTATCACCCGTTTTACACTATTGCACAAAGTCAAGACGTATCCCATCGAATACCGAACTCACTTTAGTGATATTTAGATTTACCCAAAATATAAGGAGTGCAAGAATTTCTTGTTGCTTCAATCGGCTTTGTACATGTGCAACATGGAAGCTTTGAACTATTTTTTAGTTTGGTTGAGCATTGTAGTTGCCAAATGTATTTGCAATGCTGTGGCTGAACACTGAGGATATCCCACCACAACGTCGTAATAACTCAGCAAAATAAGCACCATGCTAAATTGGCTTTATTTGATGCTCCAACAACTCAATTCTAGCCAGGTTACAGCTTATTTTGGAAGGAGTTAATTGGTACAATATCAAATGTTTTTGCTGGGAATCTGTTCCACATAACCACAGTCTATGGGAGGAGGAAATTATTGTAATCTCTAGCCTTTCATGAGTTTTGTTGATATTAAACCTGTATCCTTTAGTCTGTGTTCACAGAGTTAAATAGTCTGATTGCACCTTTATTATGTAAGGACTGTATCATATCTCCCTCAATAATCTTTTCTTCAGTGAAAGCAAATTCAGGTTTGCGAGTCTCTTCCAATAACTTGAAGCTTTAATTCTCAGAACCATCCTTTTCACTATCTGAAGTGTTAGGTGGAGTCCAAGAGCAGACAGTGTTGGTTTGGAAGGGAATGGGTTAGTGGCTTAAACCTGTCCTTTGATTTCTTGTGTTCTGAAAGGTCTATGCTTCCCAACATCTACTGGACAATTGACACTCCCTTCGAACAGATCAACCTTATTAAAAAATATTTACACAGATCAGCTACTTTAACATATACCTATACATAGACATGTTTTTGTTAATGGGAACTGGCATTTTAATACCATCAATGTGCAACTATAGTTGTAACAACAAACCATATAAATGCAATTGAGGCCATCCCAACTTGAACTGAATGTGCTCATGTATTGGGAATAGAGCTTTATGATATTTGGTTTTCTTTCAAAAATAAATGTAGCCATGATCCATTTCTCATTTCTCTTGATTTAGTTTAAATTAAGCAACATCATTCCAAATGTGTGGTCTGAGATGCAGAGGGTTATTTGCAATTGTTGATTTTGTAATCAAGAAGTAATACTGATAATGGCACACAATTTCAATTCACATGAAGTCATGACCATTACCAGCATTTTTAATTATATAATTATTTTATTATTGGACCACATGGATGTATGGTATAAATAGCATTGATGATTTGGGAGTGATGGGATGATTGAAAATTAATTCAACTCATGAGCTCAAGAAGCATGTAACCCAATTGCCCTTCAGGGTTGTGAGCCATGTCTTCTTAACAACACTCTACAAATTGTTGGCCCAAATCCAACCACTCCCTCTTGGCAATTCTAAATATACCCCATACATAGAAATATAACACTTGACAGAGAAAGACTGAGGGATTATTTGCTGCTGACCCAACTTGACCTGTATGTTTCATCATTGCTTCCATTTTCAGAGCAGAATAATGTTCATTCCACAGCACTGCTACACTGCACCCACAGAGCAAACTGGAGTATTGTTGTCTTCTCAAAAATGATCCCGATGTTAGGCAAGGATCTCAATGTTAGGTCAGTTTCTGCAATAACTAGTTTTGCAGTTGTCTGAGATCCTATGGTTGCATTTTCTTCCCCTTAGTTTCTTCCTTTCCTCTCACAAAGGTGTTGATTCATGCTGGGCTATAGCTCCACGGGTAACAGCTGCCCGCTCTTTCTTCACTTGAATAGTCAATCACATCAGTACTCTCTCAGACCACAGGGGCACCTCAGCTGAACCTGATTTTGTCTTCAGCCAATATCCACATGTGTTGACATCCCAGTAGTGGCAACTGGATAGCGAACAGGAGTGGGAGTCCTGGCTGATATTTCCCTAGCCCTGGGACACTAAGGCCAGCCCTACTGGCAGCACAGCTGAGGTCAGCCAACTCAGCACAAATTTATAATTGAACCTGGAACCTTCCTTTTCTATACAGCTCAGTTACACACTGCTTTTAGTAACTGACCCATTAGGTGAGTCACCCTCATTCCATTTTAATAATGTTTGACATCCAAACTTTACACAATTTTCTTTTCAGATGCAAACCGAAAAGAAAGTTCAGTTTTTAAGGGGTTAGCATTAATCATACACTACAATATTACAAGATTCAGTTATAATAGTGCGAAACAATGATTGGTACTATTTATTACAATTAGTAACATTAACTTGACATCATATTGAATTTTTATTAAGCTGTCTTTCATAGTATAGTAGAGTTATTTTTGATTTCTCACTGGTATTTTAATCTAGAGAATAAAATAACATGCAATTAATAATAAAGGTGTCGATGCCATTACAATCACAAAGAAAAATTCTCAAAGTGACCTTAAAGTTTCCATCTTACAAAATACATGGAAATTAATTTATTAATGATCTTATCTTCCATAATCTCCATAAATAAATAGGGATCAATTAAAGTAACCAAGTGAAATGCTTGGAGCAAAGTGCCTCGGGGTTTTCAAAGTTAAAAGAAAGCTTAATGAATGGTTTGAGCATCTAAATTGGTGTGCGAGTAATTAGTGAACTGGTAATTAATGCGCATCTGTGGTCTGTGAATGAGTGCTGTCTACAGAGACATTACTGTTGAGAGGTGGGAATTTACAGGTGGGGTTTTGGCATACAGGTTTACCATTTTTACATTTCTGTGGTTGTTTAATTAGAGAAAAATGAATTCCCATTAACATTATTAATCTACGTGCTTGGATAGGTTTAGGACTGCATGGCCTGCATAACTTGATGAGAAAGCACATGAGGTGAATATAGTCTTTTAATAGCTGTAAGACCTCCAAACTAGTAATCACATTAATTGGAGGAAAATAGAAACTCTGGCTCTTCAGAGGATAAGTGGATAGATGGTATGTATCGAACATAAATGACCTTATTCAGTTGAACCAAGTAAATTGAACCAAGTTCTGCATTCAGGACAAGTGTTTTGTGTGCACTGTGAATATGCATTTGGTAACTTCTGACATTCATTCACATCTGTAAAATAAATCCAAACTTTTGTAAAAAGCCAGCTGTTCATCCCTATAAAATCAGCTCCTATCATTATCCTTTGGCAGTGCTTATTGTATGGCTTTGTTGCAACCTAGCACATTTTACAGCAGAGGCAAGAATAAGCCAGTCATGTCTCAGAAGAGGTGCTGAGGTACCCATACTAATATTCCAGCTGAGATCAGCTAACTCAGCACAAATCAAACCTGGGACTTTCCTGCTCGAGGTGGCTCAATTTCACACTGCGCAGCACATTTACTAACTAAGCCAATAATTAGGGACTCCCACAAAGGTATTGAAATTGTATTTTTTATATGCCTCATTAGAGATGTCCAGCTCCTAGGAGTTCAGATGCTGCAATTAGCCTGGTAAGGGTGGTGTATCTCTTATTCCTAACAGCTTAGCAGGTTAATTTTTTTACATATATGCGTAAAATTTCCGTGGCCGTTCCCCAATCTCCCACCATTGCTTCGGCAGATGTTCAGCATAAACCCTGGAGAAATGGGGCTCGATTTTACCAGGCCTGCGGGTTTCCGGCGGGTTGGGTTTCGGGAGCGTGGTCAACACGCTCGGTGAAATTAGTGGGTTGCCCGCGCGATCGTAGCAGGCAACACACTAATAGGAATTAATTACCTGCTCCTCCGGGGTCCACGCTGCTGGTCTGCGTGTCGGGCGGGCTGCGCATGCGCAGTACGATCTGTCAGCTGGAGGCTCTCTAGTTAAAGGGGCAGTCCTCCACTGACAGATGCTGCAACCAATAGAACAAATTTCAGCATGGTGCAGCCCAGGGGGAAGGCTGCTCCCAGTTTAATGATGCCTCACCCCAGGTATCATCAGATGGGGTGAGGAGGAGGGCGAAGACAGAGATCTTCCACCCGGCGGGCGGGAGGAAGCGGCCAGCCTCTGCCACCAAGAAGGCCTGGCTCGAGGTGGCAGAGGGGGTCACCTGCGCAACCAACATATCGCCCACCTGTATACAGTGCAGGAGGCGCTGCAATGACCTCAGTAGGTCAGCCACAGTGAGAACACGAAGTCTATCCCCTGCACTCCATCTGCCACAACACTGCCCCAACCCCACATCTCCTTCGGCACCGCCAACACTACTCTGTCACATCACCCCTCATACCCACTCAAACCCCATCCTCATCTTACCTCCACCTACTCACCTCGCCAGTACTCATCCTGCCACTAACACGCAGCCCAATCCTCATACAATCTCATGGCTCTATCCCATACGCACCCTCTCGTGCATCTCCCTCACGGCCAGCCTCACTCAACCTGCCACCACCTGTGCTGCAGCCACAGGGCATGCATCACATATGTGCAGTAGGCAGCGTAAGGCAAATGTTTCGTGAGCATGAAGCGGGTGCACAAGGGTGTCGGAGGGTTTGCCATGGGTGTTACCTATATTAAATTTCAGAGCAACAAACAGCACACATTATATTGGCACCACCACTGCCATGTCTCCGCGAATCCTGTCTGTTGTGTCCAATAATGCCCGCTCCTGGGTATCACTATGAGGACCCACCACTGATGCCACCCATCGTGTTACTGCAGAGTAGGTGCAGGTGTATTTGCAGGGCTCTTCCGCGCAGACGACTGAGAGACATCCGAGGTGTAGCCGGCTGCACCCTGGAAGGATGCGGAGGAGAAGTTGTGGAGGGCAGTGGTGACTTTGACAGCGACAGGTAAGCAGTTGGTGCTGGGGCCAGCCAGGAGCCGCTCGGCATGAAAGAGCCTGCAGATCTCCACGACTACATGTCGAGCGAATCTGCGCCTCCGTGTGCACTGCTGCTCGGAGAGGTCCGGGGAGCTGCGCCTCGGTCTGTGGACCCTGTGGCGAGGGTAGTGCCCTCTGCGATGCGTCTCTCTCTGCGGTAGCCCTCCCTCCTGCTGTGCAGGTGGGCGTGCAACAACACCGTGTTGGGGGGCTCCACGTCTCTGCGGCGGACGGCGTGGACTGCGAGGCTGCTGGGGCTGGTCATGCTGTTCGTCCTCCGAGGGTGTCCACGCGCCACCCATCTGGCAGGTGTTGGTCTGAGGGGTTGTGCAGGGTAGGTGGGTGGTTCCTCGGACTGGGGCTGCAGTTTCGTGTCGGTCTGTCCTCTGGCTTGGCGGGGGGTGGTGGGGGGCAGGGGTTGCCCTATGTGACGCGGTGGCCTCCTGCGTGGGTGAGGGCTCTCCCCCGTGGGGTGCACCTTGGCACCTGCCACAGGCTGCTGGCTGCAACACGCCTGGTTGGAGAGAGACTATTTCCCCCAGTGTGGGAAACACGCTGCGATGCAGGTGAAATTCCACACTTCCTCTTTTGACAGCTGATTCAGCTCATTAACTGACCTCAACAAGCAAGGTAAGTACTCTCAAGTGGAACCCCGCTGGCATTAATTGCCTGCGGGATTCCCACCAGCGGGGGCCACGCACGCAGCCCCGCACGTCATCGGGGAACCCGGAAGTGGTCGGGATCGCGGCGCGATCCGGTCACGTGACCTCATATCGGGATTTTCGGGGCCCCCCCGCTGGAAACCCGCAGGAAACCCGACCCTAAAATCGAGCCCATGGTGTAAATGGTCGTTACGTCATTTCTCCGGGGTTTCCGCCAAAGTTACGGCAGGAGGTCGGAAGAACCTCCACTGAAATTCCAGGCATTAATTCCTAGAATGCAGTCAGTAACCTGTTTTCTCAAAGTGTATTGACAAGTGTACGTCCATGATCCTTAGTGGTACAATAGAAGAATGTAGTTGTGGGAAACCTTTGGGGGTGAATTTCCTCACCCTCTCCAGCATTTTAGTGCCAGAATAGCAATTTTTCCAGTGAGGATATTTATGGGGAAATTGGTTTCAGTGCTTGTGCACCTTTAAAGCTCCCCCCAAGTCTCCTTGTGATTGTGGAGCCGATCTTCAATCTGCCCACTAGTCGCCACTGGCCTCATTCATACACAGCCACCTGAGAGCCAGTGGGACTGTTGATGGGGCTTTCCTGGACTTACCCCGCTAGTGCACAGGGGTGAGTAACATCTGTTTCAGTGAGGCGCACAGCTGTCATGATCAGTTGTTAAAGGCAGAAGTGAGGAGTTCCTGAAAAAGTTGAGGCTGGAGATATTTTATTGAAAATGTCTGAAGGTAGGAAACATTTTTAAAAGTTTCTTTTGCATTCTTCCTACAGACACCTGCACTTGCTTCTGACTGCTTCTCAGGGGGTCAGAGCACTGGTCGAATTTTGGACCCCCACACTTCAGGGGTACTCATGAACAAGTACAGAATTCCCTATGGGCAACTATTCTCATACTTCTAGGTACCACCTAAGGGTCTGGATTGCAGTTGGCTCCTTATGCTGCACAGAAGGGTCATAGAACTGAGGTGGGCCTCATCCTTCCAGGAGGGCTTGGAAGTCTGAAGGACTGATGCTGTGCATTCTTCACCTTTTGGCTTGATGCCATGCCCTGCTGTCCTCTGGGCACAGATGGCACTTGAATATTTCATAATTCTGTCCTTCTTCCCCATTTCTAAATGATGTCAGTTGTATTACCTCGGTTTCTATATCTTGTTCTTTCGTCAACAGTATTTCTGTGCCTATATCCATTGTTCTTTGTTCCTTCTCTTGCTGTAATTAGTTTTTCTCTTTGTCTGTTTCATTCACCATTCCTTCCTGGCTTACAATTGTTGCCCCTACAGTGGTCTCAAGAAAGTGAAGTGTCAGCTTTCACATCCTAAACGATGTTATATATGTTTTTAGAAATCTGTCCTACCAGCACAATATTTTACAATCAATTATAACTTTTGCTAACACAAAGATTTTATGGCATTATATGAGACTGGGAAGATTGGGTTTGTTTTCCTTGGAGCAGAGGAGGCTGAGGGGGGACATGATTGAGGTGTACAAAATTATGAGGGGCACAGATAGGATGGATACTAAGGAGCTTTTTCCCTTCGTTGAGGGTTCTATAACAAGGGGACATAGATTCAAGGTAAAAGGCGGGAGGTTTAGAGGGGATTTGAGAAAGAACTTTTTCACCCAGAGGGTGGTTGGAGTCTGGAACTCACTGCCTGAAAGGGTTGTGGAGGCAGGAACCCTCACAACATTCAAGAAGCATTTGGATGAGCACTTGAAATGCCATAGCATACAAGGCTACGGACCAAATGCTGGAATATGGGATTAGAGTAGACAGGGCTTGATGGCCGGCGCGGACACGATGGGCCGAAGGGCCTCTATCCGTGCTGTATAACTCTATGACTCTATGAAACTACTGTCACTGAAAAAAACAGTTTCAGGTGCACAGATTATAGCTTCAGCTCCAGAGAACCAATTTTTCAGCAGCTGACATTGTAATACAAATAATTTTGTTTCTTGCGTAGAAAACACAATTCTGTCCATGATAATTCATTTTCTCCTATAGGTAATTCCTACCTCACTTTCTGCATCCTTTTCAGTTTCCTACAGTGAAAAACTTATTCCAGGAGTTAAAAATGTAATACTCCTTTCTTTCAGCTACAAACACTTCATGTATTTATTCACACAGCTTTATATGGACCTGACAGAACTGCTAAAATTTCAATTAAATTACCTGTGATAATGTTTCCCCGCACCCCCCCCCCGCAGAAATGATACTTTTAGCAACATAGGAAAGTACAGAACCAGAAAAGATTCTGCAGCCCATCTCCCCTCATATTTTCAGTGTCTATTGAAACTTTACTTTAACCCTGAGCCTCAGAACCATTTCTTCTGTCACATCACTTACTGTCATTGAGCAAACATTTGATGGGGATATAGGCATTGAAAAAGCCAGCATCACAGGATATATCTTTGAAGCTGACCATAGATAAAAAATGAAGATTTTGGATCCGGGAGATGAAAGTATTCCTTTTGTAATCCAAAACTTCAAATGAGTCATTTAAATTTTTAAAAAATATCCATTTACATTTAAAAGTCGTAAATATACCCCTGCAGTACTTTAGTGCAATATTTTTGAATAATATCTATCACAGACAAAATGATTGTTCTATTTCAGTGCATTTCGAACAATTTCTGAAAATTTGTACCTCAATCATAACATGGAACATAAAAATTACATTGGAGATGTCTTGTTATCATACTCCATTTGATGGCCAAATATGAGATACTGATATTAAGGAACTTATAAAAAGTCAATAAAAAGAGCAGACTGCATGAACAGGTCACCTGCTCACTCTCTCAGCCAAGAAATAGTATAGAAAGATGTTAATAGGGAGAGAAAAGTATATATATGCCCCAGTTAAAGTGCATTTCTTCTCCTATTTATATACCAATACAGAGTCATCATAAGATGCACTGCAGAAATAATTAATACAGAAATTGGCTTTTGTGGAGCTACATTATAGTAATTTAATAATCAAACATAAAATGATTTATTAATAAAACGTTTTGACTTCACTGTGCATTTTTTTGCATTTTTAAATCCCAAGTCCCTGGTCGAGCAAAACACTCTGAATGTGTAAATTTTCTTATTAACAACTGTTGTCCAGTTAACAAGGAGACAGATACAGCTTGAGTTAATGTGCAGTTTGCATTGTACTTCCCGGCTATTAATTCCCTCTTTTGAAATATCCTATTGTCGCTTTTATGGCAATGGCATGAGAATAATAGCTTAGCAATTAAAATGATATTAATGAGATATGGAACAGAAATCCCTATTTTTTTAATTAAATTCAAATGTTATTCTGGTTCAATACGTACAAAGTGACTGGAAGTCTTTGAAGACCCAATTTTCATTTTTTGAAGTACAAACCCATGTTCAGGCACAAAGCTGCGTCCAATTATCAACGTAACAGAGAAAGAGTCAGAGGTGCTCAAAGGTTTTAGCATCTTGCCTGGAAACTGAAAAAAAAGGGAAGCAAAGTTGGGCTCAATTTTCCTGGTCCTGTTCCTGCACCTGGAGCTGGTGGATTGCCTGCATGTAGGATATACAGGGCGGGAGGAGGGCACGCGGGAGGGAGCCTGCCTGATATTCCATCCATTGACTCCCTGCTCCGCTGCACTATTTGTAGGGTTGCAGCAACCCTTTAAAAAGAAGTGTCCATTTAAAGATAAATCCAACCCTCAAATGGAGTCTCTAGCTAATTGATAAAATGCCACAGGAACCAACCTCCCTCACCCCACCTGCCACTTTTTTACAGATGTTAAGGGGAGATGCTGCTGCATGAGGTAGCTGTGACAGAGTTGCCCTGTTCGTCAAAACAGGGCATCCTCATCAGAGGGGAGCCATGCAGCATGGCTAGGGGGAATTGGCAGCTAGAGTCAACGTTGCTTCCAGTATCCACATAACCGGTCAACAAATGCAGTAGAAGATGGCAGACCTTGAGGAAGTGGACATGGCTGAAGAAGTTGCAGGGCTATCTCAGAAGCCTTCACAAGGAGGTACTTGGCCACCTCAATAGTAAGTGACAGCTTCTGATACCCTGCAGCCAACCACTTCACTATTCCTTCCTCCAATGAATAACTTAGAAGGAGTCACTCATTAGGAACAAAAAGATACACACAATATATAAGTACTAAGGGAAGCACTGGGTCAAAAAACAAGATCATCATGTACCCATAGCACAAAGCAGGGATATAAATTGTTTGCTGAGATAGTTGCCCTTAGTCAGGTGTGGCAGGTTCTACAACTGATCTCCCTGACATGTCTTTTTTAATCCGATGTGTCTTCAAGTGTTAAAAACTGTGATGGTGGCTTCTTGAAAGCAAAAGTATATTTAAAGCAAAATTGCTGTAGTACAAAGGGCAATGTCCCATTAAGAGATCCCTTGCCTAGATGTAGAATTCAGCTCACATCTAACACCAGCTTTGAATAGATGGGACTTCTGCTCAAAACATGGAAAATGGAACGTTAAATATCAGTGCCCTTGTTTAAATGTATCAAACTATATCTGCCATTGAACAATGGAAATCACCATACGATCATGAAGGAACAATTCGGTGAACTCCAGTCACAAGATTAACACCAATGGGATCATTCTCAAATAGGACATACCTTCCTGTCTTAATAAGAGTCTTTGGAGGTGCAACAGGAAGGAAAATCAGGCGGGGTGTATACGGCCTGTTTTGTACTCCCACAAAGGTTGAATTTCACCCCCATTTCACTGTAATACAGACAGCGTGCAATTAAGTTGTACGCCTGAGATTATGCACATCTCAAAAGCACAAATGCATTTGTAAACTTTTTTATTATTTTGCACTGTAAGAGATAAAGTGACTCTGCACTCAAGTAATATTTTCCTTGAATCAAATACTAAAGAAATAATTACCGTTTGGGCTTCCTTTTGTCTTCAATATCCTGTGCAGTGATGTGGAACCATTGTGTATTAGTGAGTGGAAACCTGCAAATTGTAGGTCATTATTGTGCCTGGTCTGTGTCTCCGTGTCAGTCTCAAGTAGCAATGGCTAGTGAACACAAGGACAATAACATTAAAACAACTAGTTAAGACTATTAACTCAGATTTTTACTCACTCACTTTATAAAACATAACGGGGATAATTTTGACTTTGGGAGATAGTGTAAAATGGGCGATATTGATTCAGCCACCCTGTTATACATCTCTCACAATTTTCATTTCCATTGACAATACTAGTACAATGCAGCTAATACACACTCAGCACTACAGTACTGAACAACTCTCTACTGTTACAGTTGTGGATGGAAAGCTGACCAACTACTACATTAGAATATAAGAAAAAGAAGCAAGAGCAGGCCATACGGCCCCTCGAGACTGCTCTACCATTCAATAAGATCATGGCTGATCTTCTACCTCAACTCCATTTTCCCGCTCTATCCCCATATCCCTTGATTCCCTTAGTGTCCAAAAATCTATCGATCTTAGTCTTGAATGTACTCAACGACTGAGCAACCACAGCCCTCTGGGGTAGAGAATTCCAAAGGTTCACAACCCTCAGCCGACCCCTTATCTTGAGGCTATGACCCCTAGTTCTAGACTCCCCAGCCATGGGAAACAACATCTCAGCATCTACCCTGTCAAGCCCTCTAAAAATTTTATACGTTTCAAAGAGATCACCTCTCATCCTTCTAAACCTCAAAGAATATAGACACATTCTACTTAATCTCTCCTCATAGGACAACCCTCTCATCTCAGAAAACAATCTACTCACTTCAAAAAGAGTCATTTTGACAAATCACAAACTGTAAATGCATCAATTGTTCAGGGATCCTTTTGGGGGCCTGAATTCCAAAGCCTATATTTTGTGGCAAAGTAAAACTCAATTGTGCTGTGATATTACATAGAATGTACAGCACGGAAACTGGTAATTCGGCCCAACAACTCCATGCCAGTGTTTATGCTCCACACGAGCCTCCTCCCTCCCTACTTCATCTAACCCTATCAGCATATCCTTCTATTCCTTTCTCCCTCATGTGTTTATCTAGCTTCCCCTTAAATGCATCTATGCTAGTCATCTCAACTACTCCTTGTGGTAGTGGGACCCACATTCTAACCACTCTCTGGGTAAAGAAGTTTCTCCTGAATTCCCTATTGGATTTATTAGTGACTATCTTATATTTATGGCTCCTTGTTCTGATCTCCCCTGCAAGTGGAAACATCTTCTTTGAGTCTTCATAATCTTACAGACCTCTATCAGGTCACCCCTCAGCCTTCTCTTTTCAAGAGAAAAGAGCCCCAGTCTGCCCAATCTTTCCTGATGGGCAAAACCTCTCAGTTCTGGTATTATCCTCGTAAATCTTTTTTATACCTTCTCCAGTGCCTCCATATCCTTTTTATAATATGAAGGTTTCAGGTTGACTGTCCACAGGTTGGCTGTTCAGTTAGTAACATTGACCCTGTGTACATAGCCATTCACAATGCAATGTTAACATGTTCACTGAATTGTACAGTGCCATTCTTCAGTTCTCATGTCAAGATGTGCAGTATCATAGACATATAACTGATGGGATTAACTTTAATGGTAGTGCATGGTTTAGGCACTTCGTAGTGTTTGCATCATGTGCAGCATTTTCCCTTCAGGACAGCCTGGAGTTTTTTGCACTGTAGGGATCATTCTATGACTTCTCTCTGTTTCTGCGGTCTCCTAAAGGCTTTGGGATCGATTTTCATCTTCCTAGTGCCCCAATTAGGGTACTAGAGGGATGGTAGAGATCGAGAAACCCAGTGGAAATCAGTTCTGCCGGATTCCCACTGAAGAAGACCCCACTCAATCTTCCAGTTAGGCCTGGGATGGGCATCTGAAGCTCACACCCAAAGCAGATGGGACCTTCATTAGGGGATGCAAAAGGGAGGGGAAGCATGCCATGCCATTTTCTGGCACGTGAGCCTGCTGGATGCTGAGTCTCCAACTGGTGGGAATGATAGGTGGGAGAGCTTTTAAAAGGTCCATGCACTTTAAAGATAAGTGCATTAGACCCTTTAAAGGTCCTGGTGGTTTTGTGTTTTTTTCTCTTGTTGGTACTTAGGCTTCCATGAGTTTTCCTCCCAATTGCAGTTATTTATTTATTTTGCCCTGAACTCCCTTTATTGGCCCTAGAGAACTTATCACCAAGAACTTTTAGAGCTGACGTGTTCAGAGGAAATGGAGACCAGCACATGGATGCCAAGCGGGTCAGGCTGCCCAAGAGGTGCTCTGTGCCCTCCTATCCGCATCTGCACCCTAACATTTGCAGAGAGAGGTAGAAAACCTCACTCTGGCAAACATTCAACAACAACAACTTGCATTTATATAGCGCCTTTAACGTAGTAAAATGCCCCAAGGCGCTTCACAGGAGCGTTTTCAAACAAAATTTGACACCAAGCCAAATAAGGAGACATTAGTACAGGTGATCAAAAGCTTGGTCAAAGAGGTAGGTTTTAAGGAGCATCTTAAAGGAGGAGAGAGAGGCAGAGAGGTTTAGTGAGGGAATTCCAGAGCTTAGGGCCTAGGCACCAATGATAGAACGATTAAAATTAGAGATGCGCAAGAGGTCAAAATTGGAGGATTGGAGAGATCTCAGAGGGTTATAGGGCTGCAGGAGGTTGCAGAGATAGGGAGGGGTGAGGCCATGGAGGGATTTGAAAACAAGGATGAGAATTTTAAAATCAGGCATTCCCGGACTGGTCAGCGAGCACAGGGGTGATTGGAGAACGGGACTTGATGTGAGTTAGGATACGGGCAGCAGAGTTCTGTATGAGCTCAAGTTTATGGAGGGTGGAAGATGGGAGGCCAGCCAGAAGAGCATTGAAATAGTCAAATCTAGAGGTAACAAAGTCATAGATGAGGGTTTCAGCAGCAGACGAGCTGAGGCAGGGGCGGAGACAGGCGATGTTACAGTGGTGGAAGTAGGCGGTCTTGATGATGGAGCAGATATGTGGTCGGAAGCTCATCTCAGGGTCAAATAGGATGCCAAGGTTGCAAACGGTCTGGTTCAGCCTCAGATAGTGGCCAGAGAGAGGGATGGAGTCAGTAGCTAGAGAACGGAGTTTGTGGCAGGGACCAAAGTCAATGTCTGCGGTCTTCTCAATATTTAGTTGGAGGAAATTTTTGCTCATCGGACAAGCAGTGTGACAAATGAGAGATGGTGGAGGGGTCAAGAGAGGTGGTGGTGAGGTGGAGCTGGGTGTCATCAGCGCACATGTGGAACATGGCGTTGTGTTTTCAGATGATGTCACCTAGAGAAAACCTCACTTTGGCAAACATTCTTGGCAGATGTTTCTGTGAGGGTCCCAGGACCCCAGGATCAATGGAAGCACTTGGTAGGATTTTCTTTCTACCCCCAATGTGATTTTTGGGGCTTGAGACCCTTTGACTGTTGCTCTCTGGCATGACCCAAAAGGCCCCCATGCCAGCAGCCAGGAAAGCAGCTGCCTGAGAGGCCTGTGGCTGTGCTCCTATATCTGCCTCCCAATTCCAGCACAAGGTCCTGCTGAGGATTGATAAGAACATAAGAAATAGGAGCAGGAGTAGGCCAATCGGCCCCTCGAGCCTGCTCCGCCATTCAATAAGATCATGGCTGATCTGATCCTAACCTCAAATCTAAATTCATGTCCAATTTCCTGCCCGCTCCCCGTAACCCCTAATTCCCTTTACTTCTAGGAAACTGTCTATTTCTGTTTTAAATTTGGGCCTGCATTGGAGCAACACCCAGTCCATGCAAATAGCCCAGACCAGAAATATTGGGTGCTCTCCTTCCCAGAAAGCTTCTAAGCTTTTCTCCTCACATTTTTCCTTTTTCTTCCCTTCAGACCTGTTGGTGTTTACTCAGTTCCATTGATGTTGGCAATCTTCCTTTCTTCAGGGGTGTCTAGCTGGTAAGTGTACAGAACCCAAGTGGATAAGCATGTTTATGTATTCATAACATATCATCTGCTCCCTTCACAGAACAGGGAAAACCCAGCCAAGTACAAAGATCACCACTCATCTGAAGCTGGAAATATCATATAGACACATTTCTGGGGAAGTACGTAGTGATGAGGAGGAGGAAACACAAGGTAAGTCATTGAGCATTGGTGAGCAAGGAATAGTAGCAGCATGGTTGATAAGTGTCTGATAGTTCAGTGCTTCTTGAATTCCTCTTAATGGCTTGCTTTCAAAAAGAAGCTATTACAGTAGCAGCAGTGTGGAGTCACTTGCTTTCTTGCACACAACAGTGGAAGTTGTCTAAATAGTGTTGGAGAATCCCAGATATGTTCTGTCATCTCCTAGATAAATGATATCCTTTGAGCCGTAGTTGTCTGCACTAGGGTTTTCCACTGAGCACTTCACAGAATTTGTGGCATTGGCAGTGTAGGCATCAGTTTTGAAGGCTATAAGGAAAGTAGGAGCATTTCTCAGCAATGTTCCACAGCTGTAATGGAAACTTTTAGGTCCAGACACCAAGGGGTAAATTTTAAGCCCATGAACGGGTGCGTTGGGGGCAGGGGGGAAGGTAAAAATTGTTAAAAAGTAAAACCTGACTCCAACCCACCTCCAACCTGCCTATTTACGGTTTTAACAGAGGTGGGTTGAGGAGAGGGGGCAACCAACCCACTCTCAGGAAGCAGGTTGGTCAGTAAAACCTTTTAAAGGAGGCTGCATGCTCCATTTTAATAGGTTTTTTGATTTTTAACTCCTGGGGGTCAGGATTCCCAGGCCTTCTGCTTCATGCCATGTAAAAGGAGCAAGAAGGCCCGGATCAGCAGGTGAGTGCCTTTATTGTACTGTTTATGGGCCAGGAGGAGAAGGAGTGTTTCCTCCAGGTCCAAAAAGCTTACCTACCATGATCCCACAAACGTAATCGGCCGACCCCCTCCCTATGTCCCAGCCCCCCCATGATCTCCAACCTCCCCACGAACTCTGAACTCCCCCACTACGCTCTCTGACACCCCCTACGATCTCCGACCCCCCTGCACCACCTCCAACCCCCCCTGCACAATCTCCGACTCCCTTGCACGATCTCCGACCCATCCTGCATGATCGCCGACCCCCCTGTATGATCTCCGACCCCCACCCCCCCACACGATCTCCGACTACTCCGATGTCCAACCCTCCCATGACTGAACCACTGATGACTGCCCACCGCACACCCCCCCCACCCCAAATCTAAGACTTGCCTGCTGGCATCCGCTCCCTGGCTACTCTCTCGTCCGACTGACAGCCTGGCTGGCTGGCTGTCAGGCGGGAAACCTACTGAAAAAAATTGAAAGACGTCCTTACGTCAAAATCATAAGGATGTCCGGGAAACCCATACTTCCGGGTTTCCGTCTGGAAATCCCCTCTCCCCCCCCGCCCCCGACCCTGCACTGGCGCTCTTCCCTGCTCCCCGTTAAAATTTACCCCGAAGACACAGTCATGGCCAACTTCAAGTCCCTTGAAGAATGATGGCAGGCACACATGAGGGACGGATTCATGGATGCTCATTGTTCTATGTGCAGATTGATGGGCATCATGAGGCAATGAGCTCCCATAGAGGAGCAGTCAGGGGGCACACATATCAATGACACTTTAAGTGCCATCATGGTAAC
This sequence comes from Heptranchias perlo, assembly GCF_035084215.1. NCBI lineage: Eukaryota > Metazoa > Chordata > Chondrichthyes > Hexanchiformes > Hexanchidae > Heptranchias > Heptranchias perlo. Next base: position 96,788,025 of record NC_090325.1, on the reverse strand, counting down.
CCTGCACAAGTGAAAACAGTTGCTGCCTCTGAAAGCAACAAATCCACAGTGACTCCAACAGGAGCTTCCTACACTGATGTAGGTACAGCAGGTTTAGTCACAGATATCCTCTATAATTCGTCAGTTGAGCAGTGGCAACATATTCTCCATCCCCCTCCCCCTCCCCCTCCCCCTCCCCCCCACCCCCCTTCATCTAGATCACCTGGTGCTCTGACCATTAACATGATGATTAATCTTCTGGATCAGACTCAGTCTAAATGTAGAGCCTCCATGTCAGTGGAGCATCTTATTATGGGGCTAATTTTAACTTTTATCGCCAGGTGAAAAATGGGTGCTAGCGATTCGGCCCGTTTTGCACCTTGTCCGATCTTCTATTCCATTGAAGTCACACCGATCCTCTGCCGCACATTTTCTGCTAGACGGTTAAAGTAAAATTTCATCTCGATGGAAAAGAAAATTGGGCAAGGTGTAAAACGGGCTGGCCGTTCACTGTCGGCCATTTTTTGCCCTCGATAAATGTTAAAATGACCCCATTGTTTCATTACTCTGATGAACTGAAGAGTTTAAGGATGTTTTGTGAAATCTCAGATGAGAAATTCTCATTGAGGTAGTCTTTGGGGATATAAGATCTGATGCTCATTTATTCTCATTTCTTTTACTAATAGTACATGCAGGTCTGCCTCAAGAGGGATTTAAATACACGCTTTCTTAATCATGAAACACTTCAAATTGATCTTCACAACTACTCAAAAATTCCCATTAACTGTTGCAAAAATGTATGTAGCTTTCTATCCTGTGTGCCACAAGGGAAATTCCTCTTCTACTGAAAAAAAAGGAATTCTATAGTTTCTGTTAAAGGATTTCTGCCCTGCTTCTTCCAGAAATGTTGTTGTACGTCTTTCTTGTTTCTTTTGTTAAGGATTTGTTGATCACTTCTTAGTATCATAGTAAGTACAGCACAGAAGGAGGCCATTCAGCCCATCATGCCTTTGCCAGCTCTTTGAAAGAGCTATCCAATTTGTCCTATTCCCCTGCTCTATCCCCATAGTACTGTAATTTTTTTCCCTTCAAGTATTTATCGAATTCCCTTTTGAAAGTTATTATTGAATCTGCTTTCAGGCAGTGCATTCCAGGTCATTACAACTTGCTGTGTAAAAAACATGTTTCCTCATGTTGCCTCTGGCTCTTTTGCCGATCACCTTAAATCTGTGTCCTCTGGTTACCGGCCCTTCTGCCACTGGAAACAGTTTCTCCTTATTTACTCTATCAAAACCATTCATGATCTTGAACACCTCTATCAAATTTCCCCTTAACCTTCACAGTTGATGGCTTAAAGGAGGGCAGGAATGACAGCTCAACATTCCTGGTTACAGGTTTTTCAGACGAGATAGAGAGGGGGATAAAAAAGTGGGGGGAGTCGCAAGATTGATTAAAGAAACAATTACAGCTTTGAGGAGGGATGATATGTTAGAAGGATCATTAAATGAGGCCATATGGATTGAACTGAAGAACAAAAAAGGGGTAATCACACTGCTGGGAGTGTACTATAGACCCCCAAACAGTCAGAGGGAGAAAGCAAAGCAAATATGTTGGCAGATTTCTGAGAAATGCAAAAACAATGGGGCAGTAATAGTAGGGGATTTCAACTGCCCTAATATTATCTGGTTTAGAATCAGTGTAAAAGGTATAGAGGGTGCAGAATTCTTAAATTGCATTCAGGAGAACATTTTAGCCAGTACAAGCCAAGCTCAACAAGAGAGGGGGCAGTTCTGAACTTAGTTTTAGGGAATGAATCTGGGCAGGTGGAAGGGGTATCAGTGGGAGAGCATTTTGGTGGTAGTGATCATAATTCAGTTAGATTTAACATAATTATGGAAAAGGACAAAGATAGACCAGGAGTAAAAGTTTTCAATTGGGGAAAGGCCAATTTTATTAAGCTGAGATGTGATTTAGCAAAAGTGGACTGGAAACAGCTACTTGAAAGTAAATCAGTGTCAGAGCAATGGGATGCAATCAGGGAGGGGATAGTGACTGTTCAGAGCAAATATGTTCCCACAAAGAAAGAGGGTGGGACTCCCAAATCTAGAGCCCCCTGGATGTTAAGGAGCATGCAGGGTAGGATAAGGAAAAAAGGGAAGATTATGTCAGATACTGAGAGCTCAATACTGCAGAGAGCCTGGAGGAGTATAGAAAGTGCAGGGGTGAAACTAAAAAGGAAATTAGGAAAGCAAAGAGAGGGCGTGAAAAAATATTGGCAAGTAAAATCAAGGAAAACCCAAAGATGTTTTATAAATACATGAAGAGCAAAAGGTTAACTAAGGAAAGAGGTAACCTATGTGTGGAGGTGGAAGACGTGAGTATGGTTCTTAATGAATACTTCGCATCTATCTTCACAAAAGAGGGGGAAGATGCAGATATTGTAGTTAAGGAGGAGGAGTGTGAAATATTGGCTTTGATAAACATAGTGAGAGAGGAAATATTAAGGGGTTTAGCATCTTTGAAAGTAGATAAATCGCTAGGCCCGGATGAAATGTATCCCAGGCTGTTAAGAGAAGCAAGGGATGAAATAGCAGAGGCTCTAACTATCATTTTCCAATCCTCCCTGCCTATAGAATGTTGAATCAGTCTGGGTGGAGTTAAGAAGCACCAAGGGGCAGAAAACAATGGTGGGAGTTGTCTATAGGTCTCCAAACAGTAGTGGTAATGTAGGGCACAGCATCAAAGATGAAATTAGAGATGCATGTAACAAGGGTACTACAGTAATCATGGGTGACTTTAATCTATATATAGAATGGCCAAACCAAATTAGCAATAATACTGTGGAGGATGAATTCCTGAAGTGTGTACAAGATGGTTTTTTAGACCAGTGCAATGAGGAGCCAACTAGGGAACAGGCTATCCTAGATTGGGTACTGTGCAATGAGAAGGGGTTAATTAATAATCTTGTTGTGCGGGGTCCTTTAGGGAAGAGTGGCCATAACATGATAGAATTCTTCATTAAGATGGAAAGAGAAGTTGTCCAATCCGAAACTAGGGTCCTAAATCTAAACAAAGGAAACTACAAAGGTATGGGGAGTGAGTTGGCTATGATAGGTGGGGAGCTTCATTAAAAGGATGACAATGGATAGGCAATGGCTAACATTTAAGGAACAAATGCATGAATTGCAACAATTATACATTCCTTTCTGGTGCAAAAACACAAAAGGAAAAGAGGCCCAACATGGCTAACAAAAGAAATTAAGGATAGTATTAGTTCCAAAAGGAGTCATATAAAGTTGCCAGAAAATGTAGCAAGACTGAGAATTGGGAGCAGTTTAGAATTCAGCATAAAAGGACAAAGAGACTGATTAAGAGGGGAAAAATAGAGTATGAGAGTAAACTAGCAAGGAACATAAAAGCGGACTGTAAAAGCTTCTACAAGTATGTAAAAAGAAAAAGATTAGTGAAGACAAATGTCGGTCCCTTACAGTCAGAAATAGGAGAATTTATAATGGGGAACAAGGAAATGGCAGAGCAATTAAACAAATACTTTGGTTCTGTCTTCACGGAAGAGGACACAAATAACTTCCCAGAAATGCTGGGGAACCAAGGGAGAAGGAGGAATTAATGGAAATTAGTATTAGTAAAAAAATAATGCTGAAGAAATTAATGGGACTGAAAGCTGATAAATCCCTAGGGCCTGATAATCTGCATCCGAGTACTAAAAGAGGTAGCCATGGAAATAGTGGATGCATTGGTTGTCATCTTCCAAAATTCTATAGATTACGGAACAGTTCCTGCAGATTGGAGGGTGGTAAATGTAACCCCACTATTTGAAAAAGGAGGGAGAGAGAAAACAGGGAACTACAGACTGGTTAGCCTAACAACAGGAGTAGGAAAAATGCTAGAGTCTATTATAAAGGATGTGATAACAGGACACTTAGAAAATATCAACGGATCAGACAAAATCAACATGGATTTATGAAAGGGAAATCGTGTTTGACAAACCTACTGGAGTTTTTTGAGGATGTAATTGGTAGAATAGGTAAGGGAGAACCAGTCCCACATAAGAGGATAGTGTGCAAAATTAAAGCACATGGGATTGGTGGTAATATACTGGCATGGATTGAAAATTGGTTAAGACAGGAAACAGAGAGTAGGAATAAATGGGTCTTTTTCGGAATGGCAGGCGGTGACTAGTGGGGTAACACAGGGATCAGTTCTTGGGCCCCAGTTATTCACAATATAGATCAATGATTTGGATGAGGGAACCAAATGTAATATTTCTAAGTTTGCTGATGACACAAAACTAGGTAGGATTGTGAGTTGTGAGGAGGATGCAAAGAGGCTTCAAGGCGATTTAGATAAGTTGAGTGAGTGGGCAAATGCATGGCAGATGCAGTATAATATGGATGAATGTGAAGTTATCCACTTTGGTAGGAAAAACAGAAAGGCAGAGTATTATTTAAATGGTGATAGATTGGGAAATGTTAATGTACAAAGGGACCTGGGTATCCTTGTACACCAGTCACTGAAAGCAAATATGCAGGTGGAGCAAGCAGTTAGGAAGGCAAATTATATGTTGGCCTTCATTGCAAGAGGATTTGAGTACAGGAGCAAGGATGTCTTACTGCAGTTATACAAGGCCTTGGTGAGACCACACCTGGAGTATTGTGTGCAGTTTGGTCTCCTTACCTAAGAAAGGATATACTTACCATAAAGGGAGTGCAGCGAAGGTTCACCAGACTGATACCTGGGATGCCAGGACTGTCGTATGAGGAGAGATTGGGTCAACTAGGCCTGTATTCACTCGAGTTTAGAAGAATGAGAGCTGATCTCATTGGAACATGTAAAATTCTGACAGGGCTAGACAGACTGGATGCAGGGAGGATGTTTCCCCTGGCCGGTGGGGGGAGGGGGTCGGTGTCTAGAATAAGGGGGTCACAGTCTCAGGATATGGGGTAGGACATTTAGGACTGAGATGAGGAGAAATTTCTTCACTCAGAGGGTGGTGAACCTGTGGAATTCTCTACCACAGAAGGCTGTGGAGGCCAAGTCACAGAATGTATTTAAGAAGGAGATAGATAGATTTCTGGACACAAAAGGCATCAAGGGTATGGGGAGAGAGCGGGAATGTGGTATTGAGGTACAGGATCAGCCATGATCATATTGAATGGCAGAGCAGGCTTGAAGCGCCGAATGGCCTACTCCTACTCCTATTTTCTATGTTTCTATAGGCATGGTGCCAGAGGATTGGAGGACTGCTAACTTTATACTGTTGTTTAAAAAGGGAGAAAGGGACGAAGTAATTACAGGTCAGTCAGCCTAACCTCGGTGGTGGGAAAATTATTGGAAAACATTCTGAGTGACGGTATTAATCATCATTTAGAAAGGCACGGATTAATCAAGGACAGTCAGCATGGAATTGTTAAGGGGAGGTCGTGTCTGACTAACTTGATTGAATTTTTTGAGGAGGTAACAAGGAGGGTTGATGAGGATAGCGCATTTGATGGATTGTAGCAAGGCTTTTGACAAAATCCCACATGGCAGACGGGTCAGAAAAGTAAAAGCCCATGGGATCCAAGGGAAAGTGGCAAGTTGGATCCAAAATTGGCTCAGTGGCAGGGAGCAAAGGGTAATGGTCAATGGGCGTTTTTGTGACTGGAAGGTTGTTTCCAGTGGGGATCTGCAGGGCTCAGTACTAGGTCCCTTGCTTTTTGTGATATATATCAATGATTTAGACTTAAATGTAGGGGGCATGATTAAGAAGTTTGCAGATGATACATAAAGTGCCCGTGTGGTTGATAGTGAGGAAGAAAGCTATCAATGGACTGGTCAGGTGGGCAGAAAAGTGGCAAATGGAATTCAATCTGGAGAAGTGTGAGGTAATGCATTTTGGGAGGGCAAACAAGGCAAGGGAATACACAATAAATGGTCTGATATTGAGTGGTGTAGAGGAACAGAGGTTCCTTGGGCTGCATGTCCACAGGACAGATAGATAAGGTGGTTAAGAAGGCATACAGGATACTTTCCTTTATTAGCTGAGGCATAGAATATAAGAGCAGGGAGGCTATGCTAGAACTGCATAAAACACTGGTTAGGCCACAGCTTGAGTACTACGTGCAGTTCTGGTCACCACGTTACAGGAAAGATGTGATTGCACTAGAGAGGGTACAGAGGAGATTTACGAGGATGTTGCCAGGACTGGAGAATTTTAGCTATGAGGAAAGATTGGATAGACAGGGGTTGTTTTCTCTAGATCAGAGGAGGCTGAGGGGAGATTTAATTGAGGTGTATAAAATTATGAGAGGCCTAGATAGCATAGATAGGAAGGACCTATTTTCCTTAGCAGAGAGGTCAATAACCAGGGGCCATAGATTTAAAGTAAATGGTGGAAGGATTAGAGCGGAGTTGAGGAGGATTAGAGGCAAGTTAAGGAGAATTTATTTCACCCAGAGGGTGGTGGGGGTCTGGAACTCACTGCCTGAAAGGGTGGTAGAGACAGAAAACCTCATCGCATTTAAAAAGTACTTGGATCTGCGCTTGAAGTTCTGCAACCTACAAGGCTACAGACCAAAATCTGGAAAGTGGGATTAGACTGGATAGCTCTTTTTCAGCTGGCACAGACATGATAGGCTAAATGGCCCCCTTATGTGCCATAAATTTCTATGATTCCAAGGAGAACAACCCCAGCTTCTCCACATAACTGAAGTCCCTCATCCCTGGTACCATTCTAGTAAATCTCCTCTGTACCCTCTCTAAGGCCTTCAGATCCTTCCTAAAGTGTGATGCCCAGAATTGAACACAGTACACCAGCTGAGGCCTAAGTAGTGTTTTAGAAAGGTTTAGCATAACTTCCTTACTTTTGCACCCCTTTAAATTTGTACCATTTCGTTTATATTGCCTCTCCCCATTCTTCCGGCCAAAATGCATCACTTCACACTTCTCTGCATTAAATTTCATCTGCCATGTGTCTGCACATTTCACCAGGCTGTCTATGTCCTCCTGAAGTCTGTTACTATCATCCATATTGTTTAGTACATTTCCAAGTTTTGTGTCATCTGCAATCCTTGAAATTATACCCTCTATACCCAAGCCCAGGTCATTAATATATATCAAAAAGAGCAGTTGTCCTAATACTGACTCCTGGGGAACATCACTGCATACTTCCCTCCAGTCCAAAAAACAACCATTCACCACTACTCTCTGCTTTCTGACCGCTAGCCAATTTTGTATCCACGCTGCCAGTGTCCCTTTAATCCCTTTAAGAGTTGAAATTCCTCTGTGTGCTACTTTTAATGGACTGGTTAATACATTTGCATTAAATTCCTATTCGTTAACAAAGTCATCAGCCCATTTGAAATAAAACATGAATAAAATTTAAAATAAAAAAGCAAATGATATCATTAAAAATAGCACACAGAGAAACTTGAGGTGAATACTTTAGCCAGCACATTAACATCACAGAGGAATTTCAACTGCTTAGAAAGAAACAAAACAAGCTGCTGCAGTTAATGTATATTTTCAGTGCTGACATCAGTTCTTTGATGTAAACAGGGAGGAATTTAATTTGTGTCACATTTCAACACATATTTTAAGAAATCGCCTTACTGTGTCCAATTGAGTTTTAATGATTTTTAAACTTTCAGTGAATTGCATATTCACACTTAGCATGGAAAGCACATTCAGCCAGAAATTAAACAAAAGGTTGCATCTACCTAAAAAATTCAAGCTGTTTAGCACAAGCTGCCCAATATAAAATCCACTGACTACATTTTCTTCATGGTGTATACTGCTATAAAAGAGGTGAAATGCATAAAATGCGAGGAATAGACATGAGCGACTGCATTTATGAATAGCATAGATTCATTTAAGGGGAAGCTAGATAAACACATGAGGGAGAAAGGAATAGAAGGATATGCTGGTGAGGTTAGATGAAATAGGGTGGAAAGAGGCTCATGTGGGCATAAACACCAATATAGACCAGTTGGACCGAATGGCCTGTTTCTGTGCTGTAAATTCGATGTAATATTTGCTAACCGTCAGCTTTTTTTTCCATTTGCAGTGGAGATTGACAGTGGGCTAAAAATTGATAAAGAGGAGATACTAGAAAGGCTGGTTGTACTTAAAGTAGATAAGTCACTCGGTCTGGATGGGATGCATCCTAGGTTGCTGAGGGAGGTAAGGGTGGAAATTGCAGAGGTACTGGCCATAATCTTCCAATCCTCCTTAGATATGGGGGTGGTGCCAGAGGACTGGAGAATTGCAAATGTTACACCTGTGTTCAAAAATGGGTGTAAGGATAAACCCGGCAACTACAGGCCAGTCAGTTTAACCTCGGTGGTGGGGAAGCTTTTAGAAACGATAATCTAGGACCAAAATAAATCACTTGGACAAGTGTGGATTAATAAAGGAAAGCCAGCACAGATTTGTTAAAGGCAAATCGTGTTTAACTAACTTTACTGAGTTTTTTGATGAGATAACAGAGAGGGTTGATGAAGACAATGCGATTGATGTAGTGTATATGGACTTCCAAAAGGCATTAGATAAAGTGCCACATAACAGGCTTGTCAGAAAAATTGAATCCCATGCAATAAAAGGGGCAGTGGCAGCATGGATACGAAATTGGCTAAGTGTCAGGAAACAGAGAGTAGTGGTGAACGGTTGTTTTTCAGACTGGAGGAAGGTATACAGTGCTGTTCCCCAGGTGTCGATACTAGGATCACTGTTTTTTTGATATATATTAATGACTTGGACATGGGTGTACAGGGCACAATTTCAAAATTTGCAGATGACACAAAACTTGGAAGTGTAGTAAACAGTGAGGAGGATAATAATAGACTTCAAGAGGACATAGACAGGCTGGTGGAATGGAAGACACATGGCAGATGAAATTTAACATAGAGAAGTGTGAAGTGATACATTTTGGGTGGAAGAATGAGGAGAGGCAATATAAACTAAAGGGTATAATTCTAAAGAGGGTGCAGGAACAGAGAGACCTGGGGGTATATGTGCACAAATCTTTGAAGGTGGCAGAACAGGTTGAGCGAGCAGTTAAAAAAAGCATACAGGCTCCTGGGCTTTATAAATAGAGGCATAGAGTACAAAAGTAAGGAAGTTATGTTGAACCTTTATAAAACACTGGTTCGGACACAATTGGAGTATTGTGTCCAATTCTGGGCACCGCACTTTAGGAAGGATTTTTTTTATTTGTTCATGGGCTGTGGGCGTCCCTGGCAAGGCCAGCATTTATTACCCATCCCTAATTGCCCTTAAGAAGGTGGTGGTGAACTGCCTTCTTGAACCGCTGCAGTCCGTGTGGTGAAGGTTCTCCCACAGATCTTAGAGAGGGTGCAGAAAAGATTTACTGGAATGATTCCAGGGATGAGGGACTTCAGTTATATGGATAGACTGGAGAAGTTGTGGTTGTTCTCCTTAGAGCGGAGAAGGTTATGAGGAGATTTGATAGAAGTGTTCAAAATCATGAAGGGTTTAGATAAAGTAAATAAAGAGAAACTGTTCCCATTGGTGGAAGGGTCGCAAACCCGTGGACACAGATTTAAGGTGATTGGCAAAAGAACCAAAGGCGACATGAGGAAAAACTTCTTGGAATGCACAGCCTGAAAGGGTGGTGGAAGCAGATTCAATTGTGGCTTTCAAAAACTGGATAAATACTTGAAGGGAAAAAAATTGCAGGGCTACGGGGAAAGAGCAGGGGAAAGGGACTAACTGGATTGCTTTTACAAAGAGCTGGCACAGGCTAGATTGGCCAAATGGCCTCCTTCTGTGCTGTAACCCTTCCATGATTCTCAGTATCAACCAATCAGGTTGGTTGCATGATAGGACTGGAGCCTGTCAGAGCCAGATCGATTGTAGGATGGGACTGGAACCAATCAGTTTTACATTCTCCCCTGTTTGTTGCACACAAACTAGAAAAAGAAAAAATTTAAATGAGCTGTTGGTTTGTGAGAATCCCAGTTAGAGGTGTGTTTAGTTAGTGCTTGTATCCAAGTTGAAGTTATAAATAACAAATTAGCTGTTAAAATGCAGCTCCTAAAAACGTTATCCAGTTTGCTCAAAAGGAACTTTCCGGAGCACATCTGGCTGTTGTCATACATGAGAGTAGATTTAATTTTTTAAAAACTTACCTTTCATTGACTGCCACAGGGGCCGCTGAAAAGTGTGAGATGGGCAGGCCCGACACCTCCTCGGCTCATTGTAAACTCATTTTACAGAGGTGTCCTTCAACAGGCGTTAGGCCGCAAATCAAGATATACAAGGGACCTAACACCAGTTTTAGCTGGCCGCCCGGAATGCTTGCAAAGCTGCCTACACCAATATGGGGGTGCTTTAAATGCAGGCACTGATTGGGATTGGGACATTGTGCCCCAAAAATTGTTTCTTTTTGATTCTGTTTTCTGTCAGGACAACAGGCACAATGAGGACCAATTTCTACCCGATGAAGTTTATTTTCTTTAATATTGGTTGAAGCTGCTTTTCGAGATGAGATGCATGTTTCCTTGTGAGAATGCATTAGCTGGTTTTATTTGTCAATTACATACAAATATACAAAAAAGATGGGCAGGAAAAGACCATCTGGTCCACCAAGCCTACCCCACACAATTGTGATGCCTGAAGCATCAAGATTAGACACCCCTACCCACCAGCAGCCATGTAATCACGTAGGAGAGGCAAAAAAAACCTCATAAAAACAAAGGCCAATTAGGGAAAAAAATCTGGAAATTTCTTCTCCAACCCTTTTAGGCAATTGAAAACTAGTCCAGGAGACCACAATGACCATGCTTATAGTGCCTAGTGTATCAGACACCTATAATAAGAAGTGATCTCCCCCCAGCCAGGAACCAGTCCAGCTCTCTTTTGAAGGTTTGCAAAGAGTCAGCACTCACGTCACGTGCTGGAAATTTGTTCCAAAGGTCCACTATCCTCTGGGGGAAAAAAACTGTCCAATATCTGACCTAATCCTACCCTTGTGTAACTTATACACATGACCCCTGGTCTTCCCCAATTTATTAAAGTGAAATAAACTATCAACAGAAACACAATCTAGTCCTTTTTCTATTTTATATATCGCTATCAAATCTACGCATCTCTAAAGTGAATAGACACAGCTTTTAAATCCTCTCTGAGTAACTAAGGTTGCTTAAGCTGGGTATCATTCTTGTGGCTTTCCTCTGAATCTTTTCCAAAGCATCTATATCACCTGCCATATGAGGGGACTAAACTGGATGCTGTATTCCAAATGTGGTATGACCAAGGTTTTGTACAAGAACAAGATGGTGTGCTTTGCTTTATATAGAATAGTCCTATTAATACAACATAATATCCTATTTGCTTTGGCTACAACTTGTCGGCATTGGTCATGAACTTTTAGTGAGTTATGGACTATAACGCCAAAATCCTTTTCTTTCTCGACTCTTTGAATTCTGTTCCATGTAATGTGTAAGTATACTTGGTGCTGGCCCTCCCCAAATGCATAACACTGCATTTATCGAGGCTAAATACCATTTGAGGGAGTTTGGCCTATTCCCCCAACACATCTAAATCCACTTGCAGAGATTTGGGGGGTAATTTTAACCCCAAAGAACAGATGGGTTGGGGGCAAGTGGGAGGTTAAAATTATAGCTTTTTGAAGCGCAACTGAAACCCAGAAGTCCCATCCCCACTTAATGTTGGCGGACGGATTGTTAAAGGGGCAATTTACCTCAATGAAATAGTTGAGGTACTTAATTTTTTGATGATTCTAAATCTGAAATGAATTTAACCTCATCTGCATGTGTTTCCCATGGTTTCTCAATCTCAACAGTGAAACGGAGGCAAGATTCATGCAGAAGTTGATTTGGCCCTTTAAACCTATGATTGACACATCTGAATAAAAGCTCAGGCATTCCAGCTTGTCTCTCAGGTCTCTCAGGCAAATGTTTGGCTGAGATTCCTTCTTGTGTTGAGACTGAGAGTTCTTTGTTGAGACAGCTTTAGGAAGACTTCGGAGCTTCTCAAACTGACAAGATCAGGCTGGGGGGTAGCGCATTGGACGTATTCCAGAGGACATCTAGGAAGGAGGAAAATGGCCTTCCACGGCAGCCACATCATGCTATGTTGGGATCTGCAGGTGCACAAGAGAGAGGTGCACGACAAGGACCTGGAGAACAGCAGAGAAAAGAGCAACAGGGGGGCTGAGGTCGCAGGAGGCACTACCCATATGAGAGGGTATACAAGCACATGCTAATCTTCCTGGACCTCTCTGAGGAGCAGTGCCTTTGCAGGCTGATATTGTGTCAACAAGTGGTCGCAGACGTCTGCAGCCTCCTTGAGGAAGAGCTGCTCCCCATTGGACCTAGTGGCCATTTATTGCCCGTCGCAATAAAAGTAACCACTGCCCTCAATTTTGTCGCCTATGCGTCCATCCAGGACGCCACTGGTGACATCTCCAGGGTGTCTCAATCGTCTACACATAAATGTATAAGGCAGGTGATGGATAGGTTGTTTGCCAGGGCATTCGATTACGTGAACTACCCCCGCAATGACATTAGCCAGAATGAGCGGGCAATGGTTGGCTTCCCACGGGTGCAGGGCGCAATCGATTGCATACACATGGCAATATGAGGACCACCACATGAGCCAGGAGTTTTCATAAACTGGAAGGGCTATCACTCCATCAATGCACAGCTGGTGTGGAACCACAAGGAGAGATTTCTACAGGTGTGCACCAGATTCCCTGGCAGCTGTCATGATTCGTTCATTTTGCGCCAGTCCAACATTCCAGACCTCTTCCACACAGGAGACAGACTTAATGGCTGGCTCGTTGGAGACAAAGGATATCCCCTGCAAACATGGCTCATGACACCTGTGAGGAACCTCGCCAACGAGACACAACAGCGATGCAACCAGAGCCACATGACCACCAGGTGTGTCATTGAGCAAACCATAGGCATGTTGAAGATGCGCTTCAGGTGCCTGGATAGGTCTGGAGGAGCCCTTCAGTACTCACCAGCGAGGGTCTCCAGAATAATCATGGCATGCTGCGTCCTGCACAACATAGCGCAGCAGAGAGATTTACAGATGGACGAATATGAAGGCGCTCGTCAATCATCCTATGTTGATGACAACATTGAAGAGGACGAGGAAGTGGATGAAGAGGACAAGGCGGGGGATGAGTAGGAGGAGGAGGTAATTGAAGGTGCACATTGCTGCCTGGGATCCCAGGGATGCCCACATCGCTCACAGGTTCTCATAATGAGAGTTGCAAAATAAAGAAATTGAGATATTAAGGCCGCCTACCACCACCACCCCACTCCCCCCCACTTTGCATAAAACAGCCCTTCAACCAAGCATACACTCATTGCACATCTGCCCAATGGTTACCGTCATGTATTGACATTCATGAAGAAGCAAATGAAAGGGCGACTTAACACTCGGGATGCAATAATGGCCAAGACATGGAAGTGGCGATAAACAACAAATTTTATGTGCCAATATAAGAAAAAATAAAAATTATCAACGTATCATTTGTTCAAACACCCATGTGCATACCCTTGATGAACTAAAATTGCTTAAACTCACGCTTCCTACCATTTCTGCGTGGTGCATCTCCTGTGGCTTCAGAAGAGGTAGTGGCAGACTGGTTGGATCCCTGCCCTGACTGCTGAGATGCTTTTAGCTTATGAGCTCTGGGTTTTGGAGCCCGTGAGGGCCCCACCAAAGAATGCTCCACCTGCACCTGTACAGGGCCAGACTCGGCCATCGGGAGAGGAGGCAAGATTTCGGGTACTGGTTGGCGGGGTGGGGGATGGGAAACAGGTGAAACACGGGAGCGCTTTGAGTGGAGTCCCCACTTCCAAGTCCCCTTTCGCAATCATCTCTCTCCCGGGCCAGCACCACATCACTCCCACCACGCTGATGGAGAGCAGCTTGGATAAGATCAATGATGTGCTGTAAGGCCATGGATAAGGTATCTGTCATCCTGTTTAAGGCGGCAGACATGTTGGCATCCCAAGTCCGCACAGCCATGGTCATGGCCTGGATGGGCATTTGAGAGCCGTGCTTGAAGCTCAATGGAGGCTGCCACTCTCTCCATTGCAGACATTCTCGCACCTACCCTCGATAACAATCCACTAGTATTGGAGTTGAACTCCTCCATCCTCTCCGCTATTGTGGAGAGTCTATGTAACATATTTTCCAGTACCTCGCAAAGGTGCAGCTGTACCTCAAATCATTGTCCTTCTCAATGAAGGCCCCCAGTGTTCAGCATCTGTGTCCAGCTGAGCAGAGCTTGGAGAAGAGTGCACCCTCTGAAGCAGACTCTCCACAGCTGCCCCTGCTCCCAGTGTCTTTTCGTGCTCACTTGTGAGTGGTGAATCACCAAGTGGCAACCTAATTAACAGTGTAAGAGGACCCACCGAAATGCGAGTATCTGCACTGGTGCATGGCTGTATGTCATGTGACGGTACACTCTCAGAAGGAATGAGGTCCTCTGAGGAATCGTAGTCATCCCACTCACCAAATTCTTCTTGTACGCATGAAGGGCCTGGAAAACAATAGGAGGCAATATGAATTAGTCATGGCAATGTAACAATCTTACCAATGACCATACTCAGGTTTCTCATAGTTCACTCATTGATGAAAGAAAGTCACCATGTGTGTGAAAGATGTTTAAGTTCTCTCACCAGGCATCTGTGGATTCCCAGTCTCTCCATCACCGAAGGATAGGGATGCAGCTGTCCGACTTACCTCCATGGCCTCCTCCTCTGCTTCTGGGAGCTGTACTATTTGTGGTGGTCCACCTCCAGTCCCCGCCCTCTTCCTTACATTTTGTGCTCACTTCTCCTACAAGGCGAGAAAGAACAGACCTGTGAGTGACTGAAGATGCCGTATTCACCCAATGGATTCTGTGCATTGGCTGAGGCTGACTATCATACTGATGTATCAAAGGGTGACTATCATACTGATGTATCAAAGGGTGACTATCATACTGATGTATCAAAGGGTGACTATCATACTGATGTATCAAAGGGTGACTATCATACTGATGTATCAAAGGGTGACTATCATACTGATGCATCACATTGCAACAGGATTCGGGTGAGTGGCAGTGGTGAGTGCATGAATGGTGAGCTGACCAAATGCATGGAAAGTGAAGGGTGGTTGCTGGTGAAACTTAAGTGGGTGTGAGGAATGATGTGATGGAGTAGACTTGCCAAACACAACAGGATGTGGGTGGATCAGCAAATGCACTCACTTTTTCTGACCTGGTTAGGTCATTAAACTGCTTCCTGCACTGCAGCCAAGAACTGGGCACCGTGCTCCTGCTGCTCAACTCTTCTGCCATCTCTAGCCATACCTCCTTAGTGGCAAAACCAGGTTTCTTTCTCCCATCACTTGGGTACATCGCCTCCCTCCTCATCCTCACTGCATCCAGCAGAACTTCCAGTGAAGCATCAGTACACCTCGGTGCTGCCTTTACTTTCCTGGAAGCCATTTGTGTTTTCCCTCCTTTCTCCTCCAAAATCCATTTTTGCATTATCCCTTTAAATAGTGGCTTCAGACCATGTCATGCAGGTATGCAGTACGCCCGCTACGCAACTTGGAGATGTGGAACCCAGAAGTAAAATTAAGTGCCTTCAATTGAGTTGTGATCGCAGATTCCAACACGCTAACTTTACTTCCAGATTTTCCATGCGAGAATCTACCCATCTGCTGAGGTAAAAATCAAGCCCCTGTTCTCCTCACAGTCCGAACACTTGCACAAATTTTGACTGTACTTATGGTATTGCCGAAGTTTGGAATAAAATAGAGAGCAGAGTTGGAGTGATGATATGTTTTATTTAATTTTTAAAAATACACTGGGCTCGATTTTAGGGGCGGGTTACCTGCGGGTTTCCAGCGGGGTGGCCCCGAAAATCCCGATCTCCGATCACGTGACCGGATTCGGACGAAATCCCGGCCACTTCCGGGTACCTCGCTGACGTGCGGGGCTGCGCGCGCAAGCCCCGCTGGTGGGAATCCCGCAGGCAATTAAAGCCAGCGGGGTTCCACTTGAGAGCACTTAACTTGCTCGTTGTGGTCAGTTAATGAGCTGAAGCAGCTGTCAAAAGAGGAAGTGTGGGATTTTATGTTCAAAGCAGTCAGTTTCCCACACTGGGGGAAACAGGACCCTTCAAACCAGGCGTGTTGCAGCCAGCAGCCTGTGGCAGGTGCCAAGGTGCGCTCCACGGGGGAGCGCCCTCACCCACGCAGGAGGCCACCGCGTCACATAGGGCAACCCCTGCCCTCCACCAACCCCCGCCAAGCCAGAGGACAGACCGACACGAAACCGCAGCCCCAGTCCGAGGACCCACCCACCCACCCTGCACAACCCCTCACACCAACACCTGCCAGATGGGTGGTGCGTTGACATCGTCGGAGGACGAACAGGATGACCAGCCCCAGCAGCCTCGCAGTCCACGCCGTCCGCCTCGGAGAGGTGGGGCCCCCCAACACGGTGCTGCGGCACACCCACCTGCACAGCAGGAGGGAGGGCAACCGCAGAGAGAGATGCGTCGCAGGAGGCACTACCCTCCGCACAGGGTGTACAGAGCGAGGCTCAGCTTCATGGACCTCTCCGAGGAGCAGTGCATACGGAGGCTCAGAGTCAATCGCCAGGTAGTCGCCGACATCTGCAGCCTCCTTAACGACGAGCTGCTCCCTGATGGACCAAGCAGCATCTTCTTACCTGTCGCCGTCAAAGTCACCACTGCCCTCAACTTCTTCGCATCCGGTTCCTTCCAGGGTGCCACCGGGGACATCACCGGGGTCTGTCAGTCCTCTGCACACAAGTGCATAAGGCAGGTCACCGATGGGTTGTTCCGCAGGGCCTCCCACTACATCAACTTCGCCATGGACGAGCGCAGCCAGATGGAGAGGGCGGTTGGATTCCATGCCATGGCCGGCTTCCCACGGGTGCAGGGTGTAATCGACTGCACCCACATCGCAATACGGGCACCTCCGCATGAGCCAGGGCTGTTCATCAACAGGAAGGGGTATCACTCCATGAACGCCCAGCTCATCTGTGACCACCGCCAGAGATTCCTACACGTGTGCGCCAGATACCCCGGCAGCTGCCACGATGCCTTCGTCCTCAGGGAGTCCGCCGTCCCGCCCATCCTGCAGGCACGGCTGGCTCCTCGGCGACAAGGGGTATCCCCTCCACACGTGGCTCATGACACCTCTGAGGAACCCCATCACCGAGCCGGAGCGTCGGTACAATGACAGCCACACTGCTACCAGGTCTACAATTGAGCAGACCATAGGGCTTCTCAAGATGCGCTTCAGGTGCCTTGATCGTTCTGGGGGAGCGCTCCAATACACACCATTCAGAGTGGGACGAATCATAGTTGTCTGCTGTGCCCTGCACAACATGGCCCAACAGAGAGGGGTGCCGCTGGAGGAGGCCCCATCCACACCCGCCACCCACATTGAGGAAGGCGAGGGCGAGGAGGAGGAGGAGGAGGAGGAGGAGGAGGAGGAGGCGGAGGAGGAGGACGCGCCCGAGGATGTTGGACGACCCATGCGCCGAGCCGCGACTCACCGGGATGGTCGCCGGGCCAGGGAGGCACTCATACGTCAACGGTTCTCCTAGAGTCAGACACTGCGAGGCGCTCGCATCTCCTCACCTGCACATGCGAGCGGCCATACCAGCCCCCTCCACTGAAGAGTGCTGCCAGTAATCCTGCACCCACAGCAGTGTGCCCAATGGGTGGTAGGAGGTGTTCGCCGTCATGATGGCCTCCACGGAACGCAACTATTGCACAAGCCGCGGAAGAATGGACGAGAGGTGGCAGGAGTGGTGAGAAGAGACTATTTAATATCTGGAATGTGACATCATTTAAGAAACAAAGTACAAAATAATAAACACCCTGGTGTATTCCCTTTGTGATTATAAGGCCTTTGCAATTCTTCTCCGGGTACCCCTACGTGGTGCTACCCCTGTGGCTCCAGCAGAGGTAGTGGCAGGTTGCTCGTCTTCTTGCCTTGACCGGGTAGATGCTTTTGGCGGACGGCCCCTGGGTTTCGGTGCCCGTGAGGGCACCTCCACAGACTGCTCCTCCTGCACCGGGGCAGGGGCAGACTCGGCCACCTGGAGAGGAGGCACCATTGCGGGTGCTGGTTGAGAGGTGGGCGACGGGTGGGACGTGGGGACGCCTTGAGAGGCGTCCCCGCTTCCATGTCCCCGGTCACCATCATCCCTCTCTTGGCCTCGGCCCACATCACCCCTTCCACCCTGCTGGACGGCAGTTTGGATGGCATGTGTGAGGCCTTGCAAGGCCACACCTAGTGTATCCCTCAGCCTGTTGGTGGCGTCGGAATGTTGCTCACCCTGAATCCGTACAGACGTTGTGAGGGCCTGCAAGGACTCGAAGTGGAGCTGTGCGTGACGCTCGAGGGAGGCCAGCCTGTCCTCCACCGCAGACAGTCTCGCACCTACCCGCGACACTGTGTCGCTAGTACCCTCCTGTGCCTGCGCCACCAATGCCCACATGCAGGAGGTGGACTCCTCCATCGCCTGCGCTATTGTGGACAATGCACGCGGCACCTCTGCCAGCACCTCAGCAATTAGCTGGTGGCCCTCGACGACTCTCCTTTTCTCTGGTGGCCCCCTGGGTTCAGCATCTGGGTCCGGCTGAGCAGAGCCTGGAGATGAGTGCTCCCTCCGTCGCGGACCCTCCGCGGCTGCCCCTGCCACCAGGGTCTGCTCATGCTCACTCGTGCGCAGTGACTCACCAAGTGCTACCCCAACTAGTTGGCGAGGGGGACCCACCGAGGTGCGTGTCTCTGCGCTGGTGGATGGTTGGCTCTGATGTGACGATGCACCCTCAGAGACCGCCATGTCCTCTGAGGAATCGCCCTCCACGCTCGCTTGACCCAAAGACGGACCTGCAAGAGAACAGAGGGCACTTTGAGGCATGTGGACCAACTTGACAGTGCGCCTGATGGCAGGTGATGATACGGTCACTCGCGATCATGGGTGTTGAGTGTCAGCTTTCCCTTACCGGCCGTTTCGGCAGCGACACACTCGCCATCGGCCACCGACAGGCAATGTCGCGTGCGGGCAAGGTCGAGTGCCTCCACCTCTGCGTCGGTGAGCTCCACCACTTGCGGCGGCCCACCTCCGGTGCGTGCCCTTTCGCGGTTGTTCTTGCTCCTCTTCTCCTGTGAAGGCAAAACACAGATGTGTGAGTGGGTGCGTCTTGCATCGTGAGACGCATCGAGCATCGGTGTGGTTGGGTTGAGCGTGGCGCGGAACGGATGGGAGGAAGCGTGGGCCACGTACCCATCCCATTGCATGGGGATTGGGGTGTGTGGTAGTGTTCGGGTGGGGTCAGGGACGGTGGGTACTTGCGTGCACGGCGAGGATGGTGAATGAGTGGCTGTGAGGATTGCTGATGGAGCGCAGTGGTGGCTGTGCAGGAGGGGGTTGTGATCTGCTTGGCGTGATGGTGGGGACGGGATGTGGGAGGGTGCGTTGGTGTACTCACCTTGCCAGACCTAGTCAGGTAATTGAAGCGCTTGCGGCACTGCTCCCAAGTCCTTGGGGTGTTGCCCCTGCTGCTCACCTCCGCAGCCACCTCTGCCCATGCCTTCCTGGTTGCGGCGGCAGGGAACTTGCGTCCATCCTCAGGGAAGAGTGTTTCCCTCCTCCTCCTCACGCCCTCCAGCATCAGCTGCAGTGCCAGATCTGAAAAACGGGGCGCAGCCTTTCCCCTTTGTTGAGCCATTCTCCCAGACCTCTTGCTTGCAGCAGGAGGGGCTTTGGGAGACTGCCCCTTTAACTGGAGCTCCTACATCGCGTCGACGGTACTGCGCATGCGCAGCCGGCCGGCACGCAGCTGGGGAGCGCAGAACCCGGAAGCAGGGCTTAATGGGTCCAATTATCCCGCGATCGCTTGGGGGACGCACACAATTACCCGTCCGCGTTTTCCACGCTCCCGGAGGACCACCCGCTGGGAACCCGCAGGCCTGCTAAATTCGAGCCCACTGAGATTCACACTCAGAATTATAGGGCCCGATTTTACCACCCGCTATCGGGTGCGTTCTCGGCGGGGGGGCCTCGAAAATTGCGAAATCCAGGATCCCGACCGGATCTCGCCTCGATCCCTCCCACTTCCGGGTTCCCCGCTGACGCGCTGGCGTGCGCGCGCAGCCCCCGCTGGTGGGAATCCCGCAGGCAATTAAAGCCAGCGGGATGCCACTTGAGAGTATTTACTTAGCTATTTCAGGTCATTGACTGACCTGATTAAGGGACTGTGTGTGATTTTGGATCAACATGGGACTGTTTCCCACACTGGGGGAAACACTCCCAGATCGAATGGACGTGTTGCAGCTGTCAGCCTGTGGCAGCTGCAAAGGTCCATTTGACAGGTCGGGGGGGGGGGGGGTGGGGGGAGACCCTCACCCATTGCAGGAGGCCACTCTGTCACTTGGGACAAAGTGTGGCCTCCACCACCCTCCTCCTGACGGTCAAAGTCACCAACCTGCACACTTACCCCGGGGTCCGGAGACATGTACCTACCTTGCGGACCCCCTCAGATATACATCTTGCGGATGGGGGCCGCCGTAGCTGCAGTCATGACCTCCTCGGAGGGCGAACAGCATCACCAGCCTCACCAGCCTCGCCATCCACGCCGTCCACCTCTGACACGTGGAGCTCCACAACAGAGTGCTGTGACACATCCACCTGTACAGCAGGAGGGAGGGCTACCGCAGAGAGAGATGCGTTGCAGAGGGCACTACCCTCGCCACAGGGTCCACAGACCGAGGCTCAGCCTCCTGGACCTCTCTGAGCAGCAGTGCACACGGAGGCTCAGAGTCACTCGACATGTAGCTGTGGACATCTGCAGCCTCTTTCATGCCGAACTGCTCCTGGCTGGCCCGTGCACCATCTTCCTATCTGTCGCTGTCAAAGTCACCACTGCCCTCCCGAACTTCTCCTCCGCAGCCTTCCAGGGTGCAACCGGGGACATCGCCGATGTCTCTCAGTCGTCTGTGCAGAAGAGCCCTGCAAATACACCTAC
Organism: Heptranchias perlo; assembly: GCF_035084215.1. Taxonomy (NCBI): domain Eukaryota; kingdom Metazoa; phylum Chordata; class Chondrichthyes; order Hexanchiformes; family Hexanchidae; genus Heptranchias; species Heptranchias perlo. The sequence goes on along the minus strand of NC_090325.1, from coordinate 96,766,978 downwards.
ACCCACTCTGCAGTGACACAATGGGTGGCATCAGTGGTGGGTCCTCATAGTGATACCCAGGAGCGGGCATTATTGCACAAACCGGACAGGATTGGCGAAGACATGGCAGTAGTGGTGCCAATGTAATGTGTGATGTGAGTTGTTCTGAAATTCAATATAAGTAACAACCATGACAAACCCTCAAACACCCTTGTGCATCCCCTTCATGCTCACGACACATTTGCCTTACGCTGCCTACTGCACATATGTGATGCATGCCCTGTGGCTGCAGCACAGGTGGTGGCAGGTTGAGTGAGGCTGGCCGTGAGAGAGATGCACGAGAGGGTGAGTGTGGGATAGAGCCATGAGATTGTATGAGGATTGGGTTGCGTGGTAGTGGCGGGGTGAGTAGGTGCAGGTAAGATGAGGATGGGGTTTGAGTGGGTATGAGGGGTGATGTGACAGAGTAGTGTTGGCAGTGCCGAAGGAGATGTGGGGTGGGGGCAGTGATGTGGCAGACGGAGTGCAGGGGAAAGACTACGTGTACTCACTTTGGCTGACCTACTGAGGTCATTGGACCGCCTCCTGCACTGTGTGCAGGTGGGCGATATGTTGGTGGCGCAGGTGACCCCCTCTGCCACCTCGAGCCAGGCCTTCCTGGTGGCGGAGGCGGGCTGCTTCCTCGCGCCCGCCGGGTGGAAGATCTGTGTCCTCCCCCTCCTCCTCACCCCATGTATTGATACCTGGGGTGAGGCATCATTAAACTGGGAGCAGCCTTCCCCCTGGGCTGCTCCATGCAGTCATCTTTGCTATTGGTTGCAGCATCTGTCAGTGGAGGACTGCCCCTTTAAATAGAGCGCCTGTAGCTGACAGATCTTACTGCGCATGCGCAGCCCGCCCGACGGGCAGATCAGCAGCGGGGAACCCGGAGGAGCAGGTAAGTGAATCCAATTAGTGGTTTGCCTGCTACGATCGCGCAGGAAACCCACTAATTTCACCGGGCGCGTTACCAACGCACCCGCTTGCCCATCCGCCGGGAACCCGCACCCCTGGTAAAATTGGGCCCAGTATGTTCCAAAATGTCAATACATGCATCAAATCAGGTGTCAAAATCCAAAATTTTGTGGGGAAGGATAGTGTTCTTTTGTAGAAACTAATTCTCCGGTTGCTGAAGCCTCCAGTTTTATCCAATACAGGCAAGGCAGCAAAATTAACAATTAAACTGCCAACTTAAGCTTCTGATTTGTGTAGTATATTGTTATTCTAACACTACAGAAGATAAATGTACTGACCACAATAGTACTTTGCATCAATAGTTTAAAAAGCAGTGTCTGTCACTAATGGACAGCTCTACAAGTGGGGAACTTTAACAAAGCATATTATGAAAGAACAGTTTTCAGAGTTTGTGACTGGTATCTGAAAGCGTGTTGTTTTACTGAAATAAATAGTTGCAAATTATATTTAAGTGTTCACAGTTATGGACATTGCAAAATCCAAGGTGTCCCCAACTCTGAAGTTTGCCCATTGCATGGTCACACCAGTGTCCTTTAGCTGCTTTACAGTTCATTTTCTAAATTACAGTCTTTCTCATGTTTACATTTATCCTACCCCTTCCATCTCTGAATCCTGTATTTGTAGGTGAGCCTCTGCTGGGTTGGCAGTGATAGAGTTCACTTTTCACTTTTAAAAATAATAAGCTACCCAGAATTTGGCACTTCACTAACAAAATGGTGGCATAAAATATGAAAATGCCAATTGTGGTGGCGAATTGCTGTCACTCACAAAAACTCCTGCTGGAGGAATGCAGTGAAAACTCACCAAATTACAGTCAAAATAATAATTGTCTAATTATATCGAGCTCAACAAAAAAAATATGCTGATTGTAGCAGCCAGCAAGAAAACAAACCTGAAGAGATATATTCCATGTGTCAGAATTTCAGTAGCTATAATGAGCTTAAAAATGTATCCAGTTCACATGTGAAATGCTCCCATTCCCCAAGTTATGGTTATGGTAATTAACATGCAAAATGGAAGACTTTCATAACAGCCTGTACATTGGTACTAATAGTGATGCTGCAAAATGTTTTAACACTGACACAATAAATATATTTTACACAGCTGCACAATGCAGCCCGATGAATATTTAAACCCCAATGTAATTCTTAGAATGCCAGGCTTTCTGTGCTGAGTTTTCAGCTTACCCACTGTAACATTAAAACAAACCCATTATTACAGGGATAAATCCATTCAAATGTCAGGAGCAGTTTTACTGCTGTAAAGTAATTCTATCTATCTATTTATAGGAGGGATGAAGAAACGATGGCCTCTGTGCCACATGCAGCCTGTGAGCCATGCCAATCCAGTCCACAAAACCCGAGGCAACTCAGTCCTACCTTTGCTTAATGACTTGTTTTGCTTGCTGGCTCTCCCTGTTTGAATTCCACAGGCCTGAATGTTTTAAAAGGGCATTTTTTTAGCACTGTTGCCTAATTGGTGGATAAATCCTAAATCTGAACACTAAGATCTCTTAGTATCTGCAGCTTGAGATACGGTGAGGCTCTATGTTTGCCTCCTAAGAAGCCCATAAAGGTAAAACATTTGCACATTGTCATAAAAAATTGGAGATTGTCCATTACACTCCCAATCTTTTGTATAAAATAACAAAAAAATTACAACTGAACCATCTTTAAAATGTATATGCAAAAGGAGAAAGAAACCCAGTTACCTCTGGCAGTTTTTTCTGACCTTCAAAGAACCTTGATAGATTCTTAAAATAACAAGGAGAGGAGCCAAGCAGTTGTCAATCTGGAGAGACTTTGAATATTTATGCTAATTAACCTCTGACTGACCACAGAATCTGTTTACAACACCCCCTTAGGAAGTATCTATGCAATGGTATTAAAGAGACAGCCAAGGTTTACTAACTAAACATTACAACTGTGCTCCAGATGGAAATCAGCTAGTACAATGAAAAACATTTTAAAATAGAAGTAAAAAAACACTTTTGCTTATCCTGTCCTTTTGTTCTATTCTCACTTTCTCATTCTCTCTCTCTTTGAATGTTATTATCTTAACTTGATTTCTAACTTTAAATATCCTAGATTAACTTTTCTGTCACCTTTTTCCTGTGTGTTTAAAACTCACTTTTAATTACCTTTTCCCACCTTTGTGCTACCAGTAACTATTTTGGAAGTGGGGCTTAAGTCCTTTGTGCTACTGCTACCTATTTTGGAAGTGGGACCTAAGTCCTATAAATTGGCATCTAACTGACTGCTAATCAAGCTGCAAAGGCTGGGTTTGTAGCTTGTCAAGGCTCAGAAATGTAAAAACTGACATGGTTGTGTCACAGAAGCAACCTGGTCAACTTCTACTGTGATTTTTAGGCATGAAACAAGAATCGTTATCACTCAATGAGTTATCTTGTTAGTGACCTTGGCAGTGCAATCACAGCCTGATGAGATGACACACTGGCAGCAGTCCAAGGATTAGCAGTTCTTCCATTAGGCTTCCACTGCTGTGTTGAAGGGCCAAAGACATTGCGCTGATAGTGAAGCGCTGAGAGTGAAAGGCTGAATACGCAAACTCTGCTTGCACACCATTATAAGAAAAAAATGCCAGTTGAGCACCTTATAAAGGATAGGGACAAGGACAGATGGTACTTTTTTAATATAAAATAAAAACAGAAAATGGCTGGAAACACTCAGCGGGTCAGGCAGCATCTGTAGAGAGAGAAACAGAGTTAACGTTCTAAGTCGATAACCTCTCATCAGTTCTGATCGACCTGAAACGTTAACTCTGTTTCTCCCTCCACAGACGCTGCCTGACCAGCTGAGTGTTTCCAGCATTTTCTGTTTTTATTTCTGATTTCCAGCATCCACAACATTTTGCTTTTGTTTTGATACTTTTTTTTTAATGTTAGGCAGCTGAATGCAGATATTTTAGTATGGTACATCGCTGAGCTACCACTTACAATTTAGCCTTCTGGCATTAGCCAAGCGACATTCATGTGATGCAAAATGAAGTTGATTGCACCTGTCATGGTGCATCATTTCTCTTCTTGTTACTCCTTTCTCTGGCTCAGCATGAAGATCCCGTACCACTGTTACATTGACAATTAAAGTATATCACAGTGTAACATCTAGATAGGTATTGACACATCCTGATACTATAACTATATAAGTGTTGGCACAACACAAACAAAATCCTGCATATCTTTTTTTTAAGAATCCAAACAAACGTATTGCTGGAGATAATGCCCCACCTAGTGTCGCAGAATGTAGGAGCAGGCAAAGAACAACTCGGGACCATGAATGGGGCAAGTGATTTGTTGCAGTGAATGATTCATTGGGCCGGAAATTTTTGGAACTGCATTAATCGGGCATTTACTCTCTCCGTCTCATCTTGCTCTGTACTTAGACCAAAACTTGCTGGAAATCGATCCGGCTAAGGTACACCGATCTCAATGACGAATCAGGGACCTTGTTCACGGCACAGCCAATGGTTTACCTCATGAGCCAACCACATGGCACTATAAAATGCTAAAAACAGATGCCATAACTCAGATTGAGGCTTGGCACTGGGACCTAATTTCAGTTAAAACACTTTGTAAAATGCAGTAAAAAATAGTTTCTAGTGTATGCGCATCCTCTTTTCCACAGGGATGTCACAAGAAGATGCAAGGACCTGCGTGTCCTACTGGATGAGGTTGAGGTTCGGAGAGACTGGCTCCTGGGGACACCAAGGGCAAGGGCTCCCCACAAGGTGAGTCAGGTGGTGTGAAGAGAGGTGTCTGAAGCCCTCAGCGTCATGTCAGTAATTCCATGCTTGGGCGACCAGTGCCGGAAGAAATACAATGACCTGACCAGGGCTAGCAAGGTCAGCATTTTCTAGCCTTTAATTGAGAACTCAGCATTTTATTAAAAGTAATAGAGAAAAATAATCAAAAGTTGTCTGTCTCTGTAACAGTTTTTTAAAGTAAGACTTGAGCTGGAAAGGAGTTGTCCTTTTAATTCAGTGTTTGGAGGAGGGGAGGTGGGGGGTGATCAGGTGCTTTTAAATTTAAAACAGAAATAGACAGTTTCCTAGAAGTAAAGGGAATTAGGGGTTACGGGTAGCGGGCAGGAAATTGGACATGAATTTAGATTTGAGGTTAGGACCAGATCAGCCATGATCTTATTGAATGGCGGAGCAGGCTCGAGGGGCCGATTGGCCTACTCCTGCTCCTATTTCTTATGTTCTTATGTTCTTATGAGATCTGTTTGTTTACTCAGGGCAGTATTCAAAGGCAATTTAAAGTCATAAAAGTCTGTTGTTGGAGAAAACAACATTTTCAAAGTGGTCTGCTGATGAATTTGACAGCTATATGTTTCTGCTGAAGAAAACACTACAATGCCTGCAAAGTCCCACCACTTCGACACCTGCACCTCTCACACACCAACTCACCTAAACTTTTTTCTGTGTTCTCCCCGCAAGGCAGATTGCTTCATAATACGAGAACCGGAGGTGGAACTCCCTAAATCAAGGACCTTACTCCACATGAGGAGCGGGCCCTGCAGCTATAGGGATACCATGGTGCAGCACCTGTGGGTCAAGCTCAGGTCGACAGTGTATGCGCATGGCCTGGTGAGTTTCAGAGCCTCCTGCTTAGGCTCCTGATCAGCAACCCAGCCAAGGATAAGACCAAGAGGAGGCCTGATAGAGATATTTGAAATTATGCAGGGGTTCGATAGGCTGAATGTGGAGAAACTGTTTCCACTTGTGGGTCCTTACAGACTCTCGGCCCCTCCCACTCGCTGACAGCATGATGTTCGCACCGGCCCCGCAGGGCTGGTGAGACGGGATCGAGAGAGTCCATGGTCAGAGTCCGGGATCAGGGAGTATTGAGTTCCCCCGAGGCAGGGGGAGTGAGAACAGGACTGCAGGGGGCCGCTCCTGCGAAGTAGAATGGTACAGGAGCATCGTGGGTTCTGTGACATCTGGGGTCCATTGACTGTTGGTAAAAGTGACAGGTTCCTCGAATGGCGCCTTCAACAGCACATGGCTCCTATCGATAGTCCCCTGCACTCTGGGGAAGCCAGCAAGTCTGAGGAAGTTGATGGCCCTGTCTCTTTGCTGTGTAGGGGACATATCATATTTAATTAAATCATATGCCTTGTGGAAGAGGGCATCTGTCACTTATTGAATGCAGGGGGTCGTCACAGCTCCTTGGCTGATGTTACAGATGTCTCCAGTGCCTCACTATAAGGAACTGGAAACATAGAAATTGAGGGCTGTCATCATCATCACTTCTACTGACAAGTTCCTGCGGGAGCTAAACCGCGGTTTCAGATCTTCACCTTGCGGAAGTGGCCAATTACTTCCTTGGCAAAGCACAGTCTACGCACACACATCTCCTCCGACAGCTGCTCGAATGACATTTGTTTCCTGTACAATCTCCAGGGGCCGGGGGGTGGGGGGAGCAGCGAGTTCGGGTGTGGTGCCTCAAGCACGCACCTCCCTCAGATTGTCCATGATAATCAAGGGATGCGCAATTGATAGGCCATTGAAATCCTTTCACCGTAGAAAGAGGTGGCAGTTCTGAAATTAATTGCCTTCAGACACTGAAAGGATTCTGGTTGGCAAAACAGGCAGGAAATGACTGACAAAACTGATAGAGTTAGAAAAAAAAACTAAGAGCAATTTCCAGACTGCAGGGGTGAGGCTCCACAGCTTTGTTGGGTCTCCCAGGCTGAGAGTCATGTGAGGGCTATAAATCACGTCAATACCAGGTCACTTGTGCCATTCTTTTTTAGTCCAATCGGCTGCGGCATGAAAACGGGCGTAAGTCCAATAAAATCGCGATCGCCAATGACTGCAATGGTGGGCAGAGATACGAAATCAAACTTTTATTGGCTTAAGCAAGGGTTTCGGCGGAGCAGCACAAATATCCTAAAATGCCAGGACCATAATACGTCGTCTACGGAAGGTCACCAACCAGGAAAGAAGAATGGAAGTGTGGGGCAGATAATGTTTTTGATTTTTGCATGATTGCCTTTTGGTGCCAGAGGAAAAGTTTGCAGAACTTTCTCTCAGGAGACTAGCTAGCTAAGGTAAAGTTCATAATAAGGTTAACGGTGCATATTCTGTGGAGAATCAGGTTAAATGGTTCTTTCTCATTCCATGTTTCTTACGTGCTTCTGCATCACAGAAAATATTGCATTATCTTTTGAATTGCTTTGGTGACCTCAAAAAAAAACTGTTCAGTTTGCCATGAGAAAAATAATGCAATTCTATTTTATTTTTTACGTAGGCATTTTTAAAAAGCTACATGACACTTTTCAGAGCTGATCATTATGACTGTTTGTCTTCACAACCTGTCTGTTGTATATTGAGATACATTTGAAATTACCAAAAAGAATTCAATGCTCATACTCTTCTACATCTTTCCTAACTTGGGTGTTTTTAAAATGCTTGTCATTTTGAAGCTGAAGATAACAGTAGCAACGCAATCTGGTGCTTTAACAAAAAACAGTCATATATTGTAAAAAATAATGTGAAAAATTGTAAGTAATGTTTTGCACTGGAGACATACCTTAATCAATACCATCAGAAACAGATTAATCGATCATTTATCTCATTGCTATGCACAACTTGCCTGCTGGATTTCCTTATGAATTTACAGTGACGACACCACAAAAGTATTCATTGTCTATAAAGAGCTTTGGGACATCCTGGGGATGTGAAAGGTACTATATAAATGCAAGTTATTCCTTTCTCAACAACCACATGCCCTTATCCACTCAGGCGATAACGTTAACTTTGGAACAAAGTTCATGTAATTGTAAAAACTCTTCCATCAGTTCAGTTTCAGTCTTATATTACACTTTTATGCCATATAGGACTCAATTAATTTGAGTGAAAATAAAATAAAATGGATGATCTTGCCTCTTACCATATTTGTGCTATAGTACAATTGGGAATGTGGTAACAAAGGAAAATATTTATGCTTTGGGAGTCCGAAGTTGAACCATGTGGTGATTGTATAATGATAATTCTTCCAACTATTCTGAACAGTAAGATTGAATACTGGAGAGGTGCCTGGGAACTGGAGAAAGGCAAATGTTACTCTTGTTTTTTTTAAAAAAGGTAACAAAAGTGACCCTCGAAACTACAGACCAGTAAGTTTAACGTCCATTGCGGGTAAAGTTATGGAAACCATTATTAAAGATCATGGAGCATCTGGATAAAAATAAAATCATAAAAGATAGCCAATATGGGTTCATAAAGGGGAGATCTTGCCAGTCTAACCTACTGGTTTTCTTTGAAGGTGTGACAAAGGAGCTTGGTAGGGGTAAGGCAGTGAATATGGTGTACTTGGATTTCAGTAAGGCCTTTGATACAGTTCCTCTGAAAATGCTGGTACTGAAAGTAAAGAAAGCATGTATCAGTGGAAATATTTTAAAATTGGTTGACCGATAGAACGCAGAGTGTGGTGATACAGGGATTGTCATCAGACTGGGAGAATGTTACCGGGAGGGTCCCACACGGGTCGTTTTGGGACCGCTTTTGTTTGATATATTTATAAATGATCTGGAGCTAGGAGTCACAAGCACAATGCAGATGATACAAAGCTAGTGAGGGTGGTAGACTCCAAAACTGAAGAGGATAGGCTACTACTACTACTACAACAACAACAACTACTCACATTTACAAGAGGATTCAAATATACTTAGGAATTGGGCAGACAGATGGCAGCTGAAATTTAATGTCGAGAAATGGAAAGTCCTTCACATGAGGACAAAAAAATCAAGGAAGGGGTTATTACTTGAATGGAAAGAAAATAATAAAATAGATTTCATGAGGGTTCTGCATTTACAATAAATTAAGGCTATTGCAACAAAGCTTGTTGGCAGTGAGTAAAGCAAATCAGATGTTGGGATGTATTAAAAGGTTAATATTGAGTAGCAGTAGTGAGGTAATCTGCCATTTTATAAAACATCAGTGTGACCGCAGTTAGAATACTGTGTACAGTTCTGGTTGTCATAATACAAAAAAGATATTGTAACTATTAAAAGGATAAAGAAGAGAGGAACCAGAACGGGGATGGAGGAATTGGATTATGAACGATTATATAAATTGGGCATATTCTCACCGGAAAAGAAGGTTGAGAGGTGATATGATTGCTGTTTTCAGGATTCTAAAGGGACTAGATAATGTAGACCATGATAAGCCGTTTCACCTTGTCCAGAGCAGTAGAATAAGAGGACAGAGCCTGTTCTTGAAGGGCAGTAAATTCAAAACTAAACTGCAGAAACAATATTTCAGTGAGCGAACAGTCAATCTATGGAACGTGCTCCTCAGGGAGATAGTGGAAGCAATTACTGTTGATTCATTCAAATGCAAATTAGATACATTTCTTTCAGAAAATAAAATTTTGGGATACAGCACAGGAGCAATTTGAGACATGGGGCACAACTTTAAAAGGGTGGCGGGATGGCAGCGGGAGGGGTGGGTCAATGGGCGCGCAGCAAAAGCAAATAATAAAAACTTTCCGTTCTCCACGCGATCGCAACTTAATTGGTGGCCATTAATCTTGTTTCCGGGTTCGCCCTCTGAAAGCTGCGCAGTGGGCGGACTGCATACCCCCATGACAGGCCGTCAGCTGCAGTGTCTGGATTTAAAGGACCATTGCTTCAATGGATTTTGCTGGAGCAAAGAGCAAGACACCCAATGGAGCAGCACAGGGGCATGGTTGCTCCAAGATTCAGCGATGCCTCACTTTAGGTGCTACTGGCCGGGGTGAGGAGGAAGAGGGAACTATTTTACCTGGCCAACAGGAGGAAGTGCCCTGCCTCTGCCACCAAGAAGGCCTGGCTTGAGGTGGCAGAGGAGGTCACCAGTAGCAGCAACATCTCCCGCACCTGCGTCCAGTGCAGGAAGCGTTTCAATGACCTAACTAGGTCAGCAAAAATGAGTACACTTACTGATTCTCCTGCATTCTGTGTTGCACATCATCCCCCCCTCCCCCACCCCAACTCATTCTGCACTCCCAAGACTACTCCATCACATCATTCCTCACACCCACTTAAGGCTCATCCTCAACTTACCTTCACTTCCTGAGCACTTCCTCACCTCCCCATTAGTCACCCCACCACTACCACTCACCCCAATCCTGATCCAATGTGATGTCTCAGTCTGATACTCACCCTCTGATACACCTCTTTCACAGTCAGCCTCAACCAAAGCAATGCATTAATTGGCTGACCACTTCACCATCACTCACTCACACATCTGTACTTTCTCCCCTTCTAAGAGAAGAGAGTGCAAAATGCACGCGAAAGGACGAGGACTGGAGGGGGGGCCACAACAAATAGTGATCCTCACAGAGGCGGAGGAGAAGGCCCCAGAGAGCAGCCACACCCTTGAGTTCCTGTCCATCAAGGACGCCGAGACTGGCACCCCACAAATGTCTGGTGACACAATTTTAACATTCATCACACACAACATGAATTGATGTTAACAATGATTGGCATGTTGAACACCTCAGTATGCTCATTGCAACATGACACATCTGTGATCATGCTTAGTATTGACTTTGGTTCTCTTAAAGGCCGTTCAACGACCGCAGTGACGGGAGAGAGCGATTCCTCAGAGGAGCTCCCGGCCTCTAAGAGCGTACCGTCACATCTTAGTGAGCCATCCACCAGCGCAGATGCTCACAACTTGGTGGGTCCCAGTAGACAGTTAGTTGGGTTGGCACCTGGTGAGTCACCACACACAAGTGAGCATGAGCAGACACTGGTGGCAGGGGCAGCTGTGGAGAGTCCACGTCGGTGGACACACTCCACTCCAGGCTCTGCTCAGCTGAAGGGCCATCCTTTAAAAGGAGAATAATCGAGAGTTGGCAGCACATTTGTGAGGTACTGGAACAGATGTCCTGCACATTCTCCACAAGAGCGCAGAGGATGGAGGAGTCCAACTCCTGCATTAGTGGAATGGTGGCACAGATATGTGAGGGAATCTCTGAGATAGTGTCACAGGGACATGAGGAACTATCTGAGATTGCGGCACATGTAACTGTGGAAATGTTTGAGATAGTGTCGCTCGTGACTGCTGAAATGTCTGAGATAGTGTTGTAGGTAACTGCAGAGATATCTGCGATAATGTTGAAAGTAAGTGCGGGAATGTCTGCGATGGAGAGAAGACAAGCCTCCATTGAGCTTAAAACACGGCTCACAAATGAGTCCATTCAGGCCCTGACAACAGCCATTCAGACTCACGGTGAACAACATTCTGCAGCCTTAAACAAGCAGGCAGAAACTTTACAACCGGGCTTCCAAGGCATCATACATGTCCTCCGAACTGTTGTCCAGCAGGATGGTAGGAGTGATGTGGACCTGGTCCAGAAGAGGGATGATGGCAAAAGAGGACATGCAAGTGGGGAACGCCACTCAAAGCGCTCCCACGTCTCACCCGTTGCCCCCCTCTCAACCAGTACCGTAATGCTGCCTCCTCTCCAAGTGGCCGAGTCAGCCCCTGCTCAGGTGCAGGTGGAGCAGTCTTTGGAGGGGCCCTCCCGGGCTCCAAAACCCAGAGGGCATAGGCCAAAAGCATCTAAGAAGTCCGGGCTGGACATGAGCAACCTGCCACTACCCCTGCTGCAGCCACAGGGGATGCACCACGTAGAAATAGTAGGGAGAGAGAGGCTAAGGATTTGTGATCATGAAGGGTTTGCACAAGGATGTCTGACAGACTGTCATGTTTTTCATTTATATTTGTTTTCTGTTAAAGTCACATTAAATGTTATCATTGTCACCACTACTGCCACATCTTGCCCATTCTTGACTGGCTTTTGTGATAGTGCCCTTTCATGTGCTTCACCATGAAAGGCGACACTTGATGCCAACCAGTGGGTGACATTACAGTGGGTGTATGTGTAGTTACAGGACTGTTTTGTGCAGGGAGGGAGGGCATTGCTGGTCTTGGCACTGGTCTTTCCAGGTGGTGTGAGGACTGGACTATTCTCACTTTGTGATTTTAGAAGAACCGTTCACGTATGAGTGACTCCCTGGCCTCACAAGCAGCCAGATGCTCTGCCCATGGGTTCGTCCTTCTCCTCCTCCTCCTCCTGCTGCCCCTCCTCAATGTTGATTGCAGATGTGGATGGTGGATGAGGGCATGGGGCCTCATCAACTGGTACCCCTCTCTGTTGCGCCATGTTATGCAACACATACTGTAATGAGACCCACTGTCATTGGTGTGTATTGAAGCACTCCCTCAGAACAATCGAGGCATCGAAATCGCATCTTTAGCAGCCCAATCGCATGTTTATATACCTGGTGGTGATGTGGCTATCATTGTATTGACGCTGTTGTTCGTTGATAGGGTTCCTCAGAGGTGTCATGAGCCACGTGTGCAAGGGGTATCCCTTGTCCCCGAGGAGCCAGCCTTAAGGCTGTTTGGTGCGTGGAAGAGGCCCGGGATGTTGGATTCCCTCAGAATGAACGAATCATGGCAGCTGCCAGGGAATCTCGCACACATGTGTCAAAATCTTTTGCAGTGGTCACAAACGAGCTGAGTGTTGATGGAGTGATATCCATTTCTGTAGATGAACAATCTTGGCTTGTGTGGAGGTGCTCGTATTGCTATATTGGTGCAATCGATTGCACCCTGCACCCATGGGAAGCCAGCCACAGAGTGGAATCCCACTGCCCTCTCCGTCTGGCTGAGGTCGTCCATGGGGAAGTTGACGCATTGTGAGGCCCTGCGAAACAAATCGTCATGACCTGCCTTATGCACTTCTGGGCAGATGACTGAGAGATCCCGGCGATGTCACCGGTGGCACCCTGGAATGATCTGGAGACGAAGAAGTTGAGTGCAGTGATCACTTTAACTGCGATGGGTAATGACATGCCGCAAGGCCCAGCCGGGAGCAACTCGGCCTGAAGGAGCCTGCAGATATCTGTGACTACCTGGCGACTCTCTCTCAAGCCTCCATATGCCCTGCTCCTCAGAGAGGTCCAGGAAGATAAGCATCGGTCTGTGGACCCTCTGACGAGGGTAGTGCCTCCTGCGACCTCGCTCCTTCTGTTGTTGCCCTCTCTGCTCTCGTGCAGGTCCCTGTGGCGCAGCACTTTGTTGTGGAGCTGCAAGTGGCGGAAGTGCACACCGTGACTGGTGAGGATGGTGATGTTCCTCGTCCTCGGATGTACTGGTGAAGGCAGCCATCGAACTCCCCCCCCATCCTGATGGTGTCAGTTTGAGGGGGTCCAAAAAGTTGGTAAATATGTGTAAACATAACCAGTGACTGTGAACCAAGAATTTTCAATCTAAACACAAAGATCTCCCAGCCAAAAGTTTTTCTGAGAGAACTGAGTGCCCTGTTGCAATAACTGAGCTTTAATCCCCATCTGTCAAACAGGGATTTAAATGTCCAAATGGCTGCCGGCTGAAACCCGACTACTTTCCCATGTCATGTTTCACACAGCACAGGAAACACGTCGAGGCAGCGTTAAAATCGCTTGCCTTCATTGTTAATTGAATTTATGGACTTTTCAAGTACTTTAAGTACTTGAATTATTGCTTTAAATATCATCCCACTGGCTTTAATTGCCGGCAGGACTTCTGGGTTCGGGAACGGCGCGTGCACTCAGATGACTCAGATGCGTGTTCTTCAGTAGGTTGGAGTTGGGATTCCTGCCCGCTCCAAAAAATCCTGATTTTCTTTTAGCATGCTTGGGAGGAACAGGTGAATTTGGATCTATTGGACGTTAAATTGGATAGTGCCTGAAAACGCAACTGGGGATTGTGGTACGTTGCCTGCTGCTTTAAAAGATTGCTGCATGCAGCCAGTGCTACCTGCTCTGTTCATTGGCAGATGAGCCTGCAGAGGGTGGTGAGCTGTGGCTGATGGAATTGGTGTCAGGAAGTGGATTGCTTTGGAAGACGTTTTGTGAAGGTGGCTCAACCTGCGAGACAGCGTGCATCGAGGTTCTCTGATAATGCACTGGAGGCCTGGGTGTAAGAGGTGGAGAGACGGAAGAACATCCTGTATCCGCAGGGGGGCAGGAGTCCCTCCAGGCATATGCTTAGGAGGCAGTGGGAGGAAGTAGCAAAGGAAGTCAATGCCAGGTGCATAGCTTCAAGAGCATGGATGCAGTGCAGGAAGAAGTTCAATGATCTAACACAAGTTGTCAAGGTGAGTGAGTTCAAGTGGCATATCCTACCAACTGCACCACTAGCCTCATCCATTGCTCAATTCACTGCACCCCCATCACCCACCTACCAACAATCTCTATCAATCACTACTCGACCCTTGAGTCATATGATTTACCTCACCCTCAAACATTACCTCAGTTGCAAGCCTCACACCCTCAACTTACAGCTGACAGACACTGGTAGCTATTCAACCATGACAGCTACATCACCCAAACATCTTGCAGGACACTCACTGACTCACTTCCCTCTTTCTTGCAGGAGAAGGTGGCACATAACAGGAGGCAGCAAGAAACAACTGGAGGAGGACAAGCGTGCCTACACGTTTCAACCACCATGGAGGAGACAGTGCTGGCCATCATTGGAAAGGCCATCGCTGAGGCCGTGGCCACTGGCAGCGCTGGAGGGATCGATGATGAGGGTCTCTGTATACCTAATCCTCCTTCTCGCTTCCCACTTCTCCCTCATCCCACAATCTTTACTGACTCACGTGCTGCAGATGGTGTAAACACGCACTTCTTACTTTCTCCTCTGCCCTCGCCACAACCCAACCCTTATTCCTTTGTCGTTTCAGATATCCATGCATTGGAACCTTCACAGTCAGAGCAAGAAGAGGAAGAAGACTGTGATGATGAAGAGACACCATCATTTGATCTTACGCTCACAACCACCAGCTCAGAGACTAACACTACGCGTACTTTAGAGGCTAGTATAAAGGAGGGATCTGCATGTGGTGAGACACAAGTGTGCAGGAGTCAGGGTAGGGGGGAAAAGATCCTGCAGGGGCTAGCTAGCCGGAGGGCGAGGTCACACACTAGTTCTGCTGCAGAGGATTCAGATGAGGACTTCGACGGCCCAGGCTACAGAAGAAGGCTGATGGGCGTACACAACCAAATGGAAAGTCTGCCAGAAAGCCTGCGCACAATGTCGAGGGACATGGAGGAGTCCAGCTCTAACTTGGCACAGGGCTTTGCACAGAGCTTGGAGCCCATCCTTTCCAACATGGAACGGGTAGTCACCTCCATCAACACACCTGTGGAATCCACTATGATGCAACGTCTGATGACCGATGTCACAGCTTCCATCAAAGGTCTGACTGCTTTCTTAGAAGCTCATTCTGCTGCCGTCGTGGGACTGGGTGCCACTGTTGAAAGGAGCTTCGAGGGCATCACAACAGTCCAGCAATCAGTTCTCCAACAGATCACCAGGATTACTGAGGCACTCCATGGAAGACGAACCTGCTGTCTCTCAGGATAACAGCATTACTGTTCCCATCCCTGCCACTCTGCCAGTGCCCTTGCTGTTGCCTGACAGCCAGCCAGGCCAGACTGCTGCAGCCCAGGCCGAGATGGTGCAGTCTGAAGTCGGGCCTCTAGGCCTAGAGCTGCTCGAGGTCATCCTCCAAAGCCATCTGCACTCTCCTCAGTTAACGGTGAGCAGCCTTCCACCTCTCATGCTGCAAGCACTCGAGAAGCACCTCGTAGGAGCACTAGGAAAGGTAAAGGTTCATGAAAGACAGGCACTAAGGGAATGTGCAAGGATGAATAGTCTAATTTTGTTTGCATTATTTATTTTCTGAATTTATAAATGTGGATTTGGATTTGTATTTGGTGATGGTTTTTATTTCTGCGATGAAATGAGGGAGGAACCAATGTGTAATCATAAAGAGGCTGATGTGATGGCCAGTGAGAGAGGAATGGTAAGGAGTGTGGGACTGTTGGTGAATGGGGAGGTGTCGTTGAGGTTACTGGTATTGCTCATTAATAATCTGATCACATAGAGCCCTGGCAGAAAGGGCCTGTCTACATTGTAGCCTCCCTGCCTCTTCCTCTTCCTCCACATCATCTTCTGCTTCCTCTTCCTTCTCATCCCCCTCTTTCTGCTCATCCCTCTCTTCCTCCTCCTCCTCTTGCTCATGCTCCTCAGTTCTCACCTGATAGGCAGTGGCAAGGGCTGTTCCCTCAAAATGGTCAGGTTGTGTAGCATGCAGCATACTACCAGAAATCTTGATACCCGCTCAGCTGAATACTGCAAGCCTCCTTCACAGCAGTCCAAGCAGTGGAAGCATTGCTTGAGGATGCCTATGGTGTGCTCTATGATGTTCCATGTGGCAGCATGGCTCTCAATGTATGCCTGCTGTGCATGTGTGCGTGGGTTCCTGACCGGAGTCACGAGCCACTTCAGGAGGGGTTGGCCCTTGTCGCCCAGTAGCCAATCTTTGAATTGTTGTGCTGGTTCAATTACAGGTGGAACAGAGGACTGCCGCAGAATCATGATTGCTGCCAGGATAGCGGGCATTGACCTGCATGATGCACTGCATGTGGTCACACACTAGCTGCACATTGCGGGAGTGGAATCCCTTTCTGTTAATGAATATGTTTGAGTTCAGATGAGGAGCACACAAGGCAATGTTCATGCAGTCAATGGCACCCTGCACCATGGGGAAGCCTACAATCTGTGCAAAACCTTGTGCTCACTCCTCCTGCTCGTCTCTGACAAGCCCGAATGAGACGAATGTGTTTCTTATTGGCTGGAGTGTGGAGTTGCAAAATGGCAGCGGTGGCTTCAAAATCAGCGTTGCACACTGATTCGCGTCATCATCTCCCTACTCTACATGCTGTCAGTGGTCGTTAGGTGTGCAAATACCTTTACCAAGATGGCGTCCTGCGCACTTACTGCCAGAAGTATGCGCGGGCATCTCAGACCCCAGAGAGCCTTCGGTGTCCATTTAACACCTAAAAAACGCATCCTACAAGGCCCTATTTAACCCCCACAGTTCCCAAAGCTTTCCATTATTCACATCACTTCTGGGTCTGTTGTAGACTAATTGTTAGAGATTGATTGGTAAGATTAGTTAACAACCCCATTATTGTTGTATCATGCGACTACCAGAGTGGTAAAAAGCGAATTACATGGACCTTGGTCTTTTTTCATCTACTAATTCCAATGTTCCTATGAACAACTCACAAAAAACACCCACATGGTATTAAATTTCTCAAATATATTCTTATTACACGGCTGTTCATGAAGTTATTTAATTCTGTCCAATAGTAAACTACTAGTGATATGTCACAATTGCAACGCATTAGCGCTGCTGCTAGTTTTTAAGTGTTAAACCTATAATATTGAAGCACAATAATAATAGGCACTACATTGGGGAAGCAGTTTAATATTGGGATTAAAATGTACCCCCAATCTGAGATACCATCTATGGCTCACTGGGGGGTACTTTGTTTCCCAACCTGCTGGCAGCAGCCTGTTTGTCCATGCATACAGCCAGCTAAATCAGTAGATTGAAATCTCCTAATATCGCAGGAGCCATTGTGGCTGATGGGATGGTTCCCTGGTGGGTGGGAAATTTGAATTCTCTCATTTAATTCTAAGTGCACAGCCCTGAGGATATATGGGTCACCTTATGACTATTTGTCCATATATGACTCTGAAAATACTTTGTTTTATTGGTTCTTTCAATTAAAAATATTTGTTTTCATTCTTTTTAGATTCTCCCCACAACTGCCACAAATAAGTTCCAGTAAATGACGTGTCCTGAGGAAAGCAAAGGGAACTAGGTACTCAGAACAAAATCCTTGCCCCAACTTGCCAAGCTGGGTGAGAAGAACCTGAAGAAGTGGAAATTATTTTTTTTGAACACAAAGAGGCAAATAAAACCATTTTCAGAAAAGCTCATAGAGCAAAAAGGCTTGAAGTGAGCGATATGTTCTGAAGACTGCTGGTGGATAAGTCAGAGAATTCCAATTTCATGCCCTCCAGAGCAGGTCCTTATTAGTCAACATGGCCAATGGGAAATTTGATTCCACACTGCTTCCCCACAGTTTTGCAGAGATTAGTGTTTATGCAATACATAAATACAACAATAATAAAAGAAAACTATTTGCAATTACAGCACAGAAGCTTCAGCCTATACTTTGTTGTTTGGACAATTTGCATTCCACCTTAGTTATTCAACTCAAATTAACTTTTCAGGCAAAATCCTTATTTTAACAGGCATTTCTGCTTGTAAGAGTTACCACTGGCAAATGTCTGAGTAAAGTAGAGGATATATCCAGAAAAAAATGATCAAAGAAAAAGTAATGAAACTTACATTTATATAGTGCCTTTCTTTATAAAACATCTTAAAACACTTACTTTTGAATTATTTTTATTACAATGAAATACTTTCGAAGTGCATAGCAAAATCCCAGAAGCAGCCTTGAGATGAAATGACCAGTTAATCTTTTTTTGGGTGGTGTCAGTTAAGGGATGAATGTTAACCAGGATAACATGGGAACTGTTCTGAAGAAGGTTCTGCAGATGCTAACTGACCTGCTATGTGTTTTCAGCATTTTCTGTTTTTATTTCAGATTTCCAGCATCTGCACTATTTTCCTTTTTTACGAGGAGTGCTTGCTCCCATTTAATGGTGGTACAGATCTCATTCAATAGTGCCATGGGATCTGTACTACCAGGACATAGGGAGTGAAATTCATAAGAACATAAGAAATAGAAGCAGGAGTAGGCCATATGGCCCCTCGAGCCTGCTCCGGCCATTCAATCGGATCATGGTTGATCTTCAACCTCAACTCCACTTTCCCGCCCAATCCCCATATCCCTTGATTTCTCTCGAGTCCAAAAATCTATCCATCTCTGCCTTGGATATATTCAATAACTCAGCATCCACAGCCCTCTGGGGTAGAGAATTCCAAAGATTTACAACCCTCTGCGTGAAGAAATTCCTCCTCATCTCAATCTTGAATGGCCGACCCCTTATCCTGCGATTATGCCCCCTAGTTCTAGGCTCGCTAGCCAGGGGAAGCAATCTCTCAGCATTTACCCTGTCAAGCCCTCTCATAATCTTATATGTTTCAACAAAATCACCTCTCATTCTTCTAAACTCTAGAGAGTATAGGCCCATTCTACTCAAATAGCTTCGGTGGAGGTGCAAAATGGGCGGTAGCAGATCGGCCGCCATTTATACACCCCTCCCGATTTCCCTTTTCATTGACTTCATCAGGCGGGTGTATAACGGGCTGTTGATCCGCTACAGCCCATTTTGCGTCCTGCTGAAGTTGTGTTTCACCCCCATTGCTTTAACCTCTCATCCAGAGGACAGCGCCTCTGACAGTACAGCACTTTCACAGTACTTCATTGAAGTGTCAGCCTAGATTATGCACTCAAGTCTTGCTTGAAGCCTTAATTTCTGCCCTAGAAGCATGAGTGCTACTGTGACAAACTGATGTATCATACCAGAAATAAATGGAACCAAATTGTGTATTCTCAGCTGCAATTTTACAAATGTTACAAGCTTTCAAACTATCGTCAAAAGGTGATAATGTATGGTTCCTGCATCAGGAACATCTCATCAGCCATGTTTGTGCAACCATGTTCTTCTTTTCAATGATATACTTGCACCTTTTACTAGTATATTGAGGGTCAGTTTATTGTGTTATAAAAACAGAAAATGCTGGAAATACTCAGCAAGTAATGCAGCATATGTGGAGAAAAAAACAGAGTTAATGTTTCAGGTCAATGACCTTTCGTCAGAACTGGAAGAAGTTAAAATTTAACAGTTTTTAAGCAAGTACAGAGTCAGGGAAAGGGGAGGAAGGGGAGAGGAGGAAAGAACAAAAGGGAAGGTCTCTGATAGGGTGGAGGGCAGGAGTGTTTAAATGATAAAAGGGATGATGGTGCAAGGCAAGGAGGGTGGTAATGGGACAAGTAAAGAAAAAAAGATGGGTCTCGAGGAGGTGTAGAAAATGGGAGCAGTGGTTATGATCTGAAGTTATTGAAATCAATGCTGAGTCAGGAAAGTTGTAAAGTGCCTAGTCAAAAGATGAGGTGCTGTTCCTCGAGCTTCCGTTGAGCTTCATTGGAAAAGTGTAGGAGGCCGAGGATAGAGAGGTCAGAGTGGGAGTAGGACGGAGAATTAAAATGGCAAGCGACCGGAAGTTCAGGGTCACGCTTGCGAACTGAGCAGAGGTGTTCCCATTTTTGCGGACAGCAGGTGCTGGTAACAGTTCTGCTGTTGCCATTTACAGCTCCTCTAGACCCATCTTTTGTTTCTTTACTTGTCCCATTACCATCCTCCTTGCCTTGCACCATGATCCTTTTGTCATTGAATCACTCCTGTCCTCCACCCTATCAGAGACCTTCCCTTTTGTTCTTTTCTCCCCTCCCCTTCCCCCCCCCCACCCCTTTGCTTGACTCTGTACTTGCTTAAAAACTGTTAAATCTTTAACTTCTTCCCGTTCTGACAAAATGTGGAATCCATGGGATCCAAGGGAAAGTGGCAAGTTGGAAACAAAATTGGCTCAGTGGCTGGAAGCAAAGGGTAATGGTCAACAGGTGTTTTTGTGTCTGGAAGGCTGTTTCCAGTGGGGTTCCGCAGGGCTCAGTACTAGGTCCCTTACTTTTTCTGGTATATATTAATAATTTAGACTTAAATGTAGGGGGCATGATTAAGAAGTTTGCAGATAATACAAAAAATAGTCATGTGGTTGATAGTGAGGAGGAAAGCTGTGGAGTATCAATGGGCTGGTCAGGTGGGCAGAAAAGTGGCAAATAGAATTCAATCCAGAGAAGTGTGAGGTAATGCATTTAGGGAGGGCAAATAAGGCAAGGAATACTCAATAAATGGGAGGATACTGAGAGGTGTAGAGGAAGTGAGGGACCTTGGAGTGCATGTCCACAGATCCCTGAAGGTAGCAGAACAGGTAGATAAGGTGGTTAAGAAGGTATATGGGATACTTTCCTTTATTAGCCGAGGTATAGAATATAAGACCAGGGAGGTTATGCTAGAACTGTATAAAACATTGGTTAGGCCACAGCTTGAGTACTGTGTACAGTTCTGGTCACCACATTACAGGAAAGATGTGATTTCACTAGAGAGGGTACAGGCGAGATTTACGAGGATGTTGCCAAGACTGAAGAATTTTAGCTATGAGGAAAGATTGGATTGGCTGGGGTTGTTTTCTTTGGAACAAAGGAGGCTGAAGGGAGATTTAATTGAGGTGTATAAAATTATGATTGGCCTAGATAGAGTGGATAGGGAGGACCCTGTTTCCCTTAGCAGAGAGGTCAATAACCAGGGGGCATAGATTTAAAGTGATTGGTAGAAGGATTAGAGGGGAGCTGAGGAAAATGTTTTCACCCAGAGGGTGGTGGAACTCACTACCTGAAAGGGTGGTAGAGGCAGAAACCCTTATCACATTTAAAAGGTACTTGGATGTGCACTTGAAGTGCTGTAACTTACAAGGCTACAGACCAAGTGCTGGAAAGTGGGATTAAGCATGATAGCTCTTTTTCGGCTGGCACAGACACGATGGGCAGAATGGCCTCCTTCTGTGCCGTAAATTTTCTATGATTCTATGATTCTAAGGTCATCGACCTGAAATGCTAACTCTGTTTCTTTCTCCACAGATGCTGCCTGACTCGCTGAGTATTTCCAGCGTTCTCTGTTTTTATTTCAGATTTCCAGCATCCGCAGTATTTTGCTTTTGACTGTGTATGTATCAATGAATTTATTGAATATTAATAATATTAATGACCTTAATAACCTTCCTTACACTACAAGACTCTCATACCCCCTGGAATGTATCTTTTTTGGCTCCTAATTGCAGTTGATACTTAGGGGGAGAAATTCAACATTGTTGCATCTGTTTTATGGGCGTAAAATGAATGCAACAATGACAAATTTAGCAGTGTGATGGCCCGCACCTTGTCTGCGCGTGCATCTGAGCGACTGCTAAATTCATTAGGCACCTTGAATATGTTAATGAGGGGCCTAACACCAGTTTTTAAGGAGAAATTCGTCAGTGCTCAGCAAATGTTGTGCGGCCTTGTGCAGTTTTCTAAAAAAAACACTTTTCACTCTTAATTTGCAGCCGAGAGCAGCACTCCTGCCGGACCACGATCGTCTCCCGCCCGACCCTGTTATCCACCCCCCCACCTGCCTCAGTACTTACCTGATGGGCCATGCTGGTGAGGCAATGGCCCAAATTTGATGCAACCGTATGGGAAAGCTACCTCTGAAGTCGTGACAAGTGCCGGCAGCTCACCCCGATTATTAAAATAAGGCCCGATTTCTTTTGAGCCTCGGGCTTCCTGGTTTGGGTACGGGCTGGAAGTATGCCATTGGTTATGCACCTGGAAAGGGGCCAAAATGACTTCAATCCTCTTTCTTTGAACTACTGAATAGTTCTACTGTCACAGTATCAAATACTTTACTAAACATTTGAGCAATGAAAAGTCAAGAGTAGTACTTGACCGCACACCAGGAGTTCTGCTTAAACTGTAAGAATGTGAAACACCATGCTGTCTTTTCAGTTGTGTACAAATTCACAAGCACTGACTAGGGGGAGTGGTGGTACAATGTGCAATAGTAATCTGTGCAACAGCCGGTACAGTGTTCCAGCCCTAAATACAGTACATAACTGATTGAAAAGCAAAATACTGCAGATGCTGAAAATCTGAAATAAAAACAGAAAATGCTAGCAATATGTAGCAAGTCAGACAGCATCTGTGGAGAACGAACCAGAGTTAACATTTCAGGTCGATGACTTTTCGTCAGATTGAGTTCTTCTTGTACAGCTTTTTTTCCCTCCCACTGGCCATCTGTGTTCTCATTGCATTTGCCAAAAAATTGGAGGATGCTTGCATGCTCCCTACAGCCCAGCATGCCCATGACGCTCCCTTGCCTGAGCCTCAACCTGACACCACTGTTGACTGAGTCCTGATTGATGTCACAGCAGTAAGTTTGCTTTAGGCACTACAGGTTCCGTTTTGGATCGACTGCGTGCACGCTTCCTGTATTCTTCGGCCTTCTGTCCTGGATTGTCCATCAGTGCCACAAACTGAGAGTGCTAAACTGGAAAATTATATAAGTGGGAGATTGGGGAAATCTGCCTGCAACACCTACCAACCTGGTCCGATAGAATCTCAGTCCTCCTCCTCCAATGTTGCACACAAGTCAGCTCCAATGCTCAAACTGAATGTATAGCCAAGTAGTTCAAGCTCAGTGCCTTTTCCTGTGTGTCCCATATTTATGCACGAGCTGTTGAGACAAAGAAAGTGAGATACATTAACAGTTATATATGTTAGTGCAATGGCAAATTCATAACAAAGTTATGCTCAAGTTCGTGATTCCAATATAAATATTGAAGAGGAAATCTTCCAAAAACTATTTATCCCCATCTAGTTATTGCCATAAATCCATATTCAAATACTGTACAGTAGAAGTACCACACTTACAGATTATTGTATAGAATTGAAGCTGAAAGAGCAATATTTCTTTTCATATAAGAGTCAAGAACAAATTTATCCATGTTCCTTTTTGTCCATTAGAAGCAAGGAACTAAAAATTTCCAGTAGTTATGTGGCCAATTGATGAAAGTACTGCACTAGTATTGGGAACTCAAATGCCTCTGCGAGCTTAATGCTTTTTCATGACAAGGTGATTCATTTTATGCTGGATTACCACTTTATATTCATGTCTGCTTTTTCACTAAAGGACTGGAATTTCATCCCAGGTCATTGTAAAAGAGGGAGAGACTGAAGTAAGCTCATATGGCATACTATGGAGTAATAAAACTATCTTTGGGCTTGTAATGATCTTTAATAATGTAAAAGAAAAATTTAAAAAAACTTAATTCATTTTTTCTTTAAACAAAAATCAGCTCGTGCTGTTTATGTAAGATGGGAAGCTGTGGATTATCTAATTTATTTTAATCACAAGGAAGACCAACATAATTCGCTCATAGTTTCATCACTTATCAGTTATCAAAGTTTCACTCATTCAGTAAACAATTCAGTAATCCCCATTGTGCATCCTCAATGTGTGCAAAGAAACTTAGAATTTAAAATAAATTGCCAAAATGGTTGATTGAAAAGAAAATGTACGAATATGCATCATCGAACTCCCAAATTTAAAAACTCTTCCATCTGGTCTAACTGTTTTGCATCTAAGGCTCTGTTTATACTTCAGCTGCAAGTTCTAGTCTCTTCCAAATGCACAGCAGTGTTGAATCAGAAGGCGCAGTGTGATGCAAGTTAATTTACACTGATGTAAAAACTCCCAGCAGTTTAAAAAAGGCACCAAAACAAATAGATTCAGATTAGACAGCTGCAAACAGACTGGTTCAAATCCCTTCCGTTTTCCTGGTCTAACTGATATGCAGGACCATATGTATCAGACAAGAGATTTGGCACTGTCCACAATATGTCTAGCCTCAGGTCAGGGGTGAGTGCATATGCCAGGGAAATTAAATTCTCCTCAGTCAAGAAATCCAAAATGAGATCCACCTTCCAATGTAAACGCCGTGTGAAACATATTCCATATCTTATTAACGTTGAGCGGATTAGACTGTTAATTATAATCCCTCATTGAGAGTTGATTGGATCTTGTTCTCAATAAAGTAAGGACTGCAGTAATGTAGAATGGATCCTACTTTAACTTTGGAGTTATGTAACTAAGCACGTGTAGAGTAAATAAGGTACAGCATTGGTCCAAGCAATACTATTTAATGCATATGTACAAGCACCTCAATCTCCACTTTAAAAGATATCCTAATAGGCTCAGTGGTAATGAAATTGATGTCTTTAAAATTCTGAAATGATTGGATGTAGTAGATTTGAACAAGATATTTGAAATGGATAGTGGTTGTCAGATTAGGGGCTGTCCCTATAAAATACTTAGATAAAGATTCGGGACAGTTGCCAGGAAGTATTTCTTTTTCAGAAGGTGGCAACCTCTGAACTGTGGAAGTTTGGGCATTCTGCAGTCCTTTAACAAGTGACTTGACAAAGGAGACAGATATTGGAGATGCATCATGGGTTGCCATGGTCCCCTGGAGCTTGTTTCATGTGTAATGGAGTCAGGGAGAAATTTCCCACTCTTTATCCTGAAATTAGCCCTAGTTTATTTTCTGTATTTATTGCCTCACTGGTGCCTTTTTTGGAAAAGGCAGTGCACCAGGTTGCACTATCCGCTGGATAAGGTAAGCACTGATAGGCCTGAGGTCTTTTTTTGCCCCATTTTCATATGTTCATATTTTGTGTCCTGAAGCTTTTAAACTTCTTTCTGCAGAATCTGAATTCCCTTCTCACCTTGAAAGTAAAGTGATAGAGTAATGAGAGCAAGAAGAATAATACCATTATTGAGGCGTCCCTTTAAAACCAGCAGTCACTCAGCATGCCGCAAACTTCCATGAACATTATTCAAAAACAGCAGCAGGATGTTTTGATATTATTGTACAAATGGAAACTCAGCAGCAGCAGAAACTGGAACCACTCCATGGATCACCTTATTGTACATCCAAAAAAAATTAATGCCTACCTTTTCAACTGAACCATTTGGATATTTCAATTCCCAGCATTCGTAATCCTGTGATCTGGCAAACTAAGTTTACTATTTATTAGTGCATTTGATGAAGGTTAGCGCTGTGGGCCTATATTCACCCCGAGTTACATCGAGTTACATCAAAACTACAGCACAGAAACAGACCATTCAGCCCAACTGATCTATGCCGGTATTTATGCTCCACACAAGCCTCCTCCCTCCTAAGATTATATCAGCCAAAATACAATTCATATATAACTCTCAAGAAATGATTATGCAGGAAGAACTTCATCTCTGTTCCTTTAGTTGATTTAAATTTGTAAGAGACAATGGGCGGGAATTTGTTGAAAAAATAACAGCGTGTTAACGACGCAAGCCGTTATTAATGTGCAAATCAATCAGCAACTTGTGGCGAGGAAGAGATACCCTGTGAATTGCGAATCATCTCAAGTTGCTGGATGGTTTGTGCCGCCCCACTGTTAGCTTTGTGAAAACGGCATCTCGCCCTTAACCTCCCCATGAGTTTCATGAAGTTGCTGCATCTGAGTATTAATTACCCATTAATCTCATTACACAAAGTTAAGTCTTCTAATTAATAGCATAAGTACCATTTTAATGACATGATAATTGTTAATGACTGTCAGTCAATCAACTTCTCTGGCCCAGAAAGTGAACAATTAGAAGTGTAGAATGTCATTCCTTCAAAAATTGTTGTTGGAGATTTTAAAAATGTCAAATTTAAGATGTTTACATTTTTTTTCCTTACTTTTCCTTTCTGTCTCTTTTTTTACTCTCTCTTATCCAATTTCTCTTTCCCTCTCTTTATTTATCTTTCTGTACCTGATTTGATATTGAATTCACCCCCTCTAATTCACCCTCCTTATCAGTCCTTCCTGTTTCTGTCTCAATCCTTCAATCCCATTGGTAAAGGAGATACACTATTGGTCCCGTTGTTCACCAAGGTCCCAAATGCCTTGTTGCTCTCACTGCACTGTTATCTGCTCGTACTTCCAGCAACTTACAGGGCAAAAACATTTTGAGCTGAAGGGTGCAGGAAAATGTCTAACTAACTGGGCATGCTATAAGATGTCCTGCTCCAGCAAAACCCTAACCCTAATTCTCATTTATAGAGGGTGAATTTCATTGCCATTTCAGGATCTGCAGGAAGGGAGGGTTGAAGCTAAGAATAGTTCAGCATCACTCTCTTGAGAATAAGGAGACAGAGAAGGGGATGGAAGCTTGTGTCTGTGTGGTGCCTCACAGGGATGTCAGGGCAACAGTGTAGATACTCAGTCAGTAACCTGGGGTGAGAGGCTTAAAGGGAGGATGCCCCTCTGGTGGCCTGCCACTGGCAGACATTGTGCACCAATTTGTCCTGCAAGACGATAGAGTGAATGAGGGTAAGGCTAACAGTTGAGGAGTGTGTGCAAAGTAGCATAGGAAAGGTGAAGTAAAAGATGTGGGGTTATGAGGATGTTAAAGTGGAGGGAAGGTTTTTAGGTTTATGCACGTAAGTAATTGCTGTGAGGGGAGCTGGGTAGCCATAGTGCAAGATGCTGAGTTGGAGCCCCCCTTAACCAAAGAGTATTGTGAAGAGTGTAAAGTGTGCTAGTGTCCAAGGTAGGCAGGGATGAAAATGGAGAGGTGTACAGTGAGTTACCTTACCTACCCTGCTAAGGATGTGAAACTTTTGATGGCACCATTCTGCAGTCCTGGGTATGTGGCATGAGTGATAATTCTGGGTGACATGTTGGTACAGAACACCTACAAGTCTGTTCGTCCTGCCTTCGATGCCCCCAGGAGGGCTTGGAGAGCTGAAGGAGTGAAGTTGTGGAATTTTCTTCTCTGGCTAGATGCCATGCCCTGCATGAGTGTGGGATATGTTACTGGGTTTTGTGTGACGTGTGGACACTGAGAGAGCGGGCTTTGCAAATTTAAGTTTAAATTCTAAAATTATTTACCAAATGTGACTTAAGGATTCTGTATTGTGAAATGTAATTCAAGCAATTTGTATATTCTATATATTTATATTGATTGAAATTATTGAAGCCATAAACTAAATATCAGTGGCCAATATTCCTTTTTATTAGTGTGATCTAGGTTTGTGAGGTTACCAATGGTTTGAAGTAGTACGGTTAGGTATGAGAGAAGAAAATAAAACATCTTCTTACATCAATTCTATAGGTTTATAAAGAAATGATTTATATCCAATTATTGGGAAATTCTACAACTGATATATTGTAAACAAATTCTAACAGTTCGAAATATTGTTGATGCTTACTCTCATTGTTTTGTTGGTTTTTTTGTTTGATTATAGCGCTTTATGCAAATTTTAATTAGTATGCAAAACAAAGATTTCAACTGCCATATGACATCTCCAACTACTCTTAGTGTAGATTCCAATTTCACATCAGAATATCTGAGGAAGCACATATCTTCCATAAAATCCTTTACATAGATTTTTGTGAATTATATAGCTAGGGTGTTGATTTATTCAATAACATTGGCTACTCAGCCATCTGGTGTAAAAGTCACAGATACAAAGGGGGTGCAATTGGTTAACGCCAGTAGCAAAAAACGGGCTAATAGTGAATCAGCAGCCCATTTTACACTGAGCCAGTTTTCTTTTCTATTGAAGAGAAAATTGAGCACGGTGTAAAACGGGCTGTCGATTCACTATAAGCCCATTTTGCGCTGCTAGCGTTAACTAATTTCACCAACTTTTTAAATTTGTTCTGAATTTTGTGTTCATCAGGTCAGGTATGTTACAATCACAGAAACTTTAACACAGAGACAGGCTCTTCTTCCCACCTGGGCTAATGCTAGCTCTTGAACTCAATCTGTTTACTCCAATCCCATTTTCCATCCTTTTCCCATATCTTTTCATATTCTTTCTTGTCAAATATTTTAAATGATATTATAGCTTGTGATAAAGAGTTCCATGTTCTAATAACATCTTTGTGTGGAGAACATCTTTCTGACAACCTCCTTCACTCTTCTACTGATCATCCTGAACCTATGAGGTACATTTTCATCCTCATCGCTTACCAAGGAGGTAAGTTAGGCAGGGAGGATTGCAACCTGTGGTAGAATCTGTTTGATTTTCCTTCTTGCATCATCCATCATGTAGCCTCTGAATTATACTGGCATTTTGATGCCAAATTAATGCAGTTTTCTACTGACGTCTATGTTCATTAAGAGCTGGATTCCTGCTGCTTAAAATCACTTCAAGTCCTTATTAAATGCAATTTTTTGAGCAGGGTGATGGCATTCCATGTTTTATGGTAATGCTGTTGCCTGATAAATCCAAATTATTAATGCTACACACTTTCAACCTGGTTAGATCTATGGGCACATAATGCACATAAAACCAGAAGTTATTCCCAAAGAAAGACAAGGGTATATTTTCCAATTGGCTAAGTACCATTACTCATATCACTTTTCTCTGTGGTTATTTTTAGGCAGGTGGTAACCTATTTTAAATAAATGCTGTATGAACATGCTAATCGTTCATACCTGAATTCACCAATCAGAAAATACACTTCAATATTGTTCCTTGTCAACAATTAACACTAATGTGCATATATGGGACAATTCTCCTCATTTTTATTGACTGTAAAATGCAACGGTACAAAATATAAAACAAATGGATTTGGATTGCATGGAATTTATTTAAACACTTCTATTATTTTTACTGTTTTTTTCAGCACTTGATAGACTATGGAATTCAATTAAGAATGAAATGTTTTCGCAATGGATGAAATAACTATTGGATGAGAACGATTTGTTCCTGATAGCATGTTAAAAGCACCGTGAAGCAAAAGGCAACAATGTCACCTTAAATATTACTTTTGTGAAACAAATATATTTTCACCATAGCTACTTGTCCTGGTGCTAATTAGACACGTCTTTTCTATTTCATACATAGTTTCACATTTCCATTTTAATTTGTAGTTCTATTCATGAGGGAACATTAGTGAATGCAACCTGTGTGTCATGTGAAGAATATTGGAGCCAGTGCTACACTCTGTGGCCATTTTGCAATGCTATATTCTGTTGGAGGTCATTAATATATTGGACACAAGGATTCTTAATATTAAGGCTATGTATTATTAATATTGCTAATGATCTAATTTGCATAATTTTATTATTCTGTTTCAGTGCTTTTGTGAATCAGGTCAGAGACGAGGGCATCTCAAGAGCTGACCACAAACAATACTTTTCAAATTGCTTAAGCTGTGAGATTCTTATGACCATTT
Source organism: Heptranchias perlo (assembly GCF_035084215.1). NCBI lineage: Eukaryota > Metazoa > Chordata > Chondrichthyes > Hexanchiformes > Hexanchidae > Heptranchias > Heptranchias perlo. The sequence goes on along the minus strand of NC_090325.1, from coordinate 96,737,216 downwards.
ATATTTGGGCTGCTGGTGAAATGCAGAAACATACAGTTGACTTATGAAATGTGTATCTTTGATTCTGCAGCATGCATGGTCAAAGATTACTTTCTGCTGCAACTAATCATAAAGTCAATTCAAATTAGATACCTAAAATGATTCATATTAACCAATTTCTGGGTAAATTGTGAAAACAGATTTTGCACAATCCAGATTATTTGAGTGTTGGGTCCAGTTTGGTTACTATTTTCAATACTTAAATGAACATGTTTTACCTGCTATTAATCAAAGGGAATGAGCATGCAGTAAGTTATGCAAGTGTTTCAATTCGGTCCCACAGATTAGTCTGTTGGTATATTTCAGTATCACATCATTTTGAATTGGTTTGATGATGTAAAACCTCAAGTGTCCAAGAATTTTCTGCCCCTTGAGAGGAAACTTGTCTACAAGAGCGATGTATGGTGTTAAACTGACTGCTAATCTCCTGAGTGTCTACAAATCTGAGAAAAAAAATTCAAGGGAAATTATTTCACAAAAAGAAAGTAATTATTTGCTACAGATTATTTTTGGTGACGTGAAGGAATTAACTTTTATTAAATTTACATTTCTATGTGGTTTGTTGGTGGTTTGTGGACCTGAATGATTGTGAGGAACAGGGTGACTCACTGACTGACTCACTGACTGTAGAAAAATGTGGTGAATGGAAAACTATTTATTTTCTTGGACCTACAAAGATAACCATTATAATGGGTGTATTTATGGCACTTAAACACTGTGTACATTCATACTTAATACTCTAATGGACTCCATAAGGGTTTTATTTTATTGTAATTCTTCTACATTTATAAAAATCACAATTCTATTCATTATAGCACCACTAATCCTAAAGGTACATTGTTGTCACTGCTGACCAGGTGAATAGAATAAGACCATTTATTTAAAATTATATAAGAAGTGTGCACATCTTTAAGATTGTTCATTTCTTTTTGCTAATGGAGATACTACAACAGAAATTATTCCTTTCGAACCCCTATATCTATCTGTTACACTTAGAAAACGTGCTTTGGCAACTTGCTTTCGATCATATGAGCAAAGGTTTTAAGCGACATAATGGCCTACAGTTTCCTCTGAGCGGCGAACAAATGGCGCCTGACACTTGTTAGACATGGACTTACCCATAAACATTTCTTGTTTTTTTTTTCACGGCAAGTTCCTCTCATGGGGACGCTGAATCCAAAACAGCGTCCTCTAGAGTGCAGCCGGGACCTGTGTGAATGGGGCAATGGTCTATCCCCTTAACCGATCAGATTAAAGCATGTTAATAACAGCGCAGAGTCAGAACTAGGAAGTGTAAGTTAGAATAGGTTAGAATAGGTACAGAAAGTGAAATAAAGAGAGGGTAAGAAAGATTGAATTAAGAGACAGAGATAAAAGAGACAGAAAAAAAGTAAATAATTTTTTTTAATGTCGAACAATAATTAAAATCTGAAGGAATGAGACTCCACATTTTCAGAAGTTAATTTTCAGTGCCAGAGAGGTTGTTTGGCAATCATTAAGATTTACCATGCCATTAAAGACTTGACATAGCTTTTTTTGGTGAGATTAGTTTGTATCCATGCCATTCACGCCATTCCATTCATTTGAACGTTGAGTCAGTCAGTGAGATGCCGTTCTCGCAAAACTTAAGGAGGAGTAGGGCATCTGGTAGAGTAACTTTCGGATTTCCGCATTTAACTGCACATGAGGTCGCTGGAAGTTGCTCTACCATTTGCACTGAAATAACGGTGAGCGCTGTTAGGCTCACCGTTATTTTCCCAGGTTAATCTGGCCCCATACCATTTGTAACATTGGGGATGGATTCCCATTTGTATGAAGTAAGTGATGTTGATGAGATTGGGGAAAACATCAATAAATTAAAATGTTACAGCTCTTTTCCCAGCCAATCAATATCACTGTCGTCAACTTCAGTATCAATCAAAACCACTGAGCAAAGTAATTGATTTGGCTCAGTTTGTCGTATCCTCATTTCTAGATCAGGAAGTTATGGGCTTTTTAGCTTGTAGCCAAAACAAAAATTGCTGTAAATGTACGGCAAGTCTCTAGCATTCATAAAAAGAAAAGACACGTCAATGTTTTGGGTGCTTTTGTTGTAACTGGAAGACAGATGAGCCCATGATGGGACACTGCATTGCCAGCATTTTCAATTTTTATTTCAGATTTCCAGCATCTGCAGCTTTTTCTTTCAACTCACAATCTAAGTTGACATTCCAACGGAGTACTTAAGGATTCTGTATTGGCAGGGTTTCCATGCTTCAGATGAGATGTTAAACCTAGATCCTCTCAGTGGTTGAGGTGGATATTATAGATTAGTTTTCACAGGAGAGCAACAAGGTCTCCTGCCATCCTAGTCAACATTCGTCCCTCAATCATAACACCAAAAAACAAATTAATTTGTCATTTATCTCATACCCTTTTTGTGGTGTGCTGCTGCTACAGAATGGCTGCCCCATTTGCCTACATAAAAGACAAAGTAATTTATTGTGCAAACTGCTTTGAGACACTTAAATATGGTAAAGTCATCCATAAATGCAAGTATTATTTTCGGTTCTAGTAGTGCCAAAGTTTGGCTGAACACTGACTGAAGATATGGCAAATAAGGTTGAATTTTATCCTTTAACATGCTGAAGAGATTTCTGGAGCAAAATAAATACCCATGCAGAAGGTCTTTGGAAAATAACATAGGAAGGTATGAAAATACAGCTGAGCTAAAGAATCAATATATTTCCTTGTATTCTTCCCAGGGCAGATATTTTACACTGTAACGTAACAATGAGAAAAAAACATTCAATCCATCCACTTCAGTCTATCAGTTAAATGCTGCTCCAGAAACGAATCATTTTCATCCTTTCCTGCTCCCAAATTCTATCCTTCTGCTCTTTGTTGAATCAGGAATTGGCCCTATTCCCTTTGGATCTTTTAAATGAGTCAGTATTTTCTGCACTAAGTGCCTGTCTATTCCATAAGTCAATCTATGATGAATTTATTCCTTCATTAACTTTGGCTCATGGCTGTTTTAGTTACAACTAAGCCCTAGTTCTACATTCATGTTGCACAATATATTTCTCTGCATCCACCTTATCGATGCTCTTCATTATTTTAAAAACTTGGCTTATGTCCCCCCTTAGTCTTGTTTTTAAATAAGAATATAAGCCTTTCTTCACAAATGATTGCTCTAAACCAAGCATCATTTTCTTGCCTACCTCTGAATCTTTTCAACTGCCTCAAAGGGGTGAAATTTCTTATGCTAACTTTACCGAAAGTCATCATGAGTACAAAATGGCAAATGCTGTTTTGTATTCACAGGGACATTTTCAGTAAAATTAGGAATTTCACCTCTATCTTTTCAAAAGGATGGTGACTACAGCTGGACAAAATAAAATCATATGGAACATGCATTGGTAGCATGTCATTATCATAGTCTTAAATTTAGATTTGAATCTGGATTTGCAATATATTTCTCAACACCAAAATTCAATTTGTGGTCCATTTGTCTGGTCGTTAGTTCCCTGTAGATCTCTATGAATTTTATTCCTTTCTTCTGAACATCTTGATATCCTGCACAACTTAGAAATTATCTGAAAACATGGGTATTTTACGTTCATCAATGTCATTTTTTAAATATTGCAAACTGTAGTGTCCCAGGACTGACCCTGGGGTATTCTGCTGATCCCAACTGTCCAATAAAGGTTACTACTATTGATCACCATTCTTTATGTCCTGTCTTTGGATAATTTAATATTCAGTTTGTAATTTCTTCTTTTACACCAAGGATTTTCACTGTAGCCATATGTGTCTATTGAGGCACTTTATCAAATGCCTTCCAAAAGCCAAGATCTATAGCATCTATCACATTACTGTCATTCATCAATTCTGTTAGATCCTCAAAAAATTCCAATAAATTTGTTATGCATGACCTGTTTTTCATAACCCGGTGTCGGCTTGGAATTATTATCTTCATTGGAGTCTAATTTACTCAGAGTTAATAGTAGCTCATGGGCTAAACATCTATTAAAGATAAATGAACTTGCGGGTTTGCATTAAATTACTGTGAATTAAATCTGTAAATTAAACTAATTTATAAAACTGGGGTTAACATTAGTTTTCCATGTTATTGTTAGTTAATTAGTGATTACAGTAAAACTTGCAGATTTCTGACAGAATTCCTGCTTTAAGCCACTGTGTTTGAAACAGGAGTTAAAATTGTTAAGGAGCATGATGTGGAGATGCCGGTGATGGACTGGGGTTGACAATTGTAAACAATTTTACAACACCAAGTTATAGTCCAGCAATTTTATTTTAAATTCACAAGCTTTCGGAGGCTTCCTCCTTCGTCAGGTGATCACATCGTTCACCTGACGAAGGAGGAAGCCTCCGAAAGCTTGTGAATTTAAAATAAAATTGCTGGACTATAACTTGGTGTTGTAAAATTGTTTACAATTGTTAAGGAGCAGGCAGGGTTAGAGTAGACAGCACATAGCTTTTTACATGGCCACGGGAGATTTTCAGCGGCATGAGTGCAACATCAAGGCAATTGCTGGATATGTTTAAGGATGAAGCATAGGAACAGCAGAAGACCATGAAAGCATAGGAGTTGGTCCTTGATAACTTGGTACTACCCACAACACATGTGTGCTGACTAATTTGACCTCAGCAAAGACCAGTCTGTGAAGAAGCTGTGACTTGGTGAGGATTTTTCATCTCCAACCTCTATAAGCTTCTATGAGCAGATCTGTAGTTGAAGACAAATATATAGATAGTGGAAGTTAATGAGACGATTGCATTGAACATTTACGCAACTGGGTCCTTCCGGGCAACAGTTCGAAACACCAGTTAGATCGGTATGTAGTTAACCGCATCATCAAAGAGTGTAATGGCCTTTTTAGGAGTAAATATACCATACATCATGCATGAAATTTACTTTCCAAGGGAGGTCTGGGGGCATGTCCCTAGAAAATTTAGATTTGTGACAGTTCGTTTGATGCATTTGCACTCAACTTTTGATATATCAGTAAATATTTCATGTTGTGAAAAAAATACACCATTCAGTATAAACACACAAAACAGGCTCTCCCAACGGATCAGTGATTTTATCCAGTGACTAGCTGAATTATACAGAAGAAGAAACCTCAAGTCTGATCCTTCATTTGTACTGAGTTAGCTAATCTCAGCCAGGGTGCAGGTCAGAGGCTAAGCTTTGCCTCAGTGGTGCTGGGTTAACTTTTTACACCATTGCTTCGGGCTTTCTTCCGTTGAAATCCCTGTGGAATTCAATCCCCAGATTTTGTAGGAATTATTCTCATTTAAGGGTATATTTTATAAATTCACATTTCCTGGCACAGGTCTTCGTGCACTGGACTGCCTACCGGGAATACTGGCATGGAGATCAGGGCACCACGCAGGATTTTACACGCATTAAAGTCAGTGGACAGAGAATCCTGAAGGACCGGCTGGTTCTCCCACTCAAATTTCCGATGTGCATTCCTGGCATCTGAAGCTCTTATTAACAGCTCAAGTCCATAAATTCTACCCTTTAATGTCTATCACTGAATTGATGCCTGCCATCCACTAGTGTTGCAAGAGATAAGCTAACAATGTATAGTTCCCCATGGAGACTGACTTGCTCACCTCCCATCTGCTGTAATACCAAACATCACGTACAGAGTCAAGATTAATTTACAGCAACTTCAGCAACTACACCCCTACTGCAGCTTTCCGACAACATTCCAACAGTCCTGCTGTGTATATAAAGCATCGCAAGAGCCTCAGCGTTAAACCAAACATGCAAGCTAGAACATTCTGTCAAATGAACACACAAAGCATGTTCACCAAGTTCAGTCTAATCCCAGCACTCCCATTCGCCGAATTTCGTTAATTGCTTAGGTGCCTCACACCAGAGTCCAGCCCACTGTGCAGACTATGTTTTATACCTTCAGTGTCCAACTGGATGAAGTTCAGGGCAAATGACAAAAAGCCCATAAATCTTATCACCAGCTACCAGTAGCCAAATAAGTCAACTAAAGGTGCAAATTACATACAAGAGGGTAAAAATTTGCCTTGGATGATAGCACTAAACAGGCAGCATCGCATCGACTGCCTATTCTACTCCCCGCTTGATATTCAGACCTATCGAAGTCAATGGAACTGAATATAGGGCATAAGGAATAAAAGGTGACTGATGCATGCGTTGAGATACCGCCCATTTAGTTCAATCGTCCAAGGCGAATTTCTATCCCAAGACCTTTAATATATGACCTGACGACAATTCCCCAAACCACAGGATACACAGTGAACCCTGAACAGATTAAAATTATTTTTTGGACAGTTTGTACACTGGCAACAAGACCCGGGGTGTTAGGAACAGCAGCAAGGCCTTAAAAAGAAAATTAAACAATAAAGATTAAGTTTGATGTTAAAGTTACTTAACTGCACTAACCGATGGGATTCAGGGATGAGAAGCTGATTTTGGAGTGTGGCACAATATGTGTTGGGGCTGCAATCCAGCAGTGGACCACCTGCTGAAGTTGATCGAATTTAAATTGAGCCAGTTGAGACTCATGGGGAGAGTGTGGGGAAGTGGAAAGAAGGGTGTGCTTTTAGCAATGGCCACAAGGAATGGGGGTCTCAGTGTCTGGCAGGAAGGTGTACAGCAGAATAATGATGGGTATTGCAGGGACTCTACATTTCCGTGGTTGGTCTATCTAGCTTCTGTGACACATTGCCAAGTGATCTGGACAAATTCATATCTGAGGAAAATTGTATTATCAGCAATTATAGATTTAAAAAAAAACACAAGTGTAGAGAAACATACTTAAACTATGGACTTACAGTAACTGCTGAAGAGAAGAGATAGAGACACAAGCAACAGGACACAAGTTAAGTAAAGGCCTTTTGAAGCAAGCACAGAACATGGAACAGTGACCTGGAGCAGGGCACAGCAGCCCAGCTGGCTGTCCAGTAGCCAGTAGCCACCTGGCAGCCAGCTCACCAGCCTTTAACCACTAGAAGCAGCCAGCAAGCCAGCCAACTCACCAGTCAGCTGCTAGGATCCAGGCTGCTACCAGAAGCCTACCTAGCCATAGCCTAGCTAGCCAGCTTTGTCTCCCCCTCCCCACAGACAATCAGCCTCAGCCAGCCATCAGTAGCCAGCCAAATTGCAGCCAGCCAGCCATCAAAAGGCAGCCAAAGCCACCCACCAACAGCAGTCGGAAAAAACCTGCATCCAGCCAGCAGAACTGCGCCAGCCACTCTAAAGTGGGTGTCTCTGGTCCCCCAGGTTATGGGAATAGGCACGTGGGAACATCAGGAAAGCCAACAGAAATGACAGACACAACAGTGGGACAGCCAGCAGGAAGGAAATGATGTGAGAATTGGGAGTGAGTAATGTGTTAATACTGAGATCTCATGACAGCATCTGCATGAGTGCAAAATGTCTTTCTTAAGTGAAAGCCAACTTTTGCATGCCTCATCTGTTAGCGAATGTCACAAATCTCCTTCTCTTGATTCTGCTACTATGTTTACTGTTCATTCTGGCTCTTCCCTCCACAATTTTGTCCCACTTGTAGATTAAGGAGATGTTGGCAAAAAGTGAACACAGACCTGTGTTGAAAAATTACAAGTGGGTGTATGTCTTATAGTCACATATCCCTCAACAACATCTTGTTTCAGTGCAATTTCAGTTCAGCAATGCAATGCAACTACAGTTCGATAAACAGACATACTTCCTTTGTTAGATGTATGGCATTCCCTGATTATAAGGCAGCATTAATTATACTCATAAAACTATTCATGCACCATCCCTCCATGCTATTTCTCTTGTGAATAAAAAACCTAACTTCTTACTTAATGCACAGATGGTATGCAATCACCAGCATAAAATTATGCAAGTAAATGCTTTGCTTTCCACAGTGTTCATGATGTACACACCTTGATGGAATCAAGGGTTCCACAGTTATTCTAAAGGGAAAACAGATTGCACAGTAGGCTCCTGGGAGAGCTGGCCTACCCTCTCAAAACCTTGTGGAACCCCTGTACTCCTCAAAGAAATGTATTTCAAAGAAGCCGTATACTTGTAGTATGTGCCAAAACAAGTAGGCAGAATATTAGTGGTACATCAAATTCTAACACAGTATTGCCTTAGAAAGAGGCATAAGCATGGGAGAAGACAAACAGCTGCCAGGCAAGGCAGGAAGTGAATGAGAAAAACTTTAATCCTCCTGCAGAGCACCAAGCATTGTTAGAAGCTTCCCAGATGAGGCAGGATCTCAGGCTGTAGGACCTTCATGATTGCTGCAGTTTCTCCTGTCATCTACGCACAACCAGCTGGTAGAAATGGCTTGGCAGCAATTTGAGGGTCACCCATCTGTTCCTGTACTTAAAAAAGGAAAGGAAGGCATGAGGAAGCTGGCCTCAAAGGAAGCAATGTCAGGAAAGCTTTTCCCCTGCTGCAAACATCAATGGAGTATGCAGCAGCTTCATGCAATCTGTGATCAATCCTTCCCATCTCCATGGCAGTCCCAGGACAAGTTGATGCCCCCTGCACATCGGGAGCACAGACTGCTGCCCTGGAGGAGCTAGGGGACAGTTTTGAGAGATTACTGCATTCCAGCCTTCAGACATTTGGGAACATAGGAATGGGAGTAAGCCATTTACCCCCTTGAGCCTGTTCCACCATTCAATGAGATCATGGTTGATCTGTGACCTAACTCCATATACCCTCCTTAGCCCCATATCCTTTAACACCTTTGGTTAACAAAAATCTATCAATCTCAGATTTAAAATTAATAATTGAACTAGCATCAACTGTTGTTTGCGGAAGAGAGTTCCAAACTTCTACCACCGTTTGCGTGCAGAAGTGTTTCCTAACTTCACTCCTGAAAGTCCTGGCTCTAATTTTTAGGCTATGTCCCCAGTCCTAGACTCCCCAACCAGCGGAAATAGTTTCTCTCTATCTACCCTATCAGTTCCCCTTAATATAGTGAAAACTTTGAATAAATCACCCCTTAATCTTTTAAATTCCAGGGAATGCAACCCTAGTTTGTGTAATCGCCCCTCGTAATTTAACCCTTGGAGTCCAGGTATCATTCTAGTAAATCTCAGCTGCACTGCCTCCAAGGCCAATATATTCTTCCTAAGGTGCGGTGCTCAGAACTGAACACAGTACTCCAGGTGTGGTCTAACCAGGGCTTTGTATAGCTGTAGCATAACTTCTACCTACTTTGGGGCTGACTTGCAAGAGACACTCACTTGGACCTTCCAGGATCTGGTGGGAACTATTAGACCTGCCATCCTGCTGATCGGTAGCCCCCTAGACTTGGGCCCAGTCTCAGTGACATGGCTGGAGTTGACTGACATGAGGCTGCTGTTTCTCAGGATAGCATAGATACCAGGCTTCTGGCCTAGCTCCTCGGAGGCCTGCTGAAAGAACACGTAGGATGCAGAGCTGGGTAGCTCCACAAGAGATGAGGCCCACAACAAATCCAACCCAGGACTCAGGTGTCATGAGATGAGGGCCATCTCAGTCCCAATAGCCTCTTGCACTTGAGCAGCAGCCTACAACCTCTCATGACACTAGCCCTCAGGTAGCACCTCAGTGCAATGCTAGGTTAGGTATTAGAAAATTACATCTAGGCATCCAAGAGGAACATGGTGATAAGAAATAGTTTGTCACACTTATTGTTAAATAATAATGATTCTTCACTTTGATTTGGCTTTGTAGAACCATGACATTGTGATGTCTTATGATGTCTGGTAGTGGTGCCTTGCCTCCAAAAAGCCAACTGGACACGTCATTGTCTTCCCTGAACAAAGCTGAGACGCTTGAGTTCCTCATGTTAAGCACATCGGCTCTGATACTTACGGGGAGGTGGGGAGGGAGCGGGGACGCCTGTCAGCAGCCGGGTAACCCAGGTATATGGGAAAGGCAGAGGTTTTGCCGAGTTTAACGGCAGGACCTCATTCGAATTTTTTTACTGCCCGGCAGCCAGCCATTTTGAGAAGAGAGTGTCGGCAGATCATGGAGGGTCAGCGGTTCACGGTGTGGGGGGAGATCATGGGAGGGAGAGATCCCAGTGGCCGGGGTTGGGGGGGGATTGAAGATCGCGGCAGGTTAGCTTGGGGGGCCGGGGGGAAACAGTCCTGCTCCTCCTGGCCCACAAGCAGTGCTGTAAAAGCACTTACCTGCTGTATGCAACAGTTCTCGTCCCCCTTTAGCTGTCAGGCTTTTCGGAGCCCTGGGAAATCCATGCCGGAGGCATTAAATCCAAGTTGCTGATAAAATCTGAGGACGGAGCCACATTAACATATTATAACTACCGACCCGCCTCTCGAGAGCAGGATACTCACCCGACCCCCAACCCGCCTCGCTTAAACCAGAAGTAGGCATACTCGCAGCAGGTTGGGGTTGGGTTTCCCATTTTTAACAATTTAACCTGCCCCCAGCTCCTCTCCGGCCCATCCTGGGCAGGGTGGGGAGGGGTGAAAAAATGACTCCCATTGTGGAAACTCCCTGCAAATTTGGCATTGACATGCAGAGCTTGTTATAGCTGATCAGAGACTATTTGAACATCGAAAGGGTGGAATCCTTTTCTATTCAGGAAATTCAATTGATCTATATTAGGAGTGCACAGTGCAATGTGGGTGCATTCTAATGCCCCTGAATTTTGGGGAAACCAGCAACATGATAGAACTGAATAGTCCCATCATGCTGCTGCCTAGGAGTCATCCAAAAATGGGTGAATTCCCCAACTCTTCCGAAGGTAGTATCAGTAATCTGTCATATGCAAGACAGCATAGCACCCTGGCTGATGTTGCATGAATCCCGAGGCACAGCTGGAAAGGAGCCTATGGCATAAAAGTTGAGAACTGTGCTTACTTCAACAGCCATACAGAGCTGTTTAGTTACTTGATTTAAGCTTCAGGTTATCATGCAGGTGATGACATAGATCATCCAAGGCTTTCTTAATGAGGCAAAGTCACTGATGACAGAGCTCCTTGCTCAACCCCTCAGGAGATCTGCAAAACCTATACACTCATTACGGTAAAGGCAGGTTGTCTCATCCTCCTTTGTGCTGACTCACTCTTCTTTGCTCCCTTCTGTTCTCCTATTTCTCTTCCTTCTCCCTTAGGGTAGCAAACAGGAGACTCACCAATGGAAAACACCTGCAAGTCAATACTATCCCTTACTGTAGTTTACATTTCTTAGGCCAAGAGATGCTAATGATCACAAGGCTCGGTGGTCTGAGTCACCATCACTTTCCTCGCCTGCAACATCAGCCCTTTTGTCCTCATCCTGGGGGGGCAAAAATGGACCAGTACCCAGAGAGAACCTTATTCTGGCAGTTTGAAATATAGCTTAGTAGTTCCCCACAACAGGAAAAAAATCCATAGAAGCAGGCAAATGGTAAAAAATGGGCAAAGGTTTTCAATGCAGTAAGCACTTTTAAAAGGTTCATTTCTGACAGTTGGCTTAGCAGCTGATATATGCATCTAACTTACCCTGAAGGAAATTACATCTAATGGGGGCTTACATCCCAGGATCTCTGACTTCCTCAGCCAACCGACTCATTTGAATGTGTAGGTTGGCATAGCAACTATGACCTTGCACCTGGTCCAAAAACTTCAGGGGAATGAGAAAACAGACAGAACAATGATGGGAATGGGTCCCTCCAAAGTGCATTGTTCTGCCATTGCACTCCAAACTTGAAATGCAGATTTTTAGGGCGTGTGTCTTTTGTAAATATTTTTCCTTATAAAATATCCTCATTATCTTTTTTTAAAGCATCTGTCACATTTCTGGGATTTTGTGCTGGATATTTTCTCAGGTTCAGTCACCAGAAGCAGACCTCGTGTCCCCTGTGATCCGGACTGTCTGTTTTTCTGCCCAATATCTAGGTAAACGATAGCGAGACCCAGGGATCATAACAAAGAACAAGGGTAGATTTTCAACTGATAACCTGGATTAACACTGATATTAAAATAACACCAATTGGAAAATCTTGGTCATGGATTTTCTTCTTTCCATCCAGAGCATATAATTACTATAGAACAGATGATCAACCCAAGGCCTACAATTACTGAAAGGTAAGCAATCTAATTAGGGCAAACAATTACTACAGGATAGACAATCCAATCGAGCCATACTGGAGGACACAGAATCCAATTGGGGCATATGATTACCACAGCGTTGGTAATCCAATTGGGGTATACAGTCGCAATGTGTAGCTCATAGCACACAGAACTAGTACGTTCAGTGGCTTTCTTCTATCAAAGGTCTAGAATTAAAATCAGTTATTGTTGTCATTACCCTGTGTGAGCATTGGGTTTGGGCCGGGCATTCTGACTCATACACCAACACCCACAAACCTCTGGGGTAACGTTCAACTCGGCGGGGAGAGAAAACTGGTGGTATTGGATCGGCCGCATGTTATACACCTCTGTTCTACTTTTATTACCATTGACTTCAGCGGAAATGAAAATCAGGTGGGGTTTATAACAGGCCATCAACCCAATACCACCAGTTTTCCGCCTCTGCCAAAGTTGAAAGTTACTCCCCATTCCATATCCAATCTGGACAGTACTTCACACACCCTCATGTGCTATTCATCTGTCTGTCTCAACACATTTATAACAGGTCTAAATACCCAGAGGTGCATGGAATCACAGGTTGCTAGTAAGCAGCTCTAACACTCAGCCATGTCCTAGGTTTCAGCCACCCAATCTGTACATAGTCCATACAAGTGGGCAGTCAGTACACAGGACAAACCATTACTCTGTTGAACAATTTTGTTCATCCTAGAAATTTTAAGTTGGAATTCCAAGGCTCGGTTTCACAGTCAGCACAATCTAGCCATAATGTATACTACATTAAATCCTGCCACATAGCATATATCAATGAAGTTCCCATTTGTACAGATTAATCAGCAGCAACATTAATCCATCTATATAGGTTTCCAGTAATGGGCCTGGCTAATTGCTGACAATTGAGGACTGTGAAATTACCCTTTATTTGTTTGTGTTTTCCTGACCTAGCTTTAATGCTCAATGTATAGTTTAACAGAAGTTCAATTTTAGTTTGAGTTATAGACTACTCAAATACCAAAGAAACATAAATTTTTGCTCATACATAATAATTGTGTGATTGAGTTATTTATATGTTTGATCTTTTCTTGACAACATTATTGTTAGCCATACTGGTTAATCAGGCTAGTTTTAAGAATGGGCTGCACGAAATGAGGCATGCTGCCTCTGTAGTACAAGTTAAGGATGTGATTTGAATCTGTACTCTACAGAAAATAGGGTTGCTTTATGAAGATTTGATGCTAAAATACCTCAGCTTTAAGTGATTACCTTATTGGTTATCTCTATTAATCATTGATGAACATTGGTGATAGATTAGTTAAGGCATGTCATTGAAGCAACTCATTCATTCGAAAAAACAGAAGTCTTATGGTGCCTAGCGCCTGGCTGTTGCACCATCCTAGAACATCATTGCAAAGTGACTTTCTGACTGTTGTCTGTAATTTTTTCTGGACAATTTCAGGTCAGAATATCAGGGAAAGTAATCACTGGAGAAGCAAGAATACCAACCGCATCTATGACAAAGAGCTAAAGAGCTGAATGAAGTGCTGTCCAGTTGCATTTTCAGACTCAGTACTCCACATCTTTGATGTGCGAACTTTAGTGAGAGTATGACAAGCCTGTCTGGTTATGTTTCAATTCTGGTATCAGAATTTGTTTATTTATTTAATTCTATTTATGTCAAATTATTTCCTATGCAAGATGTATTTGCCTATTTATAGTTATATAACGCTGAATATGCTCCCTTATTTAATATCAAAAAATGATTTAAGCTTTATCTGATGCAATTAGGAATAGAAATTCATTCACGTTGCTAGGCCAGCGTGAACTGGACGCAGGGAATGATTCCAGGTAGGCCCGAGGCCCGATCGATATTTAGCCTTGGGCCTCATCTGAATAATTGCGCCTCCATTAATGTTAGAATTATAGAATCATAGAATGGTTACAGCACAGAAGGAGGCCATTTGGCCCATCGAGCCTGTGCCAGACCCGATAGGCTGAATGGTTTGCTTGTTAAGAGATTGTTAAAAAGAAACTAATGGGGAATGTGAGAACTTGCTCACGCTCACCTTCAAGTTCACATTATGTTCACGATAAGCACGTGAAAGGTGGCATTAAAGCAGCAGAGAAAGTTGGCAGAGATCCAACATGTAGCACAGCAGGAAACATTTAAAGAAGCAACTCAACAGTTTCAGTCTACATAGTCTTATGGTGCAGGAGCAAATCTTTATTGGACATGTTAGGCCAGGGAGGTCAGAGGCCATCAGAGGAGGACCACCAGGACTCGCTACTACCCTGGCAGCATGTCTACTGCAGGCAACAGAATGACTTTAACCTCACCGAGTAGCACCTTGTGAGGAAGCTACACTTTGCCGAGAAAGCCATGGATGAATTGTTTCTTCACCTGAAATCAAACCTACAGCCAAGGAGCAACATTAGCACTGCTCTACCAGTGGAGGTAAAGTGATGGCAGCACTCAATGTTTTTGCCACAGGTCTTTTCAGCAGTGGAAGGATGCTTGGCAAGAATCACTATGTTATCAAAGTCACAGATGCCCTGCTTTGAACTGCAGGGTGACCACATACAATTCAGCACCAGGATGCAGCAGCACAGGAGTAACTCACACTGTTATAAATGGTGTGGTATTCTCAATTACACCAGCAACTGACCATGTACCCATCCTAGCATCTTTGCAACATTCTATGGCTTTTTAAAAAGATTTGTCCTTCAGATGTGGGTGATGCTAGCAAGGCTGCATTTATTTCCCATTTTTAGTTGCTCAGAGAAGCTGGTGGTGGACCTTCTCCTTATGATGATAGTGTTCCATCAACAGAAAAGGATATGATTGCATCTTTCCAGGGAATGCCCACAATGCCCATATCTTAAGCTTCCCCACTTATTCCATGGCGAGAACACATTGGATGGTTGCCTTCTGAGAGTTATTAATTACCTGCTCAAAGTTAGGCTCATGACACTGCTTTCCATCCATCAGTCCCCTCAGCAAACAGTCCACAATAACGCACCTTTGATAGACAAAAACCACACTGAGCAGACAGTTTTTGTGCCACAACAACTGATCTGATGTTTGGACTGCACTAAGGTGCTCTATTGTATGTTATGGAGAGAATTGCAGAAAGGTAGTGTAGTTCTGCATGCTGCATAGTATAGCCATGGAATGAGATAGATACCTGCTTGTAGATGGGGAGCACCAACAAATCATGTGCAGCAGGAAGAAGAGAAGGAACTAGCAACAATAAAATATCCACTGTAGAAAAACAGCATGTATTCACCATAATTGGATATTATTTTTATTTTTTTAATAAACTGTTCCTTAATTTATGCAAATGTAAGGAATCTTACAACACCAGGTTATAGTCCAACAAATTTATTTTAAAATCACAAGCTTTCGGAGATTATCCCCTTCGTCAGGTGAAGGGGATAATCTCCGAAAGCTTGTGATTTTAAAATAAATTTGTTGGACTATAACCTGGTGTTGTAAGATTCCTTACATTTGTCCACCCCAGTCCATCACCGGCATCTCCACATCTTAATTTATGCAGGCATTTTAAATTCAGAATGGCAAAGAAGTGGGTTATTTGATATGATGTGACTACTATAGAAGAAATAACTGATCTGCTCTTGCAGAGTAGTTACAGATTCATTCATTTCCATAGATATGTGAATCAGCAGTTCAAGAGACAGTAACAATTTTGTGCTATCCTCTTTTCCAAGGTCTTGAGTGCCACTGACTGCACAGTCAGATAAATTAGATAAAGCATGCTAGAAGAAATGAAAAAGATAGTTGATACAGAGAAACATAGAAAACAGGAGCAAGAGTAGGCCATTCAGCCCTTCGAGCCTGCTCCGCCATTCAATATGATCATGGCTGATCTTCTATCTCAATACCATATCCCACTTTCTCCCCATACCCCTTGATGCCTTTTGTGTCTAGAAATCTATCTAGCTCCTTTTTAAATATATTCAGTGACTTGGCCTCCACAGCCTTCTGTGGTAGAGAATTCTACAGGTTCATTGCCCTCTGAGTGAAGAAATTTCTCCTCATCTCAGTCCTAAATGTCCTACCCCTTATCCTGAGACTGTGACCCCTCATTCTGGACCCACCAGCCAGGGAAAACATCCTCCCTGCATTCAGTCTGTCTAGCCCTGTCAGAATTTTATATGTTTCAATGAGATCCCCTCTCATTCTTCTAAACTCAAGTGAATACAGGCCAAGTCGACCTAATCTCTCCTCATACGACAGTCCTGCCATCCCAGGAATCAGTCTGGTGAACCTTCACTGCTCCCTCTATGGCAAGTATATCCTTTCTTAGGTAAGGAGACCAAAACTGCACACAATACTCCAGGTGTGGTCAAACCAAGACCCTGTATATCTGCAGTAAGACATCCTTGCTCCTGTACTCAAATCCTCTTGCAATGAAGGCCAACATACCATTCGCCTTCCAACCGCTTGCTGCACCTGCATGTTTGCTTTCAGTGACTGGTGTACAAGGACACCCAGGTCCCTTTGTATATCAACATTCCCCAATCTATCACCATTTAAATAATACTCTGCCTTTCTGTTTTTCCTTCCAAAGTGGATAACTTCACATTTATCCACATTATACTGCATCTGCCATGTATTTGCCCACTCACTCAACTTGTCTAAATCACCTTGAAGCCTCTTTGCATCCTCCTCACATCTCACGATCCCACCTAGTTTTGTGTCGTCACCAAACTTGGAAATATTACATTTGGTTCTCTCATCCAAATCATTGATCTATATTGTGAATAGCTGGGGCCCATGCATTGATCCCTGCGATACCCCACTAGTCACCGCCTGCCACCCCGAAAAAGACCCATTTATTCCTACTCTCTGTTTCCTGTCTGTTAACCAATTTTCAATCCATAACAGTATATTACCACCAAACCCATGTGCTTTAATTTTGCACACTATCCTCTTATGTGGGACTTTATCAAAGGCCTTCTGAAAATCTAAATAAAGCACATCCACTGGTTCTCCCTTATCTATTCTACCAGTTACATCCTCAAAAAAACTCAAAAAAAGTTATACAAGTTAACATAATTCATTTAAAACAAGTTGATTTTACATGACTGACAATGGATCACAGTTTCATGAATACCCTTAGTAGCTACATGATTTTGTTGTCAATTGTTCTTCTTCACCTTTTTAGTTAGTCCATCGCACTCTGGGACATTCACTGTAAAATGACATGGGCAAGGAATTATCTTGGAGCTACTCCCACTGTAACTTGGCCGAAAGCACGTCGGAAATCCCGATTAGGTGCATAAATAGAGTTTCCGCCGCACGTCCATTGAAGTCGTGGTGGTGGAGCAAGACCAAAGAAATTCCAGCCCCTAGTGGTGGCATTTTGTGCAGAATGTCACAAGCAACACAATTTCCAAATACTTCCATAGGCTTATAATCTGCCTCTGTGAAATCCAAACATATGCTATCTTTACAGTGCTATGAACTGCATTATATTTTTGTGTAGATTTTGGGGAATTTAGAATTACAATCACGAGGAATTACTTTGGATATGGCTAGCTCACTGATGCCCTCAGTTGCTCCGCATTACTATGAAAGGTGTCAGTGACATTGTGCCGTGGTCACTTCCATTGTGAATGGCTGGGCATAATTGCTATGAGCTTAATTTCTCTTTGAATTCATTATACAAATCTTTTTTTTAAAAATCTAACTCTTTTTGAGGACTACAGCTGCATTCAAACCCTTCCATGCCAATGACATTGAAATACCCACCATCCACTTTAATACTGGAAAAAAATTAAAATTAGGCAACCATTGTATGCTTTGCTCAATATTTACCTCACTGCTGAGTAGCGTAAAAAAGTGAGAGAAAGCAACGTTTTAATTTCATTCTTTATGAATTGAGAATTGTACCAAAATTCTGAATTAACATACAGACAAAATGTGAATATATATAGAAAATGCACAGGTGAAGATAGAGCTAGAAAGGAGAAGCACAGTAATCCTTTCATCTAGTGCTAGTGAAGAGTTGAAAAATCTCCAGAGACAGAAAAGGTAGAATTTGAGGGCGAGAACAAGCTTATCTCCACAATAAAATTCTAAATAATGATAAAAATCAGATCTAACAATTCATGAATTTACTATCAAACCAGAGCTGAATGCAGTACTGCCAACCAATTTCTTTAGTTTTGTATAGCTCTTCTGCTAACTGAGGATAGTGTGACACTGACTATAGATGAAACAAATAAATATGGATCTGAGTTCTTTAATCATAGACCTGTTAATCTTTTACAGTGTTACCTCATACATTAATGGAGCAATGTTGATTTAGAGGAATTGAAAAATTTCTTTGCATTCATGATTTTTATGAGTTTTGTAAAGCAGTCTTAACTGCCAGAGTACTGAGCTGAGGTGATTATTCTGGCACTGCAATGGCACAAAATGAATGTAACTCTTTTCTAAAGTCCTTCTACATTGCAGGTAATGCAGAAGGTTACAAAAAGGTGACACAGTTTATCTTGTGACACCATAGTATCACTGTGCATGATTGCTGTTTGCAAATCTGAGATTGATGCATGTACAAATAAATGGATGTGGAGATGCCGGTGATGGACTGGGGTGGACAAATGTAAGGAATCTTACAACACCAGGTTATAGTCCAACAAATTTATTTTAAAATCACAAGCTTTCGGAGATTATCTCCTTCGTCAGGTGAATGAGTGACAAGGTTCTCAAATCTTATACTAGGCTGGGACAGCATCACACCAATTAAAAGGTGTCGTTGTTATTCAAACAGGCCAGTCACGGAGAACAGCACGTCCCAGTACACTGGATATACATTGTGTCAATTACACAGACAGACAGAAAGAAACCCAAATGGCAGAGAGAGA
This sequence comes from Heptranchias perlo, assembly GCF_035084215.1. NCBI lineage: Eukaryota > Metazoa > Chordata > Chondrichthyes > Hexanchiformes > Hexanchidae > Heptranchias > Heptranchias perlo. The sequence goes on along the minus strand of NC_090325.1, from coordinate 96,718,202 downwards.
GAGAGAGAATATTAAAAACATAACTTTTTTTTCCCCTTTTTGCTGGTGGGGTTACGTGTAGTGTGACATGAACCCAAGATCCCGGTTGAGGCCGTCCTCATGGGTGCGGAACTTGGCTATCAACTTCTGCTCGACGATTTTGCGTTGTCGTGTGTCTTGAAGGCCGCCTTGGAGAACGCTTACCCGAAGATCGGTGGCTGAATGTCCTTGACTGCTAAAGTGTTCCCCGACTGGGAGGGAACCCTCCTGTCTGGCGATTGTTGCGCGGTGTCCGTTCATCCGTTGTCGCAGTGTCTGCATGGTCTCGCCAATGTACCATGCTCCAGGGCATCCTTTCCTGCAACGTATGAGGTAGACAACGTTGGCCGAGTCACAGGAGTATGAACCATGTACCTGGTGGGTGGTGTCCTCTCGTGTGATGGTGGTATCTGTGTCGATGATCTGGCATGTCTTGCAGAGGTTGCCGTGGCAGGGTTGTGTGGTGTCGTGGACGCTGTTCTCCTGAAAACTGGGTAACTTGCTGCGAACGATGGTCTGTTTGAGGTTGGGTGGCTGTTTAAAGGCGAGTAGTGGAGGCGTGGGGATGGCCTATGCGAGGTGTTCGTCATCATCGATGACATGTTGAAGGCTGCGGAGAACATGGTGTAGTTTCTCCGCTCCGGGGAAGTACTGGACGACAAAGGTTCTGTTGGTTGCGTCCCGTGTTTGTCTTCTGAGGAGGTCTATGCAATTCTTTCGCTGTGGCCCGTCGGAACTGTCGATCGACAAGTCGAGCTTCATATCCCGTTCTTACGAGGGCGTCTTTCAGCGTCTGTAGGTGTCCATCGCGTTCCTCCTCATCTGAGCAGATCCTGTGTATTCGTAGGGCCTGTCCATAGGGGATGGCCTCTTTGATGTGGTTGGGGTGGAAGCTGGAAAAGTGGAGCATCGTGAGGTTGTCCGTGGGCTTGCGGTAGAGTGAGGTGCTGAGGTGCCCGTCTTTGATGGAGATTTGTGTGTCCAAGAAAGAAACCGATTCTGAGGAATAGTCCATGGTGAGTTTGATGGTGGGATGGAACTTGTTGATGTTATCGTGTAGTCTCTTCAGTGATTCTTCGCCGTGGGTCCACAGGAAGAAAATGTCGTCGATGTATCTGGTGTATAGCGTTGGTTGGAGGTCCTGTGCAGTGAAGAAGTCGTGCTCGAACTTGTGCATGAAAATGTTGGCGTATTGGGGTGCGATTTTGGTCCCCATGGCTGTTCCGTGTGTTTGGGTAAAGAACTGGTTATCGAAGGTGAAGACATTGTGATCCAGGATGAAGCGGATGAGTTGTAGGATGGTGTCTGGAGATTGGCTGTTGTTGGTGTTGAGTACTGAGGCTGTTGCAGCGATGCCGTCATCGTGGGGGATACTGGTGTAGAGTGCCGAGACGTCCATCGTGGTGAGAAGTGTTCCTGGTTCAACTGGTCCGTGGGTGCTGAGTTTTTGTAGGAAGTCTGTAGTGTCGCGACAGAAGCTGGGGGTTCCCTGTACGATGGATTTCTGGATGCCCTCGACGTATCCAGAAAGTTTATCACACAGGGTTCCGTTGCCTGATACGATAGGACGTCCGGGTGTGTTGGCTTTGTGTATCTTTGGGAGGCAGTAGAAGTCTCCCACGCAGGGATTACGTGGGATGAGAGCAGGAACACTACAGACAGTTACCCGCAGATCCGACCAAAGAACACACCCACCAGCTCAACAAACTGATCAAGACCTTCGATCCAGACCTTCAAAGCATCCTACGTGCTCTCATCCCACGTACACCCCGCGTGGGAGACTTCTACTGCCTCCCAAAGATACACAAAGCAAACACATTACATGGGATGAGAGCACGTAGGATGCTTTGAAGGTCTGGATCGAAGGTCTTGATCAGTTTGTTGAGCTGGTGGGTGTGTTCTTTGGTCGGATCTGCGGGTAACTGTCTGTAGTGTTCCTGCTCTCATCCCACGTAATCCCTGCGTGGGAGACTTCTACTGCCTCCCAAAGATACACAAAGCCAACACACCCGGACGTCCTATCGTATCAGGCAACGGAACCCTGTGTGAGAACCTCTCTGGATACGTCGAGGGCATCCTGAAACCCATCGTACAGGGAACCCCCAGCTTCTGTCGCGACACTACAGACTTCCTACAAAAACTCAGCACCCACGGACCAGTTGAACCAGGAACACTTCTCACCACGATGGACGTTTCGGCACTATACACCAGTATCCCCCACGATGACGGCATCGCTGCAACAGCCTCAGTACTCAACACCAACAACAGCCAATCTCCAGACACCATCCTACAACTCATCCGCTTCATCCTGGATCACAATGTCTTCACCTTCGATAACCAGTTCTTTACCCAAACACACGGAACAGCCATGGGGACCAAATTCGCACCCCAATACGCCAACATTTTCATGCACAAGTTCGAGCACGACTTCTTCACTGCACAGGACCTCCAACCAATGCTATACACCAGATACATCGACGACATTTTCTTCCTGTGGACCCACGGCGAAGAATCACTGAAGAGACTACATGATAACATCAACAAGTTCCATCCCACCATCAAACTCACCATGGACTACTCCTCAGAATCGGTTTCTTTCTTGGACACACAAATCTCCATCAAAGACGGGCACCTCAGCACCTCACTCCACCGCAAGCCCACAGACAACCTCACGATGCTCCACTTTTCCAGCTTCCACCCCAACCACGTCAAAGAGGCCATCCCCTATGGACAGGCCCTACGAATACACAGGATCTGCTCAGACGAGGAGGAACGCGATGGACACCTACAGACGCTGAAAGACGCCCTCGTAAGAACGGGATATGAAGCTCGACTTGTCGATCGACATTTGCGACGGGCCACAGCGAAAAATCGCATACACCTCCTCAGAAGACAAACACGGGACGCAACCGACAGAGTACCCTTCGTCGTCCAGTACTTCCCCGGAACGGAGAAACTACACCATGTTCTCCACAGCCTTCAACATGTCATCGATGACGACGAACACCTCGCATAGGCCATCCCCACGCCTCCACTACTCGCCTTTAAACAGCCACCCAACCTCAAACAGACCATCGTTCGCAGCAAGTTACCCAGTTTTCAGGAGAACAGCGTCCACGACACCACACAACCCTGCCACGGCAACCTCTGCAAGACATGCCAGATCTTCGACACGGATATCACCATCACACGAGAGGACACCACCCACCAGGTACATGGTTCATACTCCTGTGACTCGGCCAACGTTGTCTACCTCATACGTTGCAGGAAAGGATGCCCCGGAGCATGGTACATTGGCGAGACCATGCAGACACTGCGACAACGGATGAACGGACACCGCGCAACAATCGCCAGACAGGAGGGTTCCCTCCCAGTCGGGGAACACTTTAGCAGTCAAGGACATTCAGCCACCAATCTTCGGGTAAGCGTTCTCCAAGGCGGCCTTCGAGACACACGACAACGCAAAATCGTCGAGCAGAAGTTGATAGCCAAGTTCCGCACCCATGAGGACGGCCTCAACCGGGATCTTGGGTTCATGTCACGCTACACGTAACCCCACCAGCAAAAAGGGGAAAAAAAAGTTATGTTTTTAATATTCTCTCTCTCTCTCTCTCTCTCTGCCATTTGGGTTTCTTTCTGTCTGTCTGTGTAATTGACACAATGTATATCCAGTGTACTGGGACATGCTGTTCTCCGTGACTGGCCTGTTTGAATAACAACGACACCTTTTGATTGGTGTAATGCTGTCCCAGCCTAGTATAAGATATGCGATTTGAGAACCTTTTCACTCATTCACCTGACGAAAGGGATAATCTCCGAAAGCTTGTGATTTTAAAATAAATTTGTTGGACTATAACCTGGTGTTGTAAGATTCCTTACAAATAAATGGAAGGGAAACTCTCGTTACAGAGTGTGCAATCTCAATGAGACATTGTTTGGTATATACAAATATAGAAATATAGATGCTTACAATACAAAAAGAGGTCATTCAGCTTATTGTGTCCAGGCGGGTCTTTGCTGGAGCATTTCAAAACCAATCCCACTGTCCCACTCTCGGGCCATAGCTCTGTATCTTCCTCTGATTCAAACATTTGTTTACTCTTTTCTTAAAAGACGCAGATATCTTTGTCTCAACTGCTTCCTATGGCAACCTCCAACAACCTTCTGTATAAAGAAATATCTCCTGAACTCCCCCCTCGCTCTCTTAGTAATAATTTTAAATTGATAACCTATTTCACTGAGGAAATAATCTTTTCTTATTTACTCTATCAAAACCCCTCATACTTTTAAAAATGTCTATTAAATCACCTCTTAGCCTTTGTTGCTCCAGATTGACGTTTCATAATATAAGGTGATATATAAAGAAGTACCCTTATAGTACTAGTATCCCAAGTGTCTCTTCATAACTATAGTTTACCATCCGTTATCTTCCCAGTGAATCTATGCTAACACTCTCTATGATTTTAATGTCCTTTCTAAATAGGGTTCCCAAAATTATACACAGCATTATGCACAACTGTGGTCTAATTATTGTCTGTACAAATTTATCATTGCATCTTTGCACTTGTACTGTATGCCCAAACTTAAAAAGATTAAATGCTCTTGGCCTTTTTTTGTAGTTTTATCTGCCCGCACTTGCACTTTCAAAAGAATTTATATTTGAACTCCTAGGTCTCCCTGTTCATCCACATGCCTCAGCATCCTTCCATTGAGTCTGTACTCTCATTCCTTGTTTTCATTTATTTAGAATCTATAAACATAATTTGTGGCTAAAACTGAATACTTGTCAAATTAGCAAGTATATTTGGCTTAGTGTGATGGAGTAGAAGAACGTGGACAGAGACGGGATGTTGTATTTTCTTGGTTTGGATTGGTAAAAGTTATACTCCAATCAGTATGATATTGTTTCCCTCTTTTTATCCTTTGTACTTGGATATGATCAATGCCTGTGGAACAGTAATGCCAAACCGAAAAATGTATCTTACACTGTGGCAGATAAAACATTGAGGAAGGGAGAACTGGAATGTTGCAGGAAGCCTCTGCCTAAACAATTCATGTGGAGAGATGGGGTTCCAAAATTACACACAGTACTCTAACTGTGGTTTAATTATTGTCTGTACAAATTTATCATTGCCTTTTTGCACTTGTACTGTGTCACCATACATATAAAGATTAAATGCTCTTGGCCTTTTGGGGGCAGGAGGGACCTGTACAAGCCAGACTGGTAGCACCTCAACAGAGCTGGGACCAATGTCCTCGTCGAGAGGTTAATAGTACTATGGGGGAGGGTTTAAACTAATTTAGCAGGGGGATGGGCACCAGGATGTAACATTAGCAAGGAGAATTAGTAAGGTGCACAGAGGACTGGGAGAGACAAATCACACTAGAGTAAAGGATAGTTCAGAAATAGGAGGAATCAAACAGGGGGCCAATATGAGGCAGTCTACGATGAGTTTGGAGTCCATGGGGGTGATTTTAAACCCCAAGAACAGGTGGGTTGGGGGTGGGCGGGAGTTGAAAATAATTGTTTTTTTGGGGTCGCAACTGCAAAATTTTCAGACTTTGCATTCCCAGTGGGAAGCCTGTACTTTTACGAGCCAACGTTAAACCCAGAAATAAAGCCGGGTTGCAGTCGCGACCCAAAAAACAACTCTTTTCAATTCCTACCCATCCCCAACCCCACCTGTTCTTGGGGTTTAAAATCACCCCCCATATGTGTAAATGCACGTAGCATGGCAAATAAGGTTGGTGAGGTGCAGGCACAAGTCACCACATGGGACTATGATATCATGGCAATAACAGAGTCCAGGCTCAAGGAAGATGAGGATTGGGCACTTAATATTCTTGGCTACTAGGTATTCAGGAAAGATAGGGAAGGAAAGAAAGGAGGGGATGGCAGTATTGATCAAAGGAACTATTATAACACTGGAAAGGGATGATGTAGTTGAAGGGTTAAAGGCAGAATCTATTTGGTTAGAATTAAGGAACAATAGAGGAGCTATTACACTGCTAGATATATACGATAGGCCACCAGATAGTGGGAAGGAAATAGAGGAGCAAATTTGCAGGCAAGTTACAAAACGATGCAAGAACTATAGAGTAGTGATAACAGGGGACTTCAATTATCCCAATATAGACTGGGATAGTAACAGTGTAAAGGGCAAAGACGGGGAGGAATTCCTGAAATGTATACAAGAGAACTTTCTCAATTAGTGTGTTTCTAACCCAGTGAGGAAGGAAGCAGTGCTGGATCTAGTTCTGGGGAACGAAGTGGGGCAAGTGAAGCATGTTTCAGTGGGGGAGCATTTGGGGAAAAGTGAACATAATATCATAGGTTTAGAATATTATGGAAAAGGACAAGGAACAATCAAGTGTAGAAATACTTAACTGAAGCAGGGCTAATTTCAGTGAATTAAAAAGGGATCTTGCCCTGGTGGATTGGAATTAAAATTGGTAGGCAAAACAGCAATTGAACAATAGGAGGCCTTCAAGGAGGAAATGGTTCAGGTACAGAGTAGACACATTCTCAAAAGGGGGGGAAAAAAGGACATCTAAATCTAGAGTTCCCTGGATGACTAAAGCTATAGCAGGGATGAGGGACTTCAGTTTGTTTTATTCATTCATGGGATGTGGGCATCGCTGGCAAGGCCAGCATTTATTGCCCATCCCTAATTGCCCTTGAGAAGGTGGTGGTCAGCTACCTTCTTGAACCGCTGCAGTCCGTGTGGTGAAGGTTTCTCCCATAGTGCTGTTAGGTAGGGAGTTCCAGGATTTTGACCCAGCTACGATGAAGGAACGGCGATATTGTTCAGGTCAGAATGGTATGTGACTTGGAGCGGAACATGCAGGTGGTGTTGTTCCCATGTGCCTGCTGCCCTCGTCCTTCTTGGTAGTAGAGGCCGTGGGTTTGGGAGGTGCTGTCAGAGAAGCCTTGGCGAGTTGCTGCAGTGCATCTTGTGGATGGTACACACTGCAGCCACAGTGCGCCGGTGGTGAAGGGAGTGAATGTTTAGGGTGGTGAATTTGGGTGCCAATCAAGCGGGCTGCTTTGTCCTGGATGGTGTTGAGCTTCTTGAGTGTAGTTGGAGCTGCACTCATCCAGGCAAGTGGAGAGTATTCCATCACACTCCTGACTTGTGCCATGTAGATGGTGCAAAGGCTTTGGGGAGTCAGGAGGTGAGTCACTCATCACAGAATACCCAGCCTCTGACCTGTTCTTATTGTCACAGTATTTATATGGCTGGTCCAGTTAAGTTTCTGGTCAGTGGTGACCCCCAGGATATTGATGGTGGGGGATTCGGCAATGGTAATGCTGTTGAATGTCAAGGGGAGGTGGTTAGACTCTCTTGTTGGAGATGGTCATTGCCTGGAACTTGTCTGGCACGAATGTTACTTGCCACTTATCAGTCCAAGCCTGAATTTTGTCCAGGTCTTGCAGTGTGCGGGCACAGATTGCTTCGTTATCTGAGGGGTTGCAAAAGGAACTGAACACTGAGCAATCGTCAGCAAACATCCCCACTTCTGACCTTATGATGGAGGGAAGGTCATTGATGAAGCAGCTGAAGATGGTTGGGCCTAGGACACTGCTCTGAGGAAGTCCTGCAGTTATGTGGAGAGACTAGAGTTGTTCACCTTAGAGCAGTGACGGTTAAGAGGATATAAAACGCTGGTAAGGCCACAGCTGGAGTATTGTGCGCAGTTCTGGTCACAACATTACAGGAAGGACGTAATTGCTCTGGAGAGAGTGCAGAGAAGATTTACAAGAATGTTGCCAGCGCTTGAAAATTGCAGCTACAAGGAGAGATTGGATAGGCTGGGGTTGTTCTCCTTGGAGTAGAGGAAGCTGAGCGGAGACTTGATTGAGGTGTACAAAATTATGAGGGGCCCAGATAGAGTAGGCAGGAAGTACCTGTTTCCCCTAGAGGAGAGTTCAAGAACTAGAGGACATAAATGTAAGCTGATTGGCGGAAGGATTAGAGGGGACATGAGGAAAAACTTTTTTACCCAGAGGGTGGTGGGTGTATGGGATTCGCTGCCTGAATTGGTGGTAGAGGCAGGGACCCTCAACTCTTTTAAAAAGTACCTGGACCTGCACCTAAAGTGCTGTAAGCTGCAGGGCTACCGATGGGTGCTGGAAGGTGGGATTAGAATGGGCACCTGGTTGTTCTTTGAGTCGGCATGCCTTTTTTATGGTCCTAGTAGATTTGATAGAGGTGTTCAAAATCATGAAGGGTTTTGATAGACTAAGTAAGGAGAAACAGTTTCCAATAGCAGAAGGATCGGTAACCAGAGGACACAGATTTAAGGTGATTGCCAAATGAACCAGAGGCATGAGAAAACATTTTTTTACGCAGCGAGTTGTTATGATCTGGAATGCACTGCCTGAAAGGGTGTTGAAAGAAGACTCAATAATAACTTTTGAAAGGGAATTGGATAAATACTTGAAGGGAAAACATTTACAGGGCTATGGTGAAAGATTAGGAAAGTGGGACTAATTGGATAACTCTTTCAAAGAGCCGGCACAGGCACGATGGGCTGAATGGCCTCCTTCTGTGCTGTAACATACTATGAGAACTACGAGAAAACTGAATCGGAAGACTGATTTTTACTCGTGAAGCCTGTTTGTAAACCAATTGTAATAAGAATATACAAGTTATGTTGACTAGAATGATCACTTTGGAAATGATTACTAAATAAGTTACATTGGAAAGTTCATCAAAGGTATATCTCGAACAGTGCATCAGGCATAACAGGAGCTGATAGAGTACCAGTTCTTTCTGAAGACAAAATACCTCATGAATGAGAGTTCAGCTTCTACATTGTTCTCACGGAGAAAATCAAATGAAGGAAATCTAATTATTTGACTTTGGGAAGAGTCATTGACTGAGCTACATTTCAAATACAATATAAAAACTGCATCCAGCACAGAAGTGCAAAGCTTGTCCTACGTGGGATGAACACAAGGAGGAGATCTACAGGTGTGCTTCACGTGGCTTCCCTCTGATATCACACTGCATTATGAAATGCCACACTTTGGTGAATTATGTGTCACTGTAATAGTTTTGAATTCCTTAAGTGTTGTGCTACAGCTCTGGGGTACACCATTTTCCAAGACAATGAAAGTTCCTTGTCCTTTTAAATCAAGGCTCTGATCTGTGATTATGCAACTAATAAAATCTACAGATTCTTTTAGACTGCTTCTATACTACTTCCTACGTAATGTTTGTAAAGATTTGTTACAATTGTATGGGCCGGAAATTGCTCACATCGGCGTGGCAAATGTCGGCAGCAGCTCCTAAGAATGAAAGGTACGAATTTACTTACTGCGGATCTGAGTCATACACTTGCGTGAATTTGAAGATTTCAAAAAAATCGCAACATCAGCGTAGGCTGATGAGCATGGGAAATGAATGAGAATGGAAGCCCCGCCCATAAACAGGCAAGTAGAAATCATTCATTTAAAGTGAACTGCTCTATGTTAGTGTAAATAAAACTTTAACATATCTTGTTATAAAAAGCCAAGCAAACGATTTAATTTAATGAAACTTGGAGGTTAAAAGTAAAAAAAGAAATTAACTTTTAATTTTAAATTTTTTTTTTAATGATCAAAAAATATTAAAATAAGAGTAATTTGACATTCAACATTGTTAAAATTTAATTTTTTGTTTTTTCACTGTCATTTATAGTCAACGCGCTTTTAAAAGTAGAGTAGGGCTGGTATTTTCCAGCGTACCTTTTGGTGGCGCAAGTATATTCGTTCCAGCTGGGCAGATGGGTAAGTTTACAAATGTTTAATGATTTCTACGATTTTAGCGTACATGGCCCTTTAATTCAGAACTGTTCAAACCGCCAATGAACCAATAGGAGTAAGTTCGCGATTTCCAGGTTTTAGTGCACATGAACTTACCCCATCGATTCACTGGCGGTTGGAGGGGACGCCATTATGGAATGGCATCCCGAGGGGAGTAATTCTTGGGCCATTATATCTTCTGTTCCTCAAAATCATAACATTGACCATCATAGCCATAGTGAAACAAAAAGCTTTTTCCCTCTCTGGTTAGAATTCACATTTAGAGCAGACTTTTTTTTAAAAGGCAACATGCAGGCATTTTGACAAATAGTGTACATGAACTGTATGCAAAAACTTCCTTTTATAATTATTGCTTCTAGTAATGAAAAAAGTCCAGAGCAGAAAACACTCAAGGAGCAGTGAGCATATTCTTTCCTGCACCAACCACATCACTGAATGTCACACAAAAACCAGCTAGAACAGGAAATTGCCTTTTTGATTCCAAATAATTATTCCAATTTGGGATGAATTTCCTTTTCAAATATAACAGATATAGCAGAAAGTTATTTCTGAACCTTTACAACTAGGGGATTTAAAAGATCCCTCTTGAGTTTCTATGTATTCATTAGAAACTGGAGCCACAAAGGAGACTAAATTGGAAACTCTAGTTTTAAGCAGGCTATTTAACTTGGACAATCAGTATAGAACTGGAGGACATAAGTACAAAATTAACAAGCCCCAAATGAGGCTAGTGAGCTAAAGATTTCTCTGCAAAAGCAAGTAATAGTGTTTTGATTAACTCCCTACAAAGCTCTATGAATATCTGGTTAGAAATGGGGTTGTAGCTTATAGAGATACATATGGACAGAGGTAATCGATTACTCCATGAAATATGACGGTTCTTTTGCCGCAGGGACCATGGAAATGCCATCAGTGGAAATCAACAGGGGGACAGGTTTGAATAATAGAAATATAAGAATAGATTGATATTCTGGAGTTTTGCTTGATTACCTTTGGAGGTCAGAGATAAATTTTACAGAACACTCCCTGAGGATATTAAATAAGCTGGTTAGAGTCCATGGTAGACCAATTGTATATAATCTGTGGAAGCAGCAACCTTGATGGGTTGAATTACTTTCCTTATCTATGTTTTCATATGTCCCACGATGAGCTATCGTTCAATTATGAACAGCCACCAATAAGTATAAGACTCGAGGAATCTATTTGTTCTTAATGAATTGTCAGTTGCAAGGAGCCAAACTAACTACACCAGCAAAATGAGTACTTTTAAGAAAAGGGATTGATTTAGCAAACTGATATAGTCAACAAATGAATGGGAAAATCATACACTGGACCTGGATCACTGAAAACTTAGATTCATCGTACATCAGCCACTTCTTTCCAGTGCTACAGGCAGTGGAAAGAGGGGCAGTAATTGCACCTCAACAAATCTAATCAGACAGTTCAGGTGCTGTTGCAGGAGGATTTCATTTCGAGATCAGCAATTGGCAAATGAGCAAGTAAAACTGTATGATTGTTTAAAGAGTTAAAGGCAAGCTATTATATAGGAAATAGCATTTAGACAAATGGACCAGGTGACTTTAATGGAGAGTTCCCTCATTTAAACTTCAAATAACTTTGTTCAATTAAACATGCAAAATTTGCATTTAAATTGGTGGAAATGTAATGTGTTGGACATGTTGAACTTTTGAGGACTAAGACAATACCATGGCACTGCAAAAAAAAGTCAGACATGCTAATCCAGTAGTTGATGGAAATGTGGTTCCATTCTCACATTGTTTGCCTTCAGGCAATGGCAGTAAAACGTCATGCTATTCATATTTGTCCTAGAGGTATGTTGAAAAGAAAATCTACTCTATTTTTATTTGTCTTTCCTCGATAGGGAAAAAAAATCGCTGTGGATGTCTTTGTAGCTCAGCTGCTATAAATATACACTGAGTCTTAACCATTTTTTGTTATTTTCACTGCACCATCGATGTAAACTTGCCTTAATTATCATCAAATTGCTCAATTTCTAAAACCTAATCTGAAGAATGGGCATAAAATAAATCAAACATGCATGCTAATTTTATATAACTGTGGCATTTTGTCATTCTCTGCGAAAGGCCCCATAATGCATTACATATGGCATTTGCAGGTCATGGATTGTCACACACAAATAAAATGAAAAGAGCCTTCTGGCATAACAGGAAAGTTCATTTTGAATGCAATTTAGAGTCATAGAGTCATAGAGTTATACAGCACGGATAGAGGCCCTTCGGTCCATCGTGTCCGCGCCGGCCATCAGCCCTGTCTACTCTAATCCCATATTCCAGCATTTGGTCCGTAGCCTTGTATGCTATGGCATTTCAAGTGCTCATCCAAATGCTTCTTGAATGTTGTGAGGGTTCCTGCCTCCACAACCCTTTCAGGCAGTGAGTTCCAGACTCCAACCACCCTCTGGGTGAAAAAGTTCTTTCTCAAATCCCCTCTAAACCTCCCGCCTTTTACCTTGAATCTATGTCCCCTTGTTATAGAACCCTCAACGAAGGGAAAAAGCTCCTTAGTATCCATCCTATCTGTGCCCCTCATAATTTTGTACACCTCAATCATGTCCCCCCTCAGCCTCCTCTGCTCCAAGGAAAACAAACCCAATCTTCCCAGTCTCTCTTCATAGCTGACAATTGTTAACAACAGTGTTGCCCTTGTCAGCAGGTTTAATGACAATGTCAAGATTGTTCAATTAAACATGCAAAATTTGCATTTAATGTTACTTTTCCTTTTTGCGCATAGAGCATTATCTACAAAAGGGAAAACTAGGTGGAGTCCTGTATAACATTTGAAGTAGAAGAAAGTTCAATATTATTAAAGCAAACAGAAATAACACTTGCTACACCTTGCTCATTATGCTCTTCAGTATGAGACACATTAGAAATCAATTCCTCAAGTAATTTTAAACTGAATGACCAGTTTCCAACACCGGCAGCACAATATGCAGTTCAGAACTCACTCAGATAACTTTCCAGGGACTCTGATTCCACATGTAACTAAATCAAACTATCTGGCACATACAAGTGACACCTTATGAAATGCAACCTGAAAAACATATCTCTGTATATGACAAGAACTGACCTGACAGATTCCACTTCCAGCAGAACAGCAGACTTTGTGAAGAGAAGCATTAAATCAAGACTATGACAAAATCAAAGGACTCAAAGTTTTCCTTGCTACATCTATAAAAGGAAGTAAACTCTTTAAGTAAATATTAGCAAATTCCTGGGGATGCTGCTCATGGTAAGTTAGAGGATGTGCTGCTTTATACAAAGGCAGGAATATTATGCCACGTGAAACACAAGGTGGGGGGGGGGGTGAATTTCCTCAGGGCTTCTCCATCTGTCCCATCATAAATTCAGCAGAAGTTCAGTGGAAACCTGTTTATGCATGTAAATGGGATTTCTGCCAAAGTTATGGTAGCGGAGTGGAAGAAAGCCTGAGGAAATTCACCCCCAATGTATTATTATGCTGTAGGTTGAGTGTCTCTTTAAGGTTTGATTTGTATTCAGGGTAACGTTCTCTTAGGTACAACCTTGACATTGTCATTAAACCTGCTGACAAGGGCAACACTGTTGTTGTTTGGCAAACAGACCTCTCTCTTGTGGAGGCTGAATGCTAACTCACCGACACCTCCTCCTACCTCCCCCAGACCACGACACCACCGCCGAACATCAAGCCGTAGTTTCCCAGACCCTCACTGACCTCATCTCCTCTAGGGATCTCCCCCCCCACCCCTTGGCCTCCAACCTCGTAGTCCCCAAACCTCACACAGCCTGCTTCTACCTCCTTCCCAAGATCCACAAACAGGGCTGCCCTGGTAGACCCATCATTTCAGCCTGTTCTTGCCCCACGGAATTTATTTTTTCCTATCTTGACTCTTTTTTTCTCCCCTTGTCCAGTCTCTTCCGACCAACATCCGCGACTCTTTCGACGCCCTCCGCCACTTTAACAGTTTCCAACACCAAGTTATAGTCCAACAATTTTATTTTTAATTCCACAAGTTTTCGGAGGCTTCCTCCTTCCTCAGGTGGTGTCATTTCCACACCACCTGAGGAAGGAGGAAGCCTCCGAAAGCTTGTGGAATTAAAAATAAAATTGTTGGACTATAACTTGGTGTTGTAAAATTGTTTACAATTAACAGTTTCCAGTTACCTGACCCTAACCATCTCCTTTTCACCATGGATGTCCAGTCCCTCTACACCTCCATTCCCCCATCAGGACAGCCTGCGGGCCCTCCACTTCTTCCTTGAACGGAGGCCCAACCAGTCCCCATCCACCACCACCCTCCTCCGCCTGGCTGAACTTGTTCTTACATTGAACAGCTTTTCCTTTGACTCCACTCAATTCCTCCAAATAAAAGGTTTCTCTATGGGAACCCATATGGGTCCCAGCTATGCCTGTCTTTTCGTGGGATATGTGGAACATTTCTTGTTCCAGTTCTACTCTGGTCTCCTCCCTCACCTCTTTCTCCAGTACGTTGATTACTGTATTGGTGCCATTTCCTGCTTTTGCACCGAGCTGGAAAATTTAATCAACTTTGCTTCCAATTTCCACCCTTCCTTCAACTCCACATAGTCCATCTCCAACCCTTCCCTCCCCTACCTCGACTTTTCTATCTCAATTTCTGGGGCTAGGCTGCAAACTAATATCTATTATAAGCCCACTGACTCCCACAGCTACCTTGACTACACTTCCTCCCACCCTGCTTCCTGTTAGCACTCTATTCCCTTCTCCCAGTTTCTCCCTCTCCGTCGCTTCTGTTCTGAAGATGCCACCTTCCACACCAGTGCTTCTGATATGTATTCCTTTTTCCTCAACCGAGGATTCCCCTCCGCTGTGGTTGACAGGGTCCTCAACCGTGTCCGTCCTATTTCCCACACTTCTGCCCTCACCCATTCCCCTCCCTCCCAAAACTACGATAGGGTCCCCCTTGTCCTCACCTTCCACCCCACCAGCTTCCACATTCAACATATCTTCCTCCGCCACCTCAAGCACAATGTCACCACCAAACACACCTTCCCTTCCCCTCCTCTTTCAGCATTCCAAAGGGACCGCTCCCTCCGCTACACGCTGGTCCACTCTTCCATCACCCGCTCTCCTCCCCAAGGCACTTTGCCATGTGAGCGTAGGAGATACAACATCTGACCTTTCACCTTTTCCCTTCCCACCGTTCAGGGCCCCAAACACTCCTTCCAGGTGAAACAGCGATTTACTTGTACTTCTTTCAATTTAGTATACTGTATTTGCTGCTCACAATGCGGTCTCCTCTACATTAGGGAGACTAAATGCAAATTGGGTGATCACTTTGCTGAACACCTCTGCTCGGTTCACAAGCGTGACCCTGACCTGCTGGTCGCTTGTTATTTTAATTCCCCATCCCACTCCCACTCTGACCTCTCTGTCTTCGGCCTCCTGCACTGTTCCAGTGAAGCTCGAGGAACAGCACCTCATCTTTCAATTAGGAACTTTACTACCTTCTGGACTCAACATTGGTTTCAATAACTTCAGATCATAACCACTGCTCCCATTTTTTCAGGCAGCAGGTGCTGGTAATGGTTCTGCTGTTGCCATTTACAGCTCCTCTAGACCCATCTTTCGTTTCTTTACTTGTCCCATTACCACCCTCCTTGCCTTACACCATCATCCCTTTTATCATAGAATGGAGGGCAGGAGTGATTCAATCAGAGACCTTCCCCTTTTGTTCTTTCCACTCCTCCCCTTCCTCCCCCCTTTCCCTGACTCTGTACTTAATTTAAAAACTGTACAATCTTCAACTTCTTCCCGTTCTGATGAAAGGTCATCGACCTGAAACGTTAACTCTGTTTCTTTCTCCACAGATGCTGCCTGACTTGCTGAGTACTTGCAGCATTTTCTGTTTTTATAATAGAGATCAGAAAAGACTGGCTTTGTTTGTGAAAAGTCAGTTAAGAGCCTGCAGACATGGTGGAGGTCATTTTTAACTCCGCCGTCTAGGCAGTAACTTGACGGAGACAGTCAGCTGCCCATTATAGAACCTGTCCAATTTTTGTCTCATTTGAAAGCAGGCAGTGAAGTTAAAAATGGCCCATCTGTGGAACCAGTAATTTGTGGTCCTGGAGAGTTGTTCTGTACATTGCAAATAACTGTCTTTGCTTCTTTATACTTAGAACTTTGCATCAAATGTAAGTGACATCTGAAGTGTGATGGACAGGAAAGGGGCACATACCTAAAATTTTTGTTTTATAGATATGTTGGTTCTTAGTAAATCGATTTGTGATGAGAATGTGACAGAAAACCCAGTAAAGCCCATATTGGAACTATTTAATTGTGTACCATTTTTCCTGATCAGTTTTGAGAATTGGCACATGTAGTGAACCCTGTTTTTATGTCTATGTATGATAGACTGATAATAAAAAAATCTTATATACCAGAACAAGTAAAGCCTAAAAGGTACATACATGCTTGCCCCTATTGTTCAGCTGATTTCAATGCTGCGTATCAACCCTCCCTATCACTAGACACCAGCAATCAATTGAGATCTCCTCTGTCAAAAATTTCTCTCTGACCCCCTCATAGATGAACAGCTAAGCCCCAGTAAGATCCTGCCCCTGAGCTTAAGTTGTCAGACCCACAAAGCCCTGGTCCCTAATTCTGAAGTTCCTGGTCTATTATTTCTGCCTATGTCAGATTTGTCTTTGTCACCAGACCAGTGAATTGGAGAGGTCACTCCCTTATTTGCAGAAAAGTGCTACTCTTAACAATGAAGGATACAACTTTTACAACCCACTAGTCTGTGCCATTCAAAAAAAAACAAACCGGATGGCGGAGAAAATATATTTTTATAATGCACAAGGATAGAAAAATCTAGTGGCGATAATCCAGGGGAGATACAAGAGGGAAAGGGACCAGCAACGTATAGTGAGGAGGACCAACCAGATGACACGGGGAAGACCAACAGACAGCAAGGAGGACCAACCGCGAAGGAGGACCAATGGGTGAGCAGTAGGGAAGTAGCAGCAGGGATGAGGAAATCCAGGAGCACTGGCAGCAAACAGGTGAGTTAATAGCTGGCAAAGAGATGAATGGACAGCCAGCAAAAAGACGGGCAAGGAGTACCAAAGTTGCAACAAGATTTAATTCTGTATTTCTTTACTTAATTAGGAAATACATGAATAACTTTCTATTACAACATGAAGTATTGAATCTGCTTAGTCAGTGTTTATTTGTGGCCCTCACAGTTTCATGGTTTGCAGCTGAGTAGCTTATGAACAGAAGAAATTGTACACCCTCGGACTCGTGTCATTCACTGCTTCATTTTCATAGACTAGTACCTCTACACACAAATAGCTTTAATGTGGTTTAGACTAATGCTTCCATTTTAAACATATGTACTGTATGATGAATGCACATTTAATGTACCAGACTAGCTACTCATTTAACATAATAAGGGTAAATTCATCGGTCCTTTGCTCCCAGAAGAGAACCTGACTCGAAGGAAGCACAAGATGGAGGTATCACTACAACACTGGAGTGCTGATTTTCTGGGCTGTGCTCACTTTGAGCATGGCCCTCTGCTGTGAGTGCAGAATCAGTGGGGGAGAAATTGGATAGTGCCGGCCTGCCAGCGTGAATTGGGGACTGGGAACGATCCCTACGCCGGAATGGGTAAGCCTGAGGCACACTTGATATTGGGCATCATTTAAACTAGACCTGCAGGTGCCTGCTGCATGTCACCAGGCAGCGTTGGTGAAACAGAATTAAACTTCAGGCCACTGGGTTGTCGATAGCGGTCCTCCAGTCAGTCCTGGGAGGGAGAGGGTGCCAAGACTACAGCTAGAGTACATTGTGCAATTTTGGTCTCCTTACCTAAGGAAGGATATACTTGCCTTAGAGGCGGTGCAACAAATGGATGAGAGGGTTGTTCTTTGAGGAGAGATTGAGTAGAATGGGCCTATACTCTGTGGAGTTTAGAAGAATGAGAGGTGTTCTCATTGAAACATATAAGATTCTTAGAGGGCTTGACAGGGTAGATGCTGAGAGGATGTTTCCCCTAGCTGGAGAATCTAGACCAAGGAGACATAAGGCCTGATATTACCAGGGCGGCGGGTTCGCGGCGGGGGGCGATTGGGCACGTGGGTAACGCGCCCGGTGAAATCAGTCTGCCCCGAACGTAATCACAGGCTAATTGGATCCACTTACCTCTTGTTCCGGGTTCCCCGCTGCTGATCTGCGCGTCGGGGGGACTGCGCATGCGCAGTAAGGTCTGTCAGCTGGAGGAGCTCTATTTAAAGGGGCAGTCCTCCACTGACTGATGCTGCAAAAAATAGGAGAAAGTACAGCATGGAGCAGTCCCGGGGGAAGGCTGCTCCCAGTTTAATGATGCCTCACTCCAGGTATCATTGGATGGGGTGAGGAGAAGGGGGAGGACAGAAATCTTCCCCCCGGCAGGCGGGAGGAAGCAGCCTGCCTCTGCCACCAAGAAGGCCTGGCTTGAGGTGGCAGAGGAGGTCACCTGCACCACCAACATATCGCGCACCTGCATACAGTGCAGGAGGTGCTCCAATGACCTAAGTAGGTCAGCCAAAGTGAGTATACTTACTCATTCCCCTACACTCCGTCTGCCACATCACCACCCCCACCCCACATCTCCTTCTGCACTGCCAACACTACTCTGTCACATCACCCCTCACACCCACTGAAACCTCATCCTCATCTTACCTGCACTTACTCACCTCGCCAGTACTCATCCCGCCATTACCACTCAACCCAATCCTCATACAATCTCATGGCTCTATCTCATACTCACCCTCTCGTGCATCTCTTTCACAGTCAGCCTCACTCAACCTGCCACTATCTGTGCTGCAGCCACAGGGCATCCATCACATGTGTGCAGTAGGAAGTGTAAGGCAAACGTGTCGTGAGCATGAAGGGGATATTTAATTCCTGAGCAACTCACATTACATATTATATTGGCACCACTACTGCCACGTCTTTGCGAATCTTGTCTGGTTTGTGCAATAATGCCCTTTCCTGAGGATCACAATGAAGACCCACACCTGATGCCACCCATTGTGTCACTGCAGAGTGGGTATAGGTGTATTGGCAGAACTCTTTTGTGCAGACGACTGAGAGACGTCAGCGATGTCCCCGGTGGCACCCTGGAAGGATGCGGAGGAGAAGTTGTTGAGGGCAGTGGTGACTTTGACAGCGACAGGTAAGAAGATGGTGCTCGGGCCAGCCGGGAGCAGCTCGGCATGAAGGAAGCTGCAGATGTCCACGACTACATGTCGAGTGACTCTGAGCCTCCGTGTGCAATGCTGCTCAGAGAGGTCCAGGAAGCTGAGCCTCGGTCTGTGGACCCTGTGGCGAGGGTAGTGCCCTCTGCAATGCATCTCTCTCTGCGGTTGCCCTCCCTCCTGCTGTGCAGGTGGATGTGTCACAGCACTGTGTTGTGGAGCTCCACGTGTCAGAGGTGGACGGCGTGGCCGGCGAGGCTGGTGATGCTGTTCGCCCTCCGAGGAGGTCATGACTGCAGCTACGGCGGCCCCCATCCGGAAGATGTACATCTGAGGGGGTCTGCAAGGTAGGTACATGTGTCAGGACCCCGGGGTAAGTGTGCAAGTTTGTGAATTTTGTTGTTGGGAGGAGGGTGGTGGAGGCCAAACTTTGTCCCAAGTGACAGAGTGGCCTCCTGCAATGAGTGAGGGTCTCCCCACCTCCCCCCCCAGCCACAGGCTGATAGCTGCAACACGTCCATTTGAACTCGGAGTGTTGCCCCCAGTATGGGAAACAGTCCCAGTTGTTTGTAAAATCCCAACCCTCCTAAAATATTTCGTTAATCAGGTCTGTAAACGACTTGAAATACCAAAATAAATAGCTTAAGTGGCACCCCGCTTTAATTGCCGACAGGAGTCCCACATGCGGGGGCTGCGCGCGCACGTCAGTGCGTCTGTGGGAAACACGGAAGTGGGCGGGTTGGAGCCGGGCTCCCGACCCGCCCCGGGAATCCCCGATTTTCGGAGCTCCCCTGCCAGGAACGCACCCGATCGCGGTTGCTCAAATAGAGCCCATAGTCTCAGGATAAGGGATTGAACATTTAGGACTGAGATGAGGAGGAATTTCTTCACTCCGAGGGTTGTGAATATTTGGAATTCTGTACCCTAGAGGGCTGGATGCTCAGTCGTTGATTATATTCAAGACTGAGATCGATAGATTTTTGGACTCTAAGGGATTCAAGGGATGTGGGGATCAGGCGGGAAAATGGAGTTGAGATCGAAGATCAGCCATGATCTTATTGAATGGTGGAGCAGGCTCGAGGGGCCGTATGGCCTACTCCTGCTCCTATTTCTTATGTTCTTAAGAGCAGGGGCCAGCAACGGACTGTGGGACTGCTGTGGAGCTGGGAGGAGCACTTTTGCTCCTCCCAGCTCCATATTCAGGTAAGCATTTTTAAAAAATGTACCTTTTTGGTGGTGGACCGCTCGTTAGACTGCATGTAGACTTGGTTATCCTGAACATAGCAGGCCCCATATTTGCATATGCAATGGGCCTAATGCCTATTTCAGGCACAGGCTCTGGACCCCATACTTCAGCCTTTACCAGTATGGTGAGCAGCGCAATTCTGGTGCGGAATGTGTGCATATACACCCCCCCTGTCATATTGGACATTTAGGTGCCTGTTTTAAACCTGTATCACGGGTGTGGCATCAACCAATTTCTAGGCCAGTGAATTTACTCTTGTAGATTGAAGGTATACAATGGTAAATGTTAAGCCAAAATATTATTAACATATAAATGTGGTCTAGAAAATCCTGATTCAAGTATTACCTTCATTCAAGCATAGTCTTAGAAACCAGTTCTGCAACTATCATGATTCCATACTCTATAAAGGATTAATAATAGACTTTTGTGATGACAGTAGTCTATTTAAATCTCTCAAACTTCCAGTTGCCAGCAGAATTTTATTAAATTAACAATGTTACTGAACTTTGTAGCTGCATTTATGATAGATAATATCATCCGGTCATATTGGATTTTACTGAGTAAGCTTAAAACCTAAACTGCTAAGCAGACTAAAGCTACTTTAGATGGACTGGCCGAAGGCAGGTGTAAATGAAAACTTAAACAACTTTTTTTTCCAAAAATTGATGCACTTTAAATTGAGAAAGGTAAGTAAAGGGCTAAAGCCCATAGTGCAGGACACTACCAAGGTTGAAAGGACTAAAGGGTACAATTTAACTTTTGAATGGTCAATGGGCAAAATGACCCAGCTGGCCACCTGACACAGGAGTGAAGAAACTAGAGCCATTTCGAGGCTTGGGCCTCATTTAAATGGAACTAGCGAGCTGTGGGTGCAAACCAGGCAACCCAGTGTAGCTGGTGGGATTCGGGCAGGTGTAATATTAGGCAGCCCAGACACCAAAGGTGGGCAGCAAGGTAAGTCCTGGGGGTTGGGAGGGGTCACGATTGTGGAGGTTGGGGAACCCTGGGTGGCAGCAGCCCAGATTATTTTTGTGGGGCCTGCAGGAGGTACCGCCAGTAAAACTGATCAGAGAGTGCACGGCGCATGCTCCACTCAGTTCTGTCCTAAAATGTGTCACAGGACCCTGATTTTCATATTTAAAAAGACTAACCACCTGAAACAGGCAGGCACTTTGGCCACCCAGTGGTAGACCCCATTAAAAATGGCGACAGCCAGAGGGTTGGCGTTAATGGGGCAGTAAGCCTGCTGACCCCATCTTGAGGCTGTTACCACCTCGTAATTTGGCCAAGTTAAAATAGGCCCCCCAGAGGAGATGTGATAAATCAAAAGTAGTGGCTGGGAGATGCCAAATTTAGGTTTTAAAAGTATTTAAAGCAGAGGAGAAAGTAAAGATTGAAACAGTTAAAGAGCTCCTCAGCTGTTAGGTCCTTGGAAAGTGAGTTACAGTAGGAGATGATGTATAAGTTAATTTCAACACAGTGAGAACAAAATGGAAGTTGAGAATGAAATGCTCTCTTCAAATCCTTTCACAGCCTTGCTCCTTACACCTTTGTAACCTCCTCTAGCCCTAAGCCCCTGCCCATACCTCCACTGTACATTCTTTTCTCTCCCCATCCTCCTATTGGTGGCAGAGTTTTGAGTGATCTTGACCTCATACTCCAGAGCTCCCTCCATAAACCATTGCATCTTGCTACATCTCTCCCCACTTTCAAAAGCCTCTTTAAAATCTAATCCTTTGATCACCTCCCCGAACCTCTCTCTTACCCCTGGGAGGTGAACTGAGGCGATTGAAAGCTAAGCTGATGAGGTAAATTTTAATGAAGCTTTTGAAACCAGGAAGAGAAGTAGTAAGATGAAGGGGTTTGTCCTGCTCCTGTTTGACCACTGCAACTGCCTTGGGATATTTTGCAATATTAAAAGGCACCATTTAAATGCAAGTTGTTTCGTTAGTGACAGAAAGAGAAGTGCAGGTCAAGATATCTGGAGCCAAGAGAAACAAAAGAGAAAGTTCAGAGCAGCAGTGACCACAGTAGTATCTGTAAAATAGAGAAAGAAAGAAAAGTCGTTTGTAAGAGAGAGAGAGATTGTCAGCGAAGAATAACCTATCAGACAGCAAGCTATTGTTGCATAACAATGGATGTAGCATTCAAGCCTTGGATAAACGGGTTTATAGAGAGTTAAAAGATGATGTTTCGCACATAATAGTCATTGATTTAAGAAAAAGAGTTATGAGAAATTATCATTAATCATCATCGAGAGCTCGGTTCTAATGACCTGAAACGTTTCTCTGTTTCTCTCTCTACAGGTGCTGCCTGACCTGCTGAGTGTTTTCCAGCATTTTCTGTTTTTATCTTAGATTCTGATCTGGCTTTGGAGATAGTAGAATTCAATATTCGTAAAGCTGCATCTGATAATTCAACTTCAGTAGCCACAGTGCCGCTTCCAACTCACCACCTGCATGACTTCAGGGAAACATTTTTGTTCCAATATTCTTCTCTTTTCTCCTTTCATCTCCTGAAAGATATAGTACAGTTCTGTAGGTGCAGCTGACAACCCTCAGGCTCACAGATGTGACTATTTAGCTATGTGGTGAGGTAAGCATAGTATTTATCGTGGTGGAGGTGGAATTAATCACAGCCAAGTCCAATTTTATCCTCACTTGACATGCACATTGTTTCCAGTGAGCATCATTAGATTGCAATTGGCAGCAAGAATCCTGGACTATTTTTCCTTCCCAGCCCATGGTCACTAAGGACAATTGCAGAAGCTGGACTGCCACTGAGATTAGTTAACTCAGCACAGACCAGGATTAGAATTTAAGGTCTTCCTGGAGAGTTTAGCTTGGTTGTATAAAGCACTGGTTAACCACATCTAGATCACTGCATTTAGTTCTGGGCACCGCACCTTGGGAAAAGAAAGAAAGAAAAACTTACGTTTATATAGCGACTTTCATGACCTCAGGACATCCCAAAGCACTTTATAGCCAATTAAGTACTTTTTTTTAAGTGTAGCCACTGTTATAATGTAGGAAACAAAGCAGCATGGTGAGGTCCCACAAACAGCAATGAGATAATGACCAGATAATCTGTTTTAGTGATAAATATTGACCAGGACACTGGGGATAACTCCCCTCCTCTTCTTCAAAATAATGTCATGGGATCATTTATGTCCACCTGAGAGGGCATATGGGCTCTCAATTAAACATCTCATCCAAAAGATAGCATCTCCAACAGTGCAGCACTCCCTCAGTACTGCACTGAAGTGTCAACCTGTATTATGTGTTCAAGACTTTGGAGTGGGTTTTGAATCCATGACCTTCTGACTCAGAGGCAAGAGTACTACCAACTGAGTCACAGCTGATACTTGACCTTGGAGAGGGTGTAGCACAGATTCACCCGAATGGTACTGGGGCTAAAAGAGTTCAAATTATGAAGACTTTTTGCATAGACTAGGTTTGTATTCCCTCGAGTATAAAAGATTAAGGGGTGAACTAATTGAAGTATTTAAGATGATTAAAGGATTTGATAGGGTAATTAGAGAGAAACTATTTCCTCTGGTAGGGGAGTCCAGAACAAAGTTAGAGCTAGGCCATTCAGGGGTGAAGTCTGAAAGCACTTCTTCACACAAAGGGTAGTAGAAATCTGGAACTCTTTCCCACCCCCCAAAAGCTGTTGACGCTAGGTCAATTGCAAGTTTCAAAACTGAGATTGATAGATTTTTGATAGGCAAAGGTATTAAGGGATATGGAACCAAGGTGGGTAGATGGAGTTGAGATACAGATCAGCCATGATCTAATTGAATGGCGGAACAGGCTCAAGGAACTGAATGGCCTACTCCTGTTCTAATGTTCTTATGTTCTTTCCTATGTTCCTCGTCACAGAGCATACAGTCCTTTTGCCCATTATACCACTGGGGGAGCTGACTGCTGGGAAAGTTTGCTGTAGAATTATTCATCAGTTTAAATGTGCTATTATCCTGTAAAGACTGAGCACCACAGTAGAAATGATATAAGTATTAGTAACTGTGTTGAGAACTGGCCAAACGCTTTCACTTGTTTACAGTCGTTGGAGAGAGAAAATCTTGAATCCATCAGTTTTGCCTTGATTCAAATCCAAGTCATAGAAAGAAAGGGCAGTACCCTAACTTGCTGCATTTCCCTTTCGATAGATATAAAATATTTTGGCCCCCAAAATTCTGGGAATTCCACTCCACTGGCAGAAGTGCACAGAGCGAAACTCATGCCTGCCCATGGTTCCCACTGTAGAAACTCTCCCAAAATGTGAGGAGGGAGTCATAATCGTATCTGGGGTAGCGGTCTGTGCCTTTAAGGTCACTTCAGAGATCCCTGCCCTGACAGCGGCCAGGAAGATTGGAATGATGCCATCCCACTCTAAGGACAGAACGGAACCCTGGAAGGCCCAAAGAGAAGCAGTTAGGAAACTTGTTACGAGTGCAATTAGGCTTTTATTTGAAGGTAATTGATCCCTTCTGAAATCGACTATCTTTCCACTGTGCAGCCTTTGGGCCTTAGTAAGGCTGTCAACAGAACTCAAGCTAGCAGTCAGCTGGCAAAAGTGCCATTGGCCCTACAAGGACATACATATTGGGTGGAATTTCCAAAATGATCTTAGAACTCCCTCAAACATTGACATTGGGGGCATGGGCGGGCGGAAGAGCTGCTCTTTCCCTCCCCCAACCATAATTTCCAATGCTGGATACATGGGGATGGGGTGCGGGAGTGAAGGGGGTGAATTTCCACAAGGCTTCTCACGATTGTCCACTGTAACTTAAGTGGAAAAGTCATGGAAACCCTGATAAACATTATTTACGCTGCTCTGGGGTTTCCGCAGCTCTTCTACCAAAGTCACAGTGGAAGATTGGGAGAACCCCTGTGGAAATTCGACCCCATGGAGCAGAATCTCAATGGAACTGAGTGCCACCCCAAATTCTGGCTCCCTGGTGTGTGATGTACCTACTCTCTTCCCTCCCAAGCCACTGGAACTTCAGGGCCTTTATTTGCAGTAATGTAAATTATGAGTGTGAGAAAACCATGAAAGCAACATTAAGGTGCATAATACAATCTGATTTGATTCATTTTCAATGCTCACTCTTAATTACTGTAATATCATTTCAATGCAATAATATTATCATAGTGCACAATCATGACCACACACCAACGTCTTTATTGTACAATATATTAGAATATGATAATTATCAAAGTATTATGCTTGTCAAACCAGTTACGTCCTTGTACACATTTGTATTAATTACCAATTCTGAAATGAAGGTGTTAATTTTTCCAGTGGAAAAAGAATACAATAGATCACCATTATCTGGTAGATGATTGCCACTAAATAGTGGGAGCTTCTGATTAAAAGAAGTAAGATTCAGTTAATTATGAAAATGGCTGGCCAATAAACATGTCTGATTCTGTTAATTCCATGACTGCCTGTTGGTGGGGTTACTGAAATAAGTTTTATTAGTCTGCTTGTTTCCTTGATTGAACCATCAGTTGCCACATAAGATAAAAATGAGAAGACCACATTCAGTCTGTCCAGCTCAATCCATC
Organism: Heptranchias perlo; assembly: GCF_035084215.1. Classification (NCBI taxonomy): domain Eukaryota; kingdom Metazoa; phylum Chordata; class Chondrichthyes; order Hexanchiformes; family Hexanchidae; genus Heptranchias; species Heptranchias perlo. The sequence continues at coordinate 96,692,309 of NC_090325.1, read as the reverse complement.
TCAAGTTACAGCAGCGGAGTGGGAGAGTCTCTGAGGATATTCACTGCCACCTCCCCTCCCTGGTGTTCTTGTTTGAAGTAAACATGTACAGATGTTTCAAAAATTGCAAATGAGATCCCCAAGGATTCAGAGAAATAGTGGTATTGTTAAAATAAAAATATACAATCGGGTATTAAAATTAGGTTTTTATTTCCCTTATGAAGGGATCTGAACAGCTAGGTTCTTAGGTCTTACAATCTTAGCTTTTTTCTCTTTAAATAGGATCAAGATCTCTCTCAACAGCTCAGTTGGTAATTTCATTGTCTAAGTGGAAATAAACTGTACAAAGGGTCATATTTACAAATTAAGGACACCAAAAGAAAATAGGAGCTGCAGGAGGAACTTTGAAGTAATTTAGGCAACCAGACCAGTCTTATTTTAGTTCTACAAATAATTAAAGTTTTGTGTTTTTAGCTTGCATTTTAGATTTATTTATCTTTTGTTTATTGTGGGGAATTTAACTGTAATTCTAATTCAGTTGTATATACAAAAATACAATGGTTTTAGTCAATGACCCCGATTTTTTTTTCAGGACCTCAGATGTACTGAGGACGGAAAGGGACTGGCGGGGCTGAGCACTGGGCGTGACTCAGTAACATTGGGATTAATGTTAGCTCCCTTCGCCTGTCAGGAACAGGGCAGCTATGCCCTAAAAATTGAGGGGATACAATTACCGCTCTGTTCCCACCCCTAGTCAATATCCCGGGCCCTCTGCATGGGTGGCCCAAGTGCCTGCCTGTTTCAGGGGTGAGTTTAATCACGTTAATTGTGTTCCTATGATGTACATAGGATCCCAATACAATCTTTTGCTATCAATGGGCAGAATGTATGTGGTGCACACTTCACCTATTTGTACCTGGCATTGAGTGGCCTAACCAGCGATTAAAAGGACTACTGCAGGCTGCTCCAAAGTCAGATACATTTCTGGCCTGTTAAAGATTTTGGTGGGGCCGGAAAGAGCATGAATGCTTCTCCTAGCCCCACAAAAATCTTCACACCCGCTGACGGCCCTCTTCACCCCCCACTTCTTGACTGTCTCCTCCCTCCCCCTTCCAGTTAAAACTTCTGGTTCGGCTGCACAGAGGAGCCATGGGATTTCCTGCTCACCCTGATCGGCACTGGTTCAGTGCCCACAGCTTGCCAATCAATTATAAATGAAACCCAAACCTCAAAATGGCTTGGGCTTCATGCCAAGGACATCAGGTAGGCAGCGCAATCGCAATCATATCTGGTGTCTTTCTGGGGTTAAAATCGACCTTAAAGGATCTCAACCCCACAGATCGTAGCCGGGGAAGTTCTGTCTGTCCCATAGAGGCCTGGTGGGCTGAAAAAAAGAGGTAAGGCCAGCAGGAATTACGTCAACTGCTGGATATCTGGCTGCTGCCCATTCCTGAGCACTCAATGCCCTGTATCCAGAAAACTGCAGTACTTGTGAATAGCGGAAATGGTGCCCATAGAGGTTTTCAGGCTTAGAAAGATTAAATGCAGCTGCACTGAAATCAGCTCTCTGCGAAAGGTGGTCAATTCAAAGATCACCAGCACTTTGTAGCTTGTCCTGTCGGCTTTAAATTGAATACAACTCATCAGTGTGGCATTTTGCTCTTCCCCCTTTAGCGGCCATCTAACGTGTCCACATTGGCACGGACATCTGCCTTTTTTTAGAATTTGTTCATGGGATGTGGGCATCGCTGGCAATGCCAGCATTTATTGCCCATCCCTAATTGCCCTTGAGAAGGTGGTGGTGAGCCGCCTTCTTGAACCGCTGCAGTCCGTGTGGTGAAGGTTCTCCTACAGTGCTGTTAGGAAGGGAGTTCCAGGATTTTGACCCAGCGATGATGAAGGAACGGCGATATATTTCCAAGTTGGGATGGTGTGTGACTTGAAGGGGAACATGCAGGTGGTGTTGTTCCCATGTGCTTGCTGCCCTTGTCCTTCTAGGTGGTAGAGGTCGTGGGTTTGGGAGGTGCTGTCGAAGATGTCTTGGTGAGTTGCTGCAGTGCATCCTGTGGACGGTACACACTGCAGTCACTGTGCGCCGGTGGTGGAGGGAGTGAATGTTTTGTTTTATTATCCCAGCAGGGTCAGGATCTCTTCACAATGGCAAGTCACGACTCCTGCTCTGCCACAGTTATAACAGCAGAATAGGATCGCAGGTATTTGGGCCCATGGAATTTTTTTATTCCTCCTCAGTTTAATTGACTGAAACAATGCTGAACTAGACCATGAAAAAGTTTCCATCTGCAGTCTGTTTTCAGTGAACCATTTTTTGCTGAACATTACAGACCTATTTTCTATTAATAATATATATTAATCTTGTTTCAAACAACATTATTTGTTTGCTAGTGTAACAGCTGCATCAGGAAATAAATTTAAATTAGAAAGGTGTGGTTGAACATTAGCAGGCAGGTAAATATAAATTAGTTCTTCATTGTTAAGTTCTGCACAAATGCACTGAACCCCTGTATTAATATGTAATTGGTTTTAGAGGGAGTTACCACAGACTTGTCAGTAAGCAATCTCATGTTGAAGCAACCAAGTGCATGTGCGCATAATTACCATGCTTCCTATTGGCATTTGTTTTCTCTTTGCCTGGTCATTGAGGACAGTCCTACACTATTGGCAAACAAAATTGATATCTTATTATAGTCCTGTATAACTGCAACTGTGATCATAGCTGACATATTTTGGTGCATCCTCCCAAAATGAGGGAGTGACAATGCCTCAGTGACAGGCTAACATATCCTTAGGCAAAGCAATGAGTGCTCTTGGCACTTTTTGTTTTGTGAATTAACTAGCTTCCTTAGCTTGAAGAAAGAGAAAGCAACAGAGCAAGAAACACACTTGGCCACCATTGCTGACAGATACAGTCTTACATAAGGATGTAGCATGTCCACTATAATGGGCCATAATTTTGCAGTGGCAGGGCATCTAAAGGTGTCTGCACTTAGTTAGACTTGCCCCTGCTTGTTTAGGTATTTAATTTTTTTTGCGTGGCAAGTTGCTGAAAGTGTGAGCTGATAACATTGTAGAGAGAGAAACAGGTTCTTTGGGACCTGAGTGAACAGGGAAAGTAACTGTGTGTATCTCCAAACCAATAAGATTGAAGGATTGTGAAATTAACAGCGGAAGGACTGAGAAGGAAGGTGAATTAAATGTCAAATCAGGTACAGAAAGAGAAATAAAGAGAAGGAAAGAAAGATTGGATTAAGAGTCAGAATTAAGAGACACATTTAAAATTTTGCATTTTTAAAATCTGCAACAATTAAAATCTGAAGGAATGAGACTCCACACTTGTAATAGTTAATTTTCAGTGCTAGAGCATTTGATTGGTAGTAATTAACACTTAACACATCGTTAAAAGAATCTCTGACAGCTAAAAAGATCCCTTTGTCTGAATCAAGGCTCAATGTGTGCACCATAAATATCTCCAAGATAGGCTCCTTGCATCACTTCAGCCAACCCTAACTTTCTGTGATGAGTTCAGTTCATATCCACCACGCAAATACAGCAACTTCACGCCATTCAGTACATTTCAATAGTGTGGCAGACAGTGAGATACCGTTTTCGCGAAGCTAACGGTGGAGCGGCGCGACTCTGGTCCATATAATAAGAGAAAAATCAAAATAGGGATAGGGCCACTAAGGGATGCACAAGATAAACTCACAGGTAACGACAGTGAAATGGCAGAAATATTGGACAGTTACTTTACCTCCGTATTTACCAGGGAGACTAACAAGATGGGCAGGACATTAGAAGAAGAGATCATAAAGATATTAAAACATTTAAGGAGGATAAGACCTCTGGTGCGGATGGATTGCATCCACGAATATTAAAAGTTAGGGAGGTGATACAGAGTGGAGCTACAATAGGGGGTGATGTGCAGCCAAATATAGAGAAACAAACAAGTCAGCTTGGAAGACAGGGCAAATATGTAAGGGCAAGGCTGGATGGCATCTATTTTAATGCAAGGAGTCTTGCGAATAAGGTGGATGAACTGAAGGTGTTGATAAACACATGGGAGTATGATATTGTTGCTGTCACAGAGACATGGTTGAGGGAGGGGCAAGACTGGCAGCTCAATATTCCGGGGTACAGAATCTTCAGGCGAGACAGAGGGGGAGGTATAAGAGGAGGGGGGGTCGCAATATTAATTAAAGAATCAATTACTGCCATAAGGAGGGATGATATATTAGCAGGTTCCTCTAATGAGGCCATATGGGTGGAGCTTAAAAACAAAAAGGGGGCAAGCACTTTGATGGGAGTGTACTATAGGCCCCCAAACAGTCAGAGGGAGATAGAGGAACAGATATGTAGGCAAATCTCAGAAAATTGTGCAAATAATAGGGTAATAATAGTGGGGGATTTCAACTTCCCCAATATTAACTGGGATACTCAGAGTGTAAAAGGCTTAGAGGGTACAAAATTCTTAACGTGCATCCAGGAGAGCTTTTTGAGCCAGCATGTAGAAAGTCCTACAAGAGAGGGGGCGGTACTGGACCTAATTCTAGGGAATGTGGCCGGCCAAGTGGAAGAAGTGCTAGTAGGTGAGCACTTTGGTGACAGTGACCATAATTCGGTGAGATTTAAGGTGGTCATGGAAAAGGACAGGGAGGGGCCGGAAATAAAGGTTCTAAATTGGGGGAAGGCTGATTTTAATAGGATAAGGCAGGATCTGGCCAAAATGGACTGGGATCAGCTGCTTGTAGGAAAATCCGCATCGGAGCAATGGGAGTCTTTCAGAAGGGAGATTGAGACCATACAATGGCAACATGTTCCCGTAAAGGTCAAGGGTGGTTCCAAGAACTCCAGGGAACCTTGGATGTCAGGGGATATACGAGAATGGATTAGGAAAAAAAGGAGGGCTTTTGGCAGATACAAAAGGCTAAAGACGGAGGAAGCCCTAGAGGAGTACAAAAAGTGCAGGGGGATACTTAAAAAAGAAATTAGGAGATCAAGGAGGGGCCATGAAATAACACTGGCGAGCAAAATAAAGGAAAATCCTAAGATGTTTTATAAGTATATTAAGGGTAAGAGGATGACTAGGGAAAAAATAGGGCCCATTAAGGACAAAAATGGCAATCTGTGTGTGGAGCCGGCAGATGTAGGAGGGGTTCTAAATGAATTTTTTGCATCTGTTTTCACTATGGAGAAGGACGATGTAGACATAGAAATACAGCAGGGGGACTGTGATATACTCGAACATATTAACATCGAGCGGGAGGAGGTATTGGCGGTTTTAGCAGGCCTAAAAATGGATAAATCCCCAGGCCCGGACGAAATGTATCCCAGGCTACTGTGTGAGGCAAAGGAGGAGATTGCGGGGGCTCTGACACATATATTCAGAACCTCTCTGGCCACAGGGGATGTGCCAGAGGACTGGAGAACCGCTAATGTAATACCATTATTCAAGAAGGGGAGTAGGGAAAAACCGGGGAACTACAGGCCAGTGAGCCTAACATCAGTGGTAGGAAAATTATTGGAAAAAATTCTGAAGGACAAAATTAGTCTCCACTTGGAGAAGCAAGGATTAATCAGGGATAGTCAACATGGCTTTGTCAAGGGAAGATCATGTCTGACTAATTTGATTGAATTTTTTGAGGGGGTGACTAGGCGTGTGGATGAGGGTAACGCAGTGGATGTGGTATACATGGATTTCAGTAAGGCCTTCGATAAAGTCCCCCACAGGAGACTGGTCAAGAAGGTACGAGCCCATGGAATCCAGGGTGCCTTGGCACTTTGGATACAAAACTGGCTTAGTGGCAGAAGGCAGAGGGTGATGGTCGAAGGTTGTTTTTGTGACTGGAAGCCTGTGGCCAGTGGGGTACCACAGGGATCGGTGCTGGGTCCCTTGCTGTTTGTGGTCTACATTAATGACTTGGATATGAATGTAAAAGGTATGATCAGTAAGTTCGCTGATGATACAAAGATTGGTAGGGTGGTAAATAGCGAGGAGGATAGCCTCAGTCTGCAGGACGATATAGATGGGTTGGTCAGATGGGCGGAACAGTGGCAAATGGAATTTAACCCGGAAAAGTGCGAGGTGATGCACTTTGGAGGGACTAACAAGGCAAGGGAATACACAATGAATGGGAGGACCCTAGGCAAGACAGAGGGTCAGAGGGATCTTGGTGTGCAAGTTCACAGATCCCTGAAGGCGGCGGAACAGGTAGATAAGGTGGTAAAGAAGGCATATGGGATACTTGCCTTTATTAGCCGAGGCATAGAATATAAGAGCAAGGAGGTTATGATGGAGCTGTATAAAACACTGGTTAGGCCACAGCTGGAGTACTGTGTGCAGTTCTGGTCGCCACACTACAGGAAGGATGTGATCGCTTTGGAGAGGGTGCAGAGGAGATTCACCAGGATGTTACCAGGGCTGGAGCGCTTCAGCTATGAAGAGAGACTGGGAAGATTGGGTTTGTTTTCCTTGGAGCAGAGGAGGCTGAGGGGGGACATGATTGAGGTGTACAAAATTATGAGGGGCACAGATAGGATGGATACTAAGGAGCTTTTTCCCTTCGTTGAGGGTTCTATAACAAGGGGACATAGATTCAAGGTAAAAGGCGGGAGGTTTAGAGGGGATTTGAGAAAGAACTTTTTCACCCAGAGGGTGGTTGGAGTCTGGAACTCACTGTCTGAAAGGGTTGTGGAGGCAGGAACCCTCACAACATTCAAGAAGCATTTGGATGAGCACTTGAAATGCCATAGCATACAAGGCTACGGACCAAATGCTGGAATATGGGATTAGAGTAGACAGGGCTGATGGCCGGCGCGGACACGATGGGCCGAAGGGCCTCTATCCGTGCTGTATAACTCTATGACTCTATGACTCTATGACTCTATGACACTATTACATATATATAAAAATTCATTACAAAAGGTAATCGTAGCAGAAGACTGGCAGACAGTTAATGCTGTTCCTATATTTAAAAAGGGAGATAGAACAAGTCCAGGGAACTATAGACCAGTTCGCTTAACGTCAATGGTAAGAAAGATAATGGAATCTTTACTCAAAGATGTAATGGAAAGATATCTAGAGTATAAAATTATAATAAAGAATAGTCAGCACAGATTTCAGAAGGGAAAGTCATGCTTGACCAAACTTATAGAATTCTTTGAAGAAGTAACAGAAGGAGTAGGCAAGGGTAATGTAGTAGATTTAATAAATTTAGAATCATAGAATCATAGAAAATGTACGGCACAGAAGGAGGCCATTTGGCTCATCGTGTCCGCGCTGAGAAATGAGCCACCCAGCCTAATCCCACTTTCCCGCATTCGGTCCATAGCCTTGCAGTTCACAGCTCTTCAGGTGCACATCCAGGTATTCTTTAAATGAGTTGAGGGTTTCTGCCTCTACCACCCTCTCAGGCAGTGAGTCCCAGACCCCCCACCCTCTGGGTGAAAAAATGTTTCCTCATTTCTGCTCTAATCCTTCTACCAATCACTTTAAATCTATGCCCCCTGGTTATTGACCCCTCCGCTAAGGGAAATAGGTCCTTCCTATCCACTCTATCTAGGCCCCTCATAATTTTGTACACCTCAATCAAATCGCCCCTCAGCCTCCTCTGTTCCAAGGAAAACAACCCCAGCCTATCCAATCTGTCATCATTGTTAAAATTCTCCAGTCCTGACAACATCCTCGTAAATCTCCTCTGTACCCTCTCTAGTGCAATTACATCCTTTCTGTAATGTGTGACCAAAACTGTGTGCAGTACTCAAGCTGTGGCCTAACTAGTGTTTTATACAGTTCCAGCATAACATCCCGGCTTTTATATTCTATGCCTCGGCTATTAAAGGAAAGCATTCTATATGCCTTCTTAAACATCTTATCTACCTGTCCTGCTACGTTCAGGGATCTGTGGACATGCACTCCGAGATCCCTCTCTTCCTCCTATTTATTGTGTATTCCCTTGCCTTGTTTGCTCTTCCCAAATGCATTACCTCACACTTCTCTGGATTAAACTTCATTTGCCCACTTTTCTGCCCATCTGACCAGTCCATTGATATCTTCCTGCAGTCTACAGCTTTCCTTCTCACTATCAACCACACGGCCTATCTTTGTGTCAGCCGCAAATTTCTTAATCATGCCCCCTACTTTTAAGTCCAAATCGTTAATGTATACCACAAAAAGCAAAGGACCTAGTACCAGTCCTGTCCCTCAGAATTGATTCCAATAATTTTTCCACTACCGAGGTTAGGCTGACTGGCCTGTTAATTACTCAATCTTTTTGAAAATTTGGATTTTCAAAAGGCCTTCAAGAAGGTACCGCATTGTAAACTTATGGCTAAGGCCAGAGCATGTGGAGTCAGGGGACAGGTAACAGAATAGATAACAAGTTGGCTACAAAACAGAAAACAGAGAGTATGGATTAAGGGTAGCTACTCAGACTGGCAAAAGTTGGGAAGTGGTGTTCCATCGCTGGGACTACTGTTGTTCAAAATTTGCATTAACAATTTGGATTCAGGAATCGGAAGTACAGTTTCAAAATTTGCGGACAACACCAAATTGGGGGCTATAATTAATACAAAGGAGAATGTGTCAAAATGCAAGAGGACATTAATAAACTTGCAGAACAGGCATGAAATTGGCAAATGAATTTCAATATAGATAAGAGTGAGGTGGTGCATTTTGGTAGGAAGTTTAAGGAGGCCACATACTGCTTGGATAATAAGAGTCTAAATAGTGTAGAGGAGCAAACTGATCTCGGTACAGATACACAAATCACCAAAAGTAGTGATGCAGGTTAATAAGGCCATTAAAAAAAGGCAAATCAAGCACTGGGGTTCAATTCTAGAGGGATAGAATTGAAAAGCAAACAAGCTATGTTAAACTTGTATAGAACCTTGGTTAGACCACACTTGGAATATTGTGCACAGTTCGGTCTCCATATTATAGAAAGCATATAGAGGCTTTGGTAAGGATGCAAAAAAGATTCACAAGTATGGTACCAGAACTGAGTGGAAATCCTTATCAGGAAAGGCTGAACAGGCTGGGGTTCTTTTCGCTAGAAAAGAGAAGGCTGAGGGGTGACCTCATAGAGGTCTTTAAGATAATGATAGGGTAGACGTAGAGAAAACGTTTCCACTTGTGGGGGAGTCCAGAACTAGAGGTCATAAATATAAAATAGTTGCTAATGAATCCAATGGGGAATTCAGGAGAAACTTCTTTATCTAAAGAGTGGTAAGAATGTGGAATGTACTTCCACAAGGAGTATTTGAGGCGACTAGCATAGATACATTTAAGGGGAAGTATGAAAGAGAAAGGAATTGAAGGGTATCCAGGGAGGGAGGAGGCTCATGTGGAGCATAAATGCCGGCATTGGGGCAAATGGCCTGTTTCTGTGCTGTAATTTCAATGTAACTTGATGCCAAGTACAAAGACACCACTTATACTGATCTAAAAGCTCTGGCTATTTCAGGCAAAGTCAGGTCTTCAAGCAACTGTTTAATCATCTCTTCGCACTCGGTCAAGGTGCGATTACCTTACTTACATTTGAGCCTGTTAATCAGCCCCGAGAGTAAGAGAGCCGCTTACAACAACTGAGCTTGTCAGTGCAATGTAAAAATACTCTGAATGCAATTGGCATAGTAAACTACAGTTTGAAGCAATCTAATCGGGTTTTACCATCCACCTCATATAGAGCGCAAACAGTGTTAGCATCAACATGCCCAATATAACCGATGGGGACTGTATATATTCAGTCTTCAGCATACGTTAAGGTCAACCTCAATGCCCACTGCTAAAAGAAAGTGTCCCTTAATTACTTTCCTTAGCACTGTTGTTGACTAAATGTGGTTCAATTGTCTCGCGATAGCATGTTGGAGCAGCATTTATTAGTTGATCACCATACTTGTGCAATTGGCCATTGTAGCCACAATGGAAAGGATATGAACCAATGTGCTGTGTATTGAACTTCTCTTTGTTCTCTATCTGGTTAGCCATCTTTCTGCTGCCCATTGGTTTCTTTCAGCAATAAACATTGAAACTGATTGCTCCTCTTTTATCTGTGAACAGAAAGGCCTCGATATTAACCCTCCAGGATGGGCAGGAGACGATCAGTGGGGGGTGGGGGGCTTAAAAAGTGAAATACGCACAATGTCACCCAACCCACCGTGCATGCGCTCGTCGCCTTTCTTATGGCCGTGGATATCGGGCCGTCCGAGTTTCCTGCCATGGAAAGGCCAGACACTTAATTAACATATTCAAATTGGGCTCCCACAGTGCAATTGGGAAACTCGGCAGCGAACGGTGGGTGGTGGCTGCTGGCTCCACAAGATAAGTGCCTCTTTTAGTACTCCCTGTAGGCCAGGAGGAGCATGGGTACTCTCCCCTAGCCCCTCAAGGAAGCCTTTGACCTCCCCCCAACCCTTCCAATCGCTAGCCATTCCGACCTCCTGATCACGGTCCTCTCCCCCCTCCCGATTGCCATGGACCGTCCCCAAGGGTCCAAGGCTGTGCCCTCCTGCCACTGGTTTTCTCTCCTGTCCGCAGGCCAGCTTGTCCATTTTGCTGGCTGCCAGGTGGGAAACAGAGCTAAAAAATTGTTAATGAGGTCCTGCCATTAAGATCAGTAGGACCTCCGCGTCCCTGGCTTTGCCGGGTTCTTCGACCATTTTCGGCCTTACCAGCACCCTCCCCAACTCCCAGTAAATATGGGGGCCAAGGTGTTTTTTTCCCACTAACCTCCCATACTTAATTGCACTCGAACAGTGCTGCAGCGTATTATTGGATTCTCAGGCAGCCATGTCTGCATGCATTCTGTTTGTGATCTACATAGAAAGTGGGTAATTTCTCTTGTGGTGACGTTGAATCTCTTATAAAAGCATTACTGGGTTGTGTGACCTAGCAGCCAAATTTGTGGTGTTCCACTGTACTTTGCAGCTCCCGCATTTGTATCTTTATTTGGTGCCTTCTACATGTATGAGTTCAGCAATATTGTTATTTTGTCCTTTGATAATTAGGACTTCTGAGTTAGTGCTCCAATTCTATCTTTTGCAGTACATGGATCTTTGATGTCATAGGTACTCCCTGTTCCTGGGGATAAACAGGGGAGGTTGCCTTGGCTGTTTGTTTTTTTTCTGTAGGCTGAAGTTTTCTCTTTTGAGTTGTGGAAGCAATGCAATCTATGGTGATCTCAGATATACAGGGTAGTTTTTAATAAGTGTGAGAAGCACTCAGTTGGATTTGCACTGCAATGGATCATTTGTTTCTTGTATGAGTTGAAAATATGCCAGATATTTCTCTCATCAATCATAATTATGTGCCTCTTCAATCCTTTTCTATTATAGATCAATGAGTCAGTCAATGTAAGCCTGCGTTCGGTGAGTGCCTTCACTTCAAACCATGAATAATCAGTTAGAAGTAGCAAATGGCCTTTTTCTTGTCACCAAGATCTGAATTTCAGGTGATTTACACGACGAAAAGGGCAGTAGAATTACATTGCTCCAGATATTTGGAAAGGGATATTTGGGTATTTAATGGCGTTTTCTTTCTTCATAATCAGCACACAGTCTGCAGAGATAATTTTAATTAGCCATCCAGAAAGTCAATTAACAACTGGGCACAATCCCCTAGCTTGCTTGCTACATAGCTGATTTCAGTATATTTAACTGTTAGAATATATAGAGAGATTTCAGTAGCTAAAGTGGTTGGCAGGTTGTCCCTTTTGCAGTTCGTAAAATATAAACCATCCTTGAACCTTGCTTTGATTCGTACGTAAGATAGTAGATCCCCAAGTTTCAAGCAACTGTTAGAGACCTGTTTGTCATAACATTATGAATAATGCTTTGGAAAAGCTCCATTGGATTATTCCTCTCCTCTTTCCTGACTGGCTATAACTGCATTTGATTGGGTCATTACCTGCTTTGGACTTTTTAAGCAGCATATCAACCATAGGCCCGATATTGCTGTGGTCTTTGCGCATAATGCAGAATTGGTAGAGAGAATCAGAGGTGCATTCCACCAGCAAGCAGTGAGAAGTGCCAGTAATTTGGGTAGCTGCTTATTTGAATGTCGGGAACATGTGCTGAGTACTGGTGTGCCCCTGATTGGGTGCACCCCCATTAAATGGAGAGAAATGAGTCCTGTAGCTGCATAAGAGGGTACATTAGAAGGAAGCTGTTTGCGTGGAGGTGACCCTTTCTGACAGTTGGCCTGGTGTTGACCTTTAGAGCTGTGACCTAGCAAGAGATTTTCCAAGCTCTGCAGAAAGAACTAGTGCCCCCCTTCCCCCCCACTTTGATGGAGAAGAGGTAGAGATGTCAAAAAGAACCAAAAGGAGATCTTTTTCCCCCACTGTGTCCACAGCTTTGCAAGGATAGCGTTGCATAAAGCTCGGCAGAAGATAGCTGAGGAGGTGAATGCTTCAAGCATAGTTCACAGGATTGTGACTCCATGCCAGAATAAATTCTACAACTTCACCAAAAGGGGCAAAATATGCAGGTAGCACTTTACCCTCTTTTTTCTGCTGTGTACTAATTAGAACTAGCATTATCTTGGGCTTCTCACCCATCCATTCCTTTTCTTTCTCTGTAGCTATCCATTTCTGCCTATGAAGCTGCATTCAACATTTGCTACCACCTCCTTTGCCAACTCTCATGTCCTCCTTCACAAGGACAACCCACACACAACTCCTTCTCTGACCTCCAACTGCGTGCTGTATCCTCCTGCCTTGCTGTCCTCAAGGAGTGCATCTTCACAAATGGAGGTAAGATGTCCAAGCACACGTACTCACCTTGACAATGTCTTCCTCTTATCTTGCAGGAAAACACTGTGAACAACTAATGGGAGACGACTGTTACTGGAGGAAGCTGGTCTAAATCCATTTGCGGGATCCACTTTGGCAATCCATGGCTGGAATTATGATGAAGAGGCTGTCACCTCATGGGACCTCCCCCCCCAATTTTAACTTCTGAATGTGTCACCATGGCCTCTGAAACACGCCATGGAAACAGAAGCGAGTTGCAGTCGACCCTCATTTGGACCTTTAAACCAGTGACTGACGTGAATAAAAGTTGAGTATTTGCAGCAGGGCAATCAGTTCTCTCAGACAAACCTTTAGCTTCAATTTCTTTGCATCCGGATCCTTCCAGGGCACCACCGGTGACATCACCGGGGTCTCTCAGTCGTCTGCACATAAGTGTATACGACAGGTCGCGGATGGCTTGTTTGCCAGGGCATCCAACTACGTCAACTTCCCCCACGAGGACATCAGCCAGACTGATAGGGCAGTGGGTTTCCACTCTCTGGTTGGTTTCCAACGGGCGTAGGGCACAATTGATTGCACACATGTAGCAATCCAAGGACCTCTACCTGAGCCAGGACTATTCGTCAACCGAAAGGGATATCGCTCCATCAATGCGCAGCTGATTTGCAACCACCAGAAGAGATTTCTGCAGGTGTGTGCCAGATTCCCTGGCAGCTGCAACAATTCCTTTATTTTGTGTGAGTCCAACATCCTGGCCCTCTTCCATGCACAAGACAGACCTAAGGGCTGGCTCCTTAGAGACCAGGGATACCCCCTGCAGACGTAACTATTGACACCTGTGAGAAAGCCCACCAATGATGCACAGCAGCGGTACAACGACAGTCACATCACCACCAGGTCTGTCATTGAGCAAGCTAGTAGAATGCTGAAGATGCGCTTCAGGTGCCAGGATCGATCTGGGGGAGCCCTTCAGTACTTACTAGCAAGGGTGTGTAGAATAATAGTCATGTGTTGCGCCCTGCACAACATCGCTCAACAGAAAGGGTTACAGGTGGAGGAGTTCGAATGCGCTCATGAAGTATCCTCATCTGCCGGCAACATTGAAGAAGACGATGACAATGAGGGGGAGGAGGAGAAGGAGAAGGATGACGAAGATGGGCAACTCATTGCCAGATCAGCGGCGCACATGACTGCTCGTGATGCCAGGGAGTCACTCAGATTGGAAAGGTTCTTATAAGGAGATCTGCAAACTGAAGATAGTGAAGTATATAGAATCATAGAATCATAGAAGTTACAACATGGAAACAGGCCCTTCGGCCCAACATGTCCATGTCGCCCAGTTTATACCACTAAGCTAGTCCCAATTGCCTGCACTTGGCCCATATCCCTCGATACCCATCTTCCCCATGTAACTGTCCAAATGCTTTTTAAAAGACAAAATTGTACCCGCCTCTACTACTGCCTCTGGCAGCTCGTTCTGAGGATTACCACACTTTGAGTGAAAAAATTGCCCCTCTGGATCCTTTTGTATCTCTCCCCTCTCACCTTATATCTGTGCCCCCTCGTTATAGACTCCCCTACCTTTGGGAAAAGATTTTGACTATCGACCTTATCTATGCCCCTCATTATTTTATAGACTTCTATAAGATCACCCCTTAACCTCCTACTCTCCAGGGAATAAAGTCCCAGTCTGTCTAACCTCTCCCTGTAAGTCAAACCATCAAGTCCCGGTAGCATCCTAGTAAATCTTTTCTGCACTCTTTCTAGTTTAATAATATCCTTTCTATAATAGGGTGACCAGAACTGTACACAGTACTCCAAGTGTGGCCTCACCAATGCCCTGTACAACTTCAACAAGACATCCCAACTCCTGCATTCAATGTTCTGACCAATGAAACCAAGCATGCTGAATGCCTTCTTCACCACCCTATCCACCTGTGACTCCACTTTCAAGGAGCTATGAATCTGTACTCCTAGATCTCTTTGTTCTATAACTCTCCCCAACGCCCTACCATTAACGGAGTAGGTCCTGGCACGATTCGATCTACCAAAATGCATCACCTCACATTTATCTAAATTAAACTCCATCTGCCATTCATCGGCCCACTGGCCCAATTTATCAAGATCCCGTTGCAATCCTAGATAACCTTCTTCACTGTCCACAATGCCACCAATCTTGGTGTCATCTGCAAACTTACTAACCATGCCTCCTAAATTCTCATCCAAATCATTAATATAAATAACAAATAACAGCGGACCCAGCACCGATCCCTGAGGCACACCGCTGGACACAGGCATCCAGTTTGAAAAACAACCCTCGACAACCACCCTCTGTCTTCTGTCGTCAAGCCAATTTTGTATCCAATTGGCTACCTCACCTTGGATCCCATGAGATTTAACCTTATGTAACAACCTACCATGCGGTACCTTGTCAAATGCTTTGCTGAAGTCCATGTAGACCACGTCTACTGCACAGCCCTCATCTATCTTCTTGGTTACCCCTTCAAAAAACTCAATCAAATTCGTGAGACATGATTTTCCTCTCACAAAACCATGCTGACTGTTCCTAATTAGTCCCTGCCTCTCCAAATGCCTGTAGATTCTGTCCCTCAGAATACCCTCTAACAACTTACCCACTACAGATGTCAGGCTCACTGGTCTGCAGTTCCCAGGCTTTTCCCTGCCGCCCTTCTTAAACAAAGGCACAACATTTGCTACCCTCCAATCTTCAGGCACCTCACCTGTAGCGGTGGATGATTCAAATATCTCTGCTAGGGGACCCGCAATTTCCTCCCTAACCTCCCATAACGTCCTGGGATACATTTCATCAGGTCCCGGAGATTTATCTACCTTGATGCGCGTTAAGACTTCCAGCACCTCCCTCTCTGTAATATGTACACTCCTCAAGACATCACTATTTATTTCCCCAAGTTCCCTAACATCCATGCCTTTCTCAACCGTAAATACCGATGTGAAATATTCATTCAGGATCTCACCCATCTCTTGTGGTTCCGCACATAGATGACCTTGTTGATCCTTAAGAGGCCCTACTCTCTCCCTAGTTACCCTTTTGCCCTTTATGTATTTGTAGAAGCTCTTTGGATTCACCTTTGCCTGATCTGCCAAAGCAATCTCATATCCCCTTTTTGCCCTCCTGATTTCTCTCTTAACTCTACTCCGGCAATCTCTATACTCTTCAAGGGATCCACTTGATCCCAGCTGCCTATGCATGTCATATGCCTCCTTCTTATTTTTGACTAGTGCCTCAATCTCCCGAGTCATCCAAGGTTCCCTACTTCTACCAGCCTTGCCCTTCACTTTATAAGGAATGTGCTTACCCTGAACCCTGGTTAACACACTTTTGAAAGCCTCCCACTTACCAGACGTCCCTTTGCCTGCCAACAGACTCTCCCAATCAACTTCTGAAAGTTCCTGTCTAATACCATCAAAATTGGCCTTTCCCCAATTTAGAATTTTAACTTTTGGGCCAGACCTATCCTTCTCCATAGCTATCTTAAAACTAATGGAATTATGATCACTGGTCCCAAAGTGATCCCTCACTAACACTTCTGTCACCTGCCCTTCCTTATTTCCCAAGAGGAGGTCAAGTTTTGCCCCCTCTCTAGTTGGGCCATCCACATACTGAATGAGAAATTCCTCCTGAATACACTCAACAAATTTCTCTCCATCCAAGCCCCTAATGCTATGGCTGTCCCAGTCAATGTTGGGAAAGTTAAAGTCCCCTACTATTACCACCCTATTTTTCTTGCAGCTGTCTGTAATCTCCTTACATATTTGCTCCTCAATTTCCCGTTGACTATTTGGGGGTCTGTAGTACAATCCTATCAAAGTGATCTCTCCCTTCTTATTTTTCAGTTCTACCCATATGGACTCAGTGGGCGAACCCTCGGATATATCCCCTCTCACTACTGCCGTGATGTTCTCCCTAATCAAGAACGCAACTCCCCCTCCTCTCTTACCTCCTGCTCTATCTTTCCTATAGCATCTGTACCCTGGAACATTGAGCTGCCAGTCCTGCCCCTCCCTTAGCCATGTTTCAGTAATAGCTATAACATCCCAGTCCCATGTACCCATCCATGCCCTGAGTTCATCTGCCTTGCCCATCAGACTTCTTGCATTGAAATAAATGCAGTTTAATCTAGACTTCCCTTGGTCTTTGCCCTGCTTTCTCAGACCATCTGTCCGGTCATGTTCTGTACACTCTCCCTTACTGCCTTTTGTTTCTGTCACCACTTTATTTCCCACTGACTTCCTGCATCGGTTCCCATCCCCCTGCCACATTAGTTTAAACCCTCCCCAACAGCACTGGCAAACACTCCCCCTAGGACATTGGTTCCAGTCCTGCCCAGATGCAGACCGTCCAATTTGTACTGGTCCCACCTCCCCCAGAACCGGTTCCAATGGCCCAGGAATTTGAATCCCTCCAGCTTGCACCATCTCTCAAGCCACGTATTCATCTTAGCTATCCTGTCATTCCTACTCTGACTAACCCGTGGCACTGGTAGCAATCCTGAGATTACTACCTTTGAGGTCCTACTCTTTAGTTTAACTCCTAACTCCCTAAATTCAGCTTGTAGGACCTCATCCTGTTTTTTACCTATATCGTTGGTGCCTATATGCACCACGACAACTGGCTGTTCACCCTCCCCCTCCAGAATGTCCTGCAGCCGCTCCGAGACATCCTTGACCCTTGCACCAGGGAGGCAACATACCATCCTGGAGTCTCGGTTGCGTCCGCAGAAACGCCTGTCTATTCCCCTTACAATCGAGTCCCCTATCACTATAGCTCTGCCACTCTTTTTCCTGCCCTCCTGTGCAGCAGAGCCAGCCACGGTGCCATGAACCTGGCCACTGCCACCTTCCCCTGGTGAGCCATCTCCCCCAACAGTATCCAAAACGGTATACCTGTTTTGGAGGGAGATGACCGCAGGGGACCCCTGCACTGCCTTCCTACTCTTCCTCTGTCTGTTGGTCACCCATTCACTATCTCCCTCAGTAATTTTTATCTGCGGTGTGACCAACTCACTGAACGTGCTATCCACGACTTTCTCAGCATCGCGGATGCTCCAAAGTGAGTCCATCCGCAGCTCCAGAGCCGTCAAGCGGTCAAACAATAGCTGCAGCTGGACACACTTCCCGCAGGTGAAGGAATCAGGGATACAGGAAGGAGCCCTGAATTCCCACATCCCACAAGAGGAACATGACACGGCGCTGGGATCTCCTGCCATGACTTAACCCTTAAATTAGCTTAAGAACAACTACAATGTCAAGAGAAAAAAAAAGGAAAGAAAAAACTACTTACCACTCCCTTTAAGGAGTTTACTCCTTTAAATTGTTCTCAATTTAGAGAATGTTAACTACACTAGGGACCTTGATTCACTAAAAAATAAACACTACTTCCTATAAGACCTGCAGACCTTCCCTTTCTTTTTACTTTAGTTACTGTAGATAAGGAGAAATACTCACCTGAACCTACTCACCAATCAGGTGCCTCCCCTGTGTCGCGTCCCGATCTGATTCCTGACGTCACTTCGAACTCGGTCGCAGCTCCGCTCGGCTCCTCTCAGCTGTTCTCAGCGCTCTGAAATCCCGCCTTTTATCGGACACTCCCTCCGCTCGGCTCCTCTCAGCTGTTCTCAGCGCTCTGAAATCCCGCCTTTTATCGGACGCTCCCTCCGCTCGGCTCGGCTCCTCTCAGCTGTTCTCAGCGCTCTGAAATCCCGCCTTTTATCGGACGCTCCCTCCGCTCGGCTCGGCTCCTCTCAGCTGTTCTCAGCGCTCTGAAATCCCGCCTTTTATCGGACGCTCCCTCCGCTCGGCTCGGCTCCTCTCAGCTGTTCTCAGCGCTCTGAAATCCCGCCTTTTATCGGACGCTCCCTCCGCTCGGCTCGGCTCCTCTCAGCTGTTCTCAGCGCTCTGAAATCCCGCCTTTTATCGGACGCTCCCTCCGCTCCGCTCGGCTCCTCTCAGCTGTTCTCAGCGCTCTGAAATCCCGCCTTTTATCGGACGCTCCCTCCGCTCGGCTCGGCTCCTCTCAGCTGTTCTCAGCGCTCTGAAATCCCGCCTTTTATCGGACGCTCCCTCCGCTCGGCTCGGCTCCTCTCAGCTGTTCTCAGCGCTCTGAAATCCCGCCTTTTATCGGACGCTCCCTCCGCTCGGCTCGGCTCCTCTCAGCTGTTCTCAGCGCTCTGAAATCCCGCCTTTTATCGGACGCTCCCTCCGCTCGGCTCGGCTCCTCTCAGCTGTTCTCAGCGCTCTGAAATCCCGCCTTTTATCGGACGCTCCCTCCGCTCGGCTCGGCTCCTCTCAGCTGTTCTCAGCGCTCTGAAATCCCGCCTTTTATCGGACGCTCCCTCCGCTCCGCTCGGCTCCTCTCAGCTGTTCTCAGCGCTCTGAAATCCCGCCTTTTATCGGACGCTCCCTCCGCTCGGCTCGGCTCCTCTCAGCTGTTCTCAGCGCTCTGAAATCCCGCCTTTTATCGGACACTCCGCTCGGCTCGGCTCCTCTCAGCTGTTCTCAGCGCTCTGAAATCCCGCCTTTTATCGGACGCTCCCTCCGCTCGGCTCGGCTCCTCTCAGCTGTTCTCAGCGCTCTGAAATCCCGCCTTTTATCGGACGCTCCCTCCGCTCGGCTCGGCTCCTCTCAGCTGTTCTCAGCGCTCTGAAATCCAGCCTTTTATTGGACGCTCCCTCCGCTCGGCTCGGCTCCTCTCAGCTGTTCTCAGCGCTCTGAAATCCCGCCTTTTATCGGACGCTCCCTCCGCTCGGCTCGGCTCCTCTCAGACTGTCTGGAACAACCACCTGCAACACCAGCCCCCCCACCCTCCACTTGTACAAAACAGTCCTTCAACCACACATACACTCATTGTAAACGTGCCCAATGGCACAATATGATGTTTTTCATTTATATTTGTTTTTTGTTACCAAGTCATCAAGTCTTGGCGTTCATGCTGAAGCACATGAAAGGCACTTTCACAAAAGGGACTCAAGAATGGACAAGACACGGCAGTGGTGGTGACAATTATAACATTTAATGTGTACTTAACAAAAAACAAATACAAATGAAAAACATGATATTGTGTCAGACATCCTTGTGCATACCTTTGATGATTACAAAACCTTAGCCTTCCTCTTCCTAGCGCTTCTACGTGGTGCATCCTCTGTGGCTTCAGCAGAGGTAGTGGCAGGTTGTTTAGGTCCCTGCTCTGACTGCTGAGATGCTTTTGGCCTATGCCCTCTGGGTTTTGGAGCCCATGAGACTGCTCCACCTGCACCTATACAGGGCCAGACTCAGCCATTGAGAGAGGAGGCAGCATTGTGGGTACTGGTTGGGGGCAACAGGTAAGACGGTGGGAGTGCTTTGAGTGGAGTCCCCACTTCCATGTCCCCTTTTGCCATCATACTTCTCCTGGGCCAGGGCCACATCACTCCCACATTCTGCTGGACAACAGCTTGGAGCACATTTGTGATGCGTTCAAAGGCCGTGGCTAAAGTGTCTGTCTGCCTGTTTAAGGCGGCAGACATGTTGGCATCCAGAGTCCGCATGGCCATTGTCATGACCTGAATGGACTCATTTGAGAGCTATGCTTGAAGCTCAATGGAGGCTGCAGACATACCCACAATTAACTGTGCCACCATTCCACTAATGCTGGAGGTGGACTCCTCCATCCTATTCGTTATTGTGGACAGTGTGTGTGTGGCACGTCTTCCAATACCTTGCAAAGGTGCAGCTGTATCTCTTTCATTCTCATTCTCAACAATGGCCTCCAGGGTTCAGCATCTGTGTCCAGCTGAGCAGAGCTAGGAGAGGAGTGCGGCCCCTAAAGCAGCTTCTCCACAGCTGCCCCTGCCACCAGTGTCTGCTCGTGCTCACTTGTGAGTTGTGAATCACCAGGTGACAACCCAACTATCTGCCTAACAAGACCCACCGAAGTGCCAGTATCTGCTCTGGTGCATGGCAGGATATGATGTGACGGTGCGCCCTCAGACGAATGGAGCTCCTGTGAGGAACGGGCAGTTGCAGGGGCAGTCTGTAAACACCATGTATTGTTCTATATGTATAAAATGCGTAGGCTTCAAGGAGCTCCTGAAACATTTACCTGAGGAAGGAGGAAGTCTCCGAAAGCTTGTGAATTTAAAATAAAATTGCTGGACTATAACTTGGTGTTGTAAAATTGTTTACAATTGTCAACCCCAGTCCATCACCGGCATCTCCACATGTAGATTAGTAAAACATCCAAGAAAATATTTGAATATCCGTGTTTGAGTGAACGGTTAAAAACCCATTATTATGCAAAGATATGTCTCAATTGTTTTGTCACAACTACATTCTATAGGATTAAACATTACCCATGGTACTGTAAATTTGGGTAATACATTGTGGTTCTTGAACTTTATGTCCGATTTTAACTCGGAACATGAATTGGGCGGGCAGGGCTGAGGTGAGAGCCAAACCCACCCTGACCTCAGCAGCCTGAGACCTGGGCGATTTTAACTCCCGTGCCTTGTCTGCATGCCATTGGTCAATTGCCCGTCCAAAACCGTGGGAAGTGGCAGCTGGCTGGCGGACAGGAGTGGAATGTCAGGTGTTAGGGAGCCGCAGGCCAAGACCGAAGAACTGCTTGTCGGCAGTCAGGCAAGTTGCTAGGAGATAATTTCAGGAGGGTCTTGCACTTGGTTGGGGGAGGCTGGTCCAGGGGAGGCTCCTCCTGGAGTACAAGGAAAAAAAGTTTTAAAAAAACTTATATGTTTGGGCCTCTTCTGACCCCATCTCTCTTCCAACTAACTTCACCCAGTGGGAAAGCCACAATGGCTTTCTTGCTCAGGCCAGCCATTAAAATTGTAGTCCAGGCCCAATGATGCCATTGGACCCCAATCTGCATATTTAGAGATGACTCTGCCAGTTTCAGGCAGCGTCTGTGCCTTCTGCTCAGAAGAACAGGTTAAAATAGAAGATAATGGGAACAGAGCAGTACATTGGCGGATAAGTTTCCCGGGTAATTTTAACTGCCTGCTCTTCCAGTTTCTGCCGGGCAGGTAGGGTTAAAATTGCCTCTTTTGTGTTTATCTTTAGCTTTCAGTAAAGAAGAACATAATCCAATTATTGGCTTATTTCTGTGATTTCCAGAATATCAGCTATGCATAAGCCAAGGTTTACATTGGATGACAGCTATATTTTGAATGTAGTTTAATGTGATGTGTCAAGTATATTTATCCTGATATTTCCTTTTATTTAACAGTTAATCATCAATGCATATTTAAATAGGATTACAAAACCAGTATTTTGATGAATGCTGCTAATAAAAGGAATGCTAATCCATTCCTGTGACATAAAATTTATTACACAGTCTGATAACATTGAAATTGGAACTACCATCCGCTCCAACTCCAAATCCATAAATCTACCGTATTCAGGTATTTCACTGTGTAGTATCCCATTTACACCAATAGAACTAAAGCAAGAAGAACTGTGTTCCTTTCATGCTGCAGCTGATAAGGAATTTGGCAAGATGTTCAGTTTTTTCCTTTGTCTTTTTGTGGTGTAATGGGTCCTACATATTCTTACTAGCTCCATGGTTTGCTTGTGAAAAATGAGCATTAAAGGCCAAACTAACCTGTAAATTTAGCACTTCAGCCACCTTGAGGGGATTTTACAGATGTCACCTTACCTAACACAATGGAGTGTATGAAAGTACTAAAACTCCGTTATAAAATAGCTGTTCTTTGAGTGATATAATACAATGTTGTCACAAACTGTTTCCAGCCATCACAACCTACCTGCTGCACCACTGTGATAAGATTCCACACTGGTACATTGCCCTACTCTAGAAACCATCACTGAAATCTCCTTCAGAAAATAGAGGAAATACAATTTAGTTATGAAACCATTTCATTGTTGCAGGAGTTCCTCAGAGCAGTGTCCTAGGCCCAACCATCTACAGCTGCTTCATCAATGACCTTCCCTCCATCATAAGGTCAGAAATGGGGATGTTCGCTGATGACTGCACAGTGTTCAGTTCCATTCGCAACCCCTCAGATAATGAAGCAGTCCGAGCCCGCATGCAGCAAGACCTGGACAACATCCAGGCTTGGGCTCATAAGTGGCAAGTAACATTCGCGCCAGATAAGTGCCAGGCAATGACTATCTCCAACAAGAGAGAGTCTAACCACCTCCCCCTGACATTCAACGGCATTACCATCACCGAATCCCCCACCATCAACATCCTGGGGGTCACCATTGACCAGAAACTTAACTGGACCAGCCATATAAATACTGTGGCCACAAGAGCAGGTCAGAGGCTGGGTATTCTGTGGCGAGTGACTCACCTCCTGACTCCCCAAAGCCTTTCCACCATCTACAAGGCACAAGTCAGGAGTGTGATGGAATACTCTCCACTTGCTTGGATGAGTGCAGCTCCAACAACACTCAAGAAGCTCGACACCATCCAAGATAAAGCAGCCCGCTTGATTGGCACCCCATCCACCACACTAAACATTCACTCCCTTCACCACCGGCGCACTGTGGCTGCAGTGTGTACCATCCACAGGATGCACTGCAGCAACTCGCCAAGGCTTCTTCGACAGCACCTCCCAAACCCGCGACCTCTACCACCTAGAAGGACAAGAGCAGCAGGCACATGGGAACAACACCACCTGCACGTTCCCCTCCAAGTCACACACCATCCCAACTTGGAAATATATCGCCGTTCCTTCATTGTCGCTGGGTCAAAATCCTGGAACTCCCTTCCTAACAGCATTGTGGGAGAACCGTCACCACACGGACTGCAGCGGTTCAAGAAGGCGGCTCACCACCACCTTCTCGAGGGCAATTAGGGATGGGCAATAAATGCTGGCCTCGCCAGCGACGCCCACATCCCATGAACGAATAAAAAAAAAATTATACCAATAGTTAAATGTTTAAAAATGCTGCTTAAAACAATGTCAAATGTAATGAAAATTAATGGAAAATATTTGCAAAACTTGGAAAACACAATGTTTAGCAACTCACTGTACATAAGAGATTATAAGAGTTGCTGCACGAGCTACCTTAATCTATTTTTCATAGTACAAAATCTTTAAAAGCTGTTGATCAACTATTGGGAACAAAAGTTTGGAAACTGCTAAATTGCAGCCCTAAGTTTTAGACCCAAAGTAAAGGCAGATTATCTGCAGACAACAAGGGCTTAACTTGTCTGCATAACAACAAATTCACTTAGGGAGATAGGAACAGAAGGAACTGTTGTTATGTTAGACCAATGGTTATCGTACTAGACTAGCAAACCAGAGGCTGGGAATTGAATTCCCACCATGATAAGCTCTGAAACTGAATTCAATACGTCCGGTAATCTGTAGGCTGGCATCAGGAATAAGTATTAAAGCTACTGGATTGTTGCAAAGCTCAACTGGTTCAATAATTACTTCAAGGAAGGGAACTTGCCACCCCAACTGGTTTGGCCTTCACGTGACCCCAATCCCACACTATATGGCTGACTCTTAAGGCCCTCGGGGAAACTAGGGATGAAAAATAAATATTAACTTGCCAGTGTTGCCCACATCCCAAGAACAAATTTTTTTTTTAAATGGTTTATTGAACCAACTCTGCCTTTTTATTAGCCATGACAACTTCTTATCTTTTTAATCATAACCCCTTTATTTCTATAGGACTAATTCCATGATCCGATGCTCCCTGGAATTGTGGGTCTGAGATAGAGCTGCAGTATTGTAGTCCTGATTCTCCAATCCGTACTCTCCGTGAGTGAGGCTCCCTTCCGGGAGCATGGGAACGTGAAATTGTCCCTCATCTCCCTTAATTCACTTCGTTCCCAAGTAAGCATCCCTTTAAAACATCTCAGTTGATTCTGCATCTATGGACTTATAAATCTGTGAGTTGACATTCTCACGGTCCTTTGCATGAAGACATTCTTCCTTGTTTCACTTCTTTAGTGACTTGGTTTTAATTTTAAGATTACAGGGGTGATTTTAAATCCCAAGAACGGGTGGGTTGAGGGCGGGTGGGAGTTGAAAATAGTTGTTTTTTTGGATCGCAACCGCAACATTTTCGGACTTTGCATTCCCAGTGGGAAGCCTGTACTTTTACGAGCCGACGTTAAACCCGGAAATAAAGCCGGGTTGCAGTCGCGACCCAAAAAACAACTGTTTTCAACCCACCCGTTCTTGGGGTTTAAAATCACCCCCTATGTCTCATTGTTTTGGATTGCCCTACAGGAAGAATAATTTTAATTTACCTAGTCAATTCCCTTCATTATTCTGAATACCTCAATCAGATCATCGCTGAATCTTCTCATCCCTATGGAATATCAAGTTTATCTACTCTCTTATCATGGCTAAGACCAAGTCAACCTAAGTAGCACCCTGGTGAATTGTCATTGGACTCCTTCATAGGCAAGTATATGCTTCCTAAAGTAGGATTTGCCAAACTGAACACAATTCTCCAAATGTGGTTTGAGTGGAGTGAGGAAAACTGACTAAAAGCAGGTGAGTCCGTTTCTTTTGTTTCTGATCATGTGATTCCTCCTATTTCTCCAGCATTAAAACTAAGAATCATATAAAACCAAATGACGATCATTTTTATTGTGACGCGACAGAATTATAATAGTCTGCAACACTAGCCTCCTGTGAGAAGGAAACTGGGTTCAGATTTTGAATCCTTGAGGTACAAAATGATTATTTAAAATTGATAATTTAAAGAAAGGTTTGTATTTAACCTTCTCATTAGAAGACAAATAACATCCATTTACATCTAATTTAAAAAAAGGCAGCTGGCTTTTTAGAACTTTTCTTCCTGATCCCTATGCAATCAAAAGGCATCTGGGTTGCAGTCGGCTACAAACAACATTGGTGTCCATTTCAATAACATTTTGTATGGCATCCTTTGTTCTGGATGAAAGTGTGTATCATGTGAGAATAACAATGGCAAACCAAATAACTGTAAAGAAAAAGCCCTTAGATTTATATGGAGAATGGCATAAATATTAAAAATTGACATTTAATACGAGCAACATAATTAGAGTCATTAATATGAATGTAGTCCATTATCATTCTGGTAAAGTAGCCAAGTTCCAAGTGGCTACTTTAGCCATCTTTATCGAAGCAGGATATTATTTTTATGAAATCACCTGTGAGTACATAGATTTTATTTTAAAAGAACAGAAATGTTACTTCATTAATTTCCCCTTTTCTCCACTGCAAAAAAACTGATGACTATATAAATGGAGTGAAGCATAAGATTATAATCTGAGGTTGGGCTTCTATTGATTAACTCATTCATTTCATTGCTTTTGAAACAGTAAAAGTCAACCGGTTCAAAAGTGTCCAAATATGTATTTGTAAAAGAACATAGATAAGGCCACTGACACAGAATAATTTTCCCCCACTGTATCAATAACACCAATAACTCTAAAGACAATGGTACAACAAGATTAGACAAGGGTAATGCCATAGATGTAATATATTTGGATTTTCAAAAAGCCTTCGATAAGATACCACATTGTAGACTCATGACTAAAGTCAGAGCATGTGGAGCCAGGGGTCAGGTAGCAGAATGAATAGCAAGCTGGCTACAAAACAGAAAACAGAGAGTAGGGGCTATCTACTCAGACTGGCAAATGGTGAGAAGTGGTGCTGGGACCACTATTGTTCATAATTTACATCAACGATTTGGACTCTGGAATCGGAAGTACAATTTCAAAATTTGCAGACGACACGAAATTGGAGAATGCAAAGGAAGAATCCATCAAAATACAGGAAGACATTAATAAACTTGCAGAATGGGCGTGAAATTGGCAAATGAATTTCATTATAGATAAAAAGTGTGAGGTGGTGCTTTTGGTAGGAAGAATAAGGAGGCCACGTATTGCTTGGATAAAAAGGAGGCCAAATTGGGTCGCGTTGTGTAGGCGCTAAACGGACTCCTAACTCCCGAAAATGGCATCCGAGATGCGCGCACACAGTTCCAGCGTGATATGCATAGGATGCCATTTTGGTAAAGGGGTTTACGAACATGTAGAATAGGAAGATTATGACGTAAATCAACGTGCAACGCTGATTTGAAGCGGCTTGCGCCATTTTCAAACTCCCCGCTCCAGCCAACGCACTATCTTAATCTCGCACAGCTGAACGGGACTTAAAGTGCATGAAGGACCCCCCCCCCCACCCCACCTGCATTATTTAAAGGGACCATGCAGAAGTTACAGGTTCGTTTCTGGATTGGTTATCCTGGCTGCTGGTACAATTGTGAGTGTTTGTGGAAATTTCCTATACTTGGAGAAAGTTGCAATATTATATAGAGAGTGGTCCGGGTGGTCATTCAGTACTGTTAGTGGTATTTAAAATAGTGTGCTGAACAGGGTTGCATCCAGTCATAAGTGGCCTGCTAGGTCTTCGTCTGGGAATCGAACATCACTGGGAGCATGCAGAGAGGTCACGCAGAGCAGGACAAGCAGGCTCGAGGGGCCGGATGGCCTACTCCTGCTCCTATTTCTTGTGTTGTTATGTTCTTATGAGAAGAGGGAGGAGGAGGAGGCACTCAGCAGGAGGCCATATCCAACGAGGGCCTTCAAGGACCAATTCTCTTGCCTCAACTTCAGCGATGATCAGTGCATCCGACGGCTGCAGTTCACGAAAGAGGTCATGACTAAGATTTGTCAACTGCTGCAGCTACAACTGCAGCCTCAGATCAGGGCAAGGACAGCATTGCCTGTGGCTGTCAAGGTAACCGTGGTGCTTAATTTTTATGGCTCTGGCTCCTTTCAGGCTGATGCTGAAGATATAAGCAACATCTCGCAGTTTGCAGTGCACTGCTGTATAAGAGAGGTCACGGAGGCTCTGTACACATTCAGAAAGAGATTCATCACATTCTCTCTTGTAAACAATTTTACAACACCAAGTTATAGTCCAGCAATTTTATTTTAAATTCACAAGCTTTCGGAGGCTTCCTCCTTCGTCAGGTAAATGTTCAGGAGCTCCTTGAAGCCTACGCATTTATACATATAGAACAATACATGGTGTTTACAGACTGCCCCTGCAACTGCCCGTTGCCAAGGCAATCACTATGTTCAGACAGAGAGGTGTCACCTGCAGAACCCCCGAATACACATTCAACAAAAAAACAAACAGGAAAAAAAAAACAGAGAGAGGCAGAAACATCCGGAAGGCAGAGAAAGCCAGCAAATGACCCATTATATTAAAAACAGATAACATTTGTTCGCTGGTGGGGTAACGTGTAGCGTGACATGAACCCAAGATCCCAGTTGAGGCCGTCCTCATGGGTGCGGAACTTGGCTATCAATTTCTGCTTGACGATTTTGCGTTGTCGTGTGTCTCGAAGGCCGCCTTGGAGTACGCTTACCCGAAGGTCGGTGGATGAATGTCCATGACTGCTGAAGTGTTCCCCGACTGGGAGGGAACCCTCCTGTTTGGCGATTGTTGCGCGGTGTCTGTTCATCCGTTGTCGCAGCGTCTGCATGGTCTCGCCAATGTACCATGCTCTGGGGCATCCTTTCCTGCAACGTATGAGGTAGACAACGTTGGCCGAGTCACAGGAGTATGAACCATGCACCTGGTGGGTGGTGTCCTCTCGTGTGATGGTGGTATCTGTGTCGATGATCTGGCATGTCTTGCAGAGGTTACCGTGGCAGGGTTGTGTGGTGTCGTGGACGCTGTTCTCTTGCTGTTTTTTTGTTGAATGTGTATTCGGGGGTTCTGCAGGTGACACCTCTCTGTCTGAACACGGTGATTGCCTTGGCAACGGGCAGTTGCAGGGGCAGTCTGTAAACACCATGTATTGTTCTGTGATGTATAAATGCGTAGGCTTCAAGGAGCTCCTGAACATTTACCTGACGAAGGAGGAAGCCTCCGAAAGCTTGTGAATTTAAAATAAAATTGCTGGACTATAACTTGGTGTTGTAAAATTGTTTACAATTGTCAACCCCAGTCCATCACCGGCATCTCCACAACATTCTCTCTTGACAGAGATAAGCAACAGGAGTGAGCATGAGGTTTTGCTCACATTGTGGGCTTCCCTATGGTGCAGGGTGCCTTTGACTGCACACATATTGTCATGCGTGCTCCATGTTGGCCAGGGGCTGCAGAAAACTACAAAGTTTAATTCGAATTGCTAACAAAGACACTGACTTTTGAACTGAGGTGACCTGGAGTTCAGTCACTGGTCTGAACTGGCCAGAACCGGTTTGAATTTGTTCTGCTTCTTAGAGGGACAAAGGAGCTTTGATGAGACACCAGTCCTTATTTAGAAAAGGAGTAATGAGGTGATGCTACCTAGCCCCTTGGAACAGAGCCAATCAGGGGATGACATTGACCACTCCAGCAACTTTAAGCCAACTAGAGAAGACAGCATCATTCGAAAAGACAGGCTTGAAGTTAAAACTGAAGAATTGCAGGCTTGGTGCCAGTGTTTGTGAGGGAGACTCCGGAGACTAACCATCGCGGAAGTAGGGACCCTACGTCAGGGACGTAGAGACGACGTAGAGAGAGAGAGAACGATTCACCTGGCCAGCGTTATCTCTCCTTTCCGGGTAATATAATATCCTTTCTATTCTGTGACCACTCAAGGAGTGTTCGTAAGAGAAACCTAATGGGAGTGCGTTTAAATCTTAATACTCAGGGTGTGTTAGTCAGAGAAACCTAGTGGGTGTGTGTTTAAATTCTAGTTTGAGTATAAAACTGTATAACCTGCTGTAAACTGCATGCCGATATCTAACCAGACGTATAAGCAGTATGTACATGATCTAATAACGTTAATAAAGCGAATTGAGAATTAAGAGAGAATTGACTCTTCTCTGTGTACTAAGCCAAAACCGTTACCGGTGACTTCCGGTCAACATCCACATCTGAACTCGGCCATATTCCTGAGCAGAAAGGGATTCCACTCTCTCAATGTGCAGCTTTTTTTTTATTCGTTCACGGGATGTGGGCGTCGCTGGCGAGGCCAGCATTTATTGCCCATCCCTAATTGCCCTCGAGAAGGTGGTGGTGAGCCACCATCTTGAACCGCTGCAGTCCGTGTGGTGACAGTTCTCCCACAGTGCTGTTAGGAAGGGAGTTCCAGGATTTTGACCCAGCGACAATGAAGGAACGGCGATATATTTCCAAGTCGGGATGGTGTGTGACTTGGAGGGGAACGTGCAGGTGGTGTTGTTCCCATGTGCCTGCTGCTCTTGTCCTTCTAGGTGGTAGAGGTCGCGGGTTTGGGAGGTGCTGTCGAAGAAGCCTTGGCGAGTTGCTGCAGTGCATCCTGTGGATGGTACACACTGCAGCCACAGTGCGTCGGTGGTGAAGGGAGTGAATGTTTAGTGTGGTGGATGGGGTGCCAATCAAGCGGGCTGCTTTATCTTGGATGGTGTCGAGCTTCTTGAGTGTTGTTGGAGCTGCACTCATCCAAGCAAGTGGAGAGTATTCCATCACACTCCTGACTTGTGCCTTGTAGATGGTGGAAAGGCTTTGGGGAGTCAGGAGGTGAGTCACTCAACGCAGAATACCCAGCCTCTGACCTGCTCTCATAGCCACAGTATTTATATGGCTGGTCCAGTTAAGTTTCTGGTCAATGGTGACCCCCAGGATGTTGATGGTGGGGGATTCGGTGATGGTAATGCCGTTGAATGTCAGGGGGAGGTGGTTTGACACTCTCTTGTTGGAGATGGTCATTGCCTGGCACTTATCTGGCGCGAATGTTACTTGCCACTTATGAGCCCAAGCCTGGATGTTGTCCAGGTCTTGCTGCATACGGGCTCGGACTGCTTCATTATTTGAGGGGTTGCGAATGGAACTGAACACTGTGCAGTCATCAGCGAACATCCCCATTTCTGACCTTATGATGGAGGGAAGGTCATTGATGAAGCAGCTGAAGATGGTTGGGCCTAGGACACTGCCCTGAGGAACTCCTGCAGCAATGTCCTGGGGCTGAGATGATTGGCCTCCAACAACCACTACCATCTTCCTTTGTGCTAGGTATGACTCCAGCCACTGGAGAGTTTTCCCCCTGATTCCCATTGACTTCAATTTTATTAGGGCTCCTTGGTGCCACACTCGGTCAAGTGCTGCCTTGATGTCAAGGGCAGTCACTCTCACCTCACCTCTGGAATTCAGCTCTTTTGTCCATGTTTGGACCATCGCTGTAATGAGGTCTGGAGCCGAGTGGTCCTGGCGGAACCCAAACTGAGCATCGGTGAGCAGGTTATTGGTGAGTAAGTGCCGCTTGATAGCACTGTCGATGACACCTTCCATCACTTTGCTGATGATTGAGAGTAGACTGATGGGGCGGTAATTGGCCGGATTGGATTTGTCCCGCTTTTTGTGGACAGGACATACCTGGGCAATTTTCCACATTATCGGGTAGATGCCAGTGTTGCAGCTGTACTGGAACAGCTTGGCTAGAGGCGCAGCTAGTTCTGGAGCACAAGTCTTCAGCACTACGGCTGGGATGTTGTCGGGGCCCATTGCCTTTGCTGTATCCAGTGCACTCAGCCGTTTCTTGATATCACGTGGAGTGAATCGAATTGGCCGAAGACTGGCTTCTGTGATGTTGGGGATATCGGGAGGAGGCCGAGATGGATCATCCACTCGGCACTTCTGGCTGAAGATGGTTGCAAACGCTTCAGCCTTGTCTTTTGCACTCACGTGCTGGACTCCGCCATCATTGAGGATGGGGATGTTTGCAGAGCCTCCTCCTCCCGTTAGTTGTTTAATTGTCCACCACCATTCACGACTGGATGTGGCAGGACTGCAGAGCTTTGATCTGATCCGTTGGTTGTGGAATTGCTCAGCTCTGTCTATAGCATGTTGCTTCCGCTGTTTAGCATGCATGTAGTCCTGAGTTGTAGCTTCACCAGGTTGGCACCTCATTTTTAGGTACGCCTGGTGCTGCTCCTGGCATGCTCTTCTACACTCCTCATTGAACCAGGGTTGATCCCCTGGCTTGTTGGTAATGGTAGAGTGAGGAATATGCCAGGCCATGAGGTTACAGATTGTGCTGGAATACAATTCTGCTGCTGCTGATGGCCCACAGCGCCTCATGGATGCCCAGTTTTGAGCTGCTAGATCTGTTCTGAATCTATCCCATTTAGCACGGTGGTAGTGCCACACAACACGTTGGATGGTGTCCTCAGTGCGAAGACGGGACTTCATCTCCACGAGGACTGTGCGGTGGTCACTCCTACCAATACTGTCATGGACAGATGCATTTGCGACAGGTAGATTGGTGAGGACGAGGTCAAGTAAGTTTTTCCCTCGTGTTGGTTCGCTCACCACCTGCCGCAGGCCCAGTCTGGCAGCTATGTCCTTCAGGACTCGGCCAGCTCGGTCAGTAGTGGTGCTAATGAGCCTCTTTTGGTGATGGACATTGAAGTCCCCCACCCAGAGTACATTTTGTGCCCTTGCTACCCTCAGTGCTTCCTCCAAGTGGTGCTCAACATGGAGGAGGACTGATTCATCAGCTGAGGGAGGACGGTAAGTGGTAATCAGCAGGAGGTTTCCTTGTCCATGTTTGACCTGATGCCATGAGATTTCATGGGGTCCAGAGTCAATGTTGAAGACTCCCAGGGCTACTCCCTCCTGATTGTATATCACTGTACCGCCACCTCTGGTGGGTCTGTCCTGCCGGTGGGACAGGACATACCCAGGGATGGTGATGGTAGATTCTGGGACGTTGGCTGAAAGGTATGATTCTGTGAGTATGGCTGTGTCAGGCTGTTGCTTGACTAGTCTGTGGGACAGCTCTCCCAATTTTGGCACAAGTCCCCAGATGTTAGTAAGGAGGACCTTGCAGGGTCGACTGGGCTTGGTGTTTTGCCGTTGTCGTGTCTGGTGCCCAGTG
Organism: Heptranchias perlo; assembly: GCF_035084215.1. Lineage (NCBI taxonomy): Eukaryota > Metazoa > Chordata > Chondrichthyes > Hexanchiformes > Hexanchidae > Heptranchias > Heptranchias perlo. The sequence goes on along the minus strand of NC_090325.1, from coordinate 96,659,694 downwards.
TTCCGATGCTGGGTGGTCCATCCAGTTTTATTCTTATTATGACTTTTCGTAGCGAGATTTTACAACTGAGTGGCTTGCTGGGCCATTTCAGAGGGCAATTAAGAATCAACCACATTGCTGGTGTGCAACAACCTGTAGCGCATCATGCATGTCAATGCCCGCTATCTTGGCAGCAGTCATGACTCCTTCATTCTGCAGCAGTCTAACGTACCAGCTATCCTTTAACCAGCATGGCAAGTCAAAGGCTGGCTACTGGGTGACAAGGGTTATCCCCTCATGAAGTGGCTCATGACTCCAGTCCAGAATGCATGCACATGTGCACAGCAGGTGTACAATGAGAGCCATGGCAATGACAAGGGCACTGGTGGAGTGGCAGGGGTGGGAGCAGGAATGCTATCAACCTGTGAGAGGACAGCAGGTTCATATTCCATGCAGCCACTACCACTATCCCGGATTGGCACCTCAGCAATCCTGGTGATCTGCTGGAGAACACATTGCTGGAGTGCTGTGATGCCCTGGGAACCCCTTTCAATAGTGGTACCCAGTGCCACGATAACAGCAGTCTGAGCTTCCAGGGGAACAGTCTGAGCCCCAAATGCAGCAGTCAGACCTTGGATGGCAGATGTTTGTGCTGCAATGGAAGCTGTGACATCAGTCATTAGACGCTGTATCATGGTGGGTTCCTCAGGTGTGCTGATGGAGGTGACCACCCATTCTATGTGGGAAAGGATGGGCTCCAAGCTCTGCACAAAGCCCTGTGCCAAATTTGAGCTGGACTCCTCCATGTCCCTTGACACTGTGCGCAGGCTTTCTGCCAGGCTTTCCAGTGCACCAAGCATTTGATTGTGTACGCCCATCGGCCACCTTCTGTAGTCTGGCCCATTGAATTCATCATCTGACTCCTCTGCAGCAGAACTGCTGTGCGACCCCACCTCCAGGGAGCTGGCACCTGCGGTATCCTTTCCCCCCGCCCTGGCCCCTGTACACTTGTGCCGGGTGTCTCACCACATGCAGATCCCTCCTCTTTCCTAGTCTCTAAAATATGCACAGTGTCAGTCTCTGAGCTGGTGGCTGCAAGTACAAGATCAAGTGATGGTGTGTCTGCATCGTCACTGTCATCGTCCTCTGCCTCCTCTGACGGTGCCGGTTCCAGTTTTAGGGTATCTGAAATGACAAAGGGACACGAGTTGAGTTGTGGTGAGGGGAGAGGAGAAAGTAAGACGTGCGTGCTCACGCCATCTGCAGCATGTGAATCAGAAAAGATTGTGGGATGAGGGAGAAGGAGGATTAGCTATGCAGAGACCCTCATCATCAATACCTCCAGCACCGCCAGTGGCCATGACTGCAGCGACGACCCATCCAAGATTGACAGCACTGTCTCCTCCATGGGGATGAGGATGTGTAGGCGTGCCTGTCCTTCCCCAGGTCTTTCCTGCTGCCTGTTGTTATGCGCCACCTTCTCCTGCAAGAAAGAGGGAAGTGTGTCAGTGAGTGTCCTGCAAGATATTTGGGTGATGTGGCTGTCATGGTGGAATAGCTGCCAGTTTGTGTTACCTGTGAGTTGTGGGTGTGAGGCTTGCAACAGTGGTAATGTGTGAGGGTGAGATGCAGCATCTGATTTGAAGAGTTGCACACTGATGGAAAGAGTTTGTTAGTAGGTGTGATGAAGAGTGTAATGCATTGAGCAGTGGATGAGGCTAGAAATGCAGTTGGTAGGGGACGGCACTTGACAGTTGAAGTCACTCACCTTGACCACTCGGGTCAAATCATTGAACTTCTTCCTGCACTGCATCCATGTGCGTGGCGCGATGCTCCTGGCATTCACCTCGTGTGCCACTTCCTCCAACTGCCTCCTCAGCATATGTCTGGAGGGCCTCCTGCCCCACTGTGGATAAAGGATGCCTCTCTGTGCGACCACCTCTTGCACCAAGGCCTCTAGTGCGTCGTCCGAGAATCTTGGTGCACGCTGTCTCACTGGCCCAGCCACTTTTCGGTATATTCCCAAACAGAGTTCGTTGCCACATCAATTCCAGGCCTCCCTGCAGCCACAGAGCACTGCGATCCCAGGGCCCATTTCAGACAGTTCTGGTCTCCATATTATAAAAATGGTATAAAGGCATTGGAGAAGGTGCAAAAAAGATTCACAAGGATGATACCAGAACTGAGAGGATGTAATTATCAGGAAAATCTAAACAAGCTGGGGCTCTTTTCTAGAAAAGAGAAGGTTGAGATGTGAACCGATAGACGTCTTTAAGATAATGAAAGGGTTTGATAGGGTAGACGTAGAGAAAATGTTTCCACTTGTGGGGGAGTCCAAAACTCGAGGTCATCAATGTAAGATAGTCATGAATAAATCCAATAGGGAATTCAGGAGAAACTTCTTTACCCAAAGAGTGGTTAGAATGTGGAACGTGCTACCACAAGGAGTAGATGAGGCAAATAGCATAAATGCATTTAAGGGGAAGCTAGATAAACACATTTTCATGCTTTGGAGAGGAAAGGGACGTTAGAGATGGGGCGGTAGTTTGCATGGACAGATGGTGGGTTTTTTGAGGAGGGGGATGATAACTGCTGTTTTGAAAGGGAAGTGCCTCTGGAAAGGGAACCATTTACAATGTCAGCTGGCATGGGAGCCAGGAAGGGAAGTTTAGAGTTCAGCAAATTAGTGGGAATGGAGACAAGGACCAGGAGGTGGGAGGAGATGGGAGAGAATCTAGAGAAATATGTGGGTTCAAGGCTCTGGCAAGGGGACCCTGAGGGGAGATTTGGGTTGGTGGGAAAAAGGAAGGAAGGGAAACAGCAGAGGCAGCTGAATAGATGGTCTCATTGTTAGTGACAAAAGAGCTCCTTGCATTTGTTGTTAGACATGAGGGTGGAGTGTGCAGGGAAGTAGAGTTTAAGGAGATGATTTGGAGTGGAGAATAAAAGCTGGGGATTATCTTTGTTCTCCAGGATGATCCTGTAATAGTGAATGGTTTTGGCAGAGGAATGTGAGGCCTGATAGCACTTGATTCCAGCCAAATCTGGTGATGGGTGAATAAACTAATTGTGCGCCAGATATGCTCAGGTCTGCGCCCTTGGACTTGAGAGAGCAGAGACCGGGCCATACCAGGGGGATCAACCAGGAAGGGAGGAAATGAAGATTTTACTGGGGCTATGAGCATCAGTGGTGGTGATGATGGAATGGTTGAGCAGATCGATTTTTTTTTTCCCCAGGGGCAGATACAGAAGGAAATGGGTGCTGAGGGATACAAGGAAGTAGTCGGAGATGGTCTTGTTTGTGATCGAGACCATCAAAGAAGAGAGGCCTCAAGAAGTGGCAAAGTTGATAGGGTGGCTGTGAATATGGGTAGAAAAGTTTATATGGAGGGAGGTATCAGTGAGTTGAGAGGAAAGAGGGAAAGGTGAGTTGAGATAATCGAGGATGAGGAGGCATTTCTCAGAGAGAGGAAAGATGGGGGGATATCATAGTAACATAGTAACAGCTTCAGGCAGGAGAAGACCCTCAGTCCATCTAGCCCACCTATCCACAGTATTCCCTTGGTGCACGTCCAATAATCCTGATTCCCATTTGTGACAAGAACGTGTCTAGTTCCTTCTTGAAATCCATTAAGGTTTCTTATTCCACAATTGTGCTAGTCATCTGTTCCACATAGTTAACACCCTTGAAGTAAAAAGTTCCTCCTGCATTTCCTATTTTCTTTTGTTGTCCTTAATTTATGCTTAAATTTTGTACAGAGTAGAAAAGCTTACTTGGATCCAATTTGTCCAAACATTTCATAATTTTAAACACATTTACTTTTCATGAGAAACTCAGATCAGGGACGGTAGAAAATGAGGATTTTAAAGGAGAGGCGAAAGGGGTGGAACAAGATGAGGTGCTCGGAGGAGGAGAAGTTACCAGAGGAGTAGGGGGACTGGCCGATGTGTGATTTAGTGATAGGGCCTAACTGCCACATCTGGGGCTTGGGCTGGGTAGGAGCTGGAAAGTATAGCCAGGCAGGAAGACTTCAATAAGGAAATGGAAGGAGGGTAACGAGATTAGCCCCTAGCGGGCATGAAAGTTAGCTAGAGAGGAGGATGGGGCAGTTGGGGTTAATGTTTGTAAGGAGGCAGTGACTGGAGATGGGCCCTTTGGAAAGAGTGGCACAAAAGGTTGCCATTGGAATATCCAAGGGGGATTGAAGCCTAGGCCAGTGGCAGGAGAGTAAGAAGACAGAGGAGTAATGATGGGTTGGGGTAGAGATGGGGGCGGTAAAGTACCTCAGAGGAAAGAAATAAAAGGCATCAAGGCTGGGTGACAGGAAGTGGAGAAGAAAAGTGAGAAGGGTCCAAGAGGGACCAAGATAAGAAAAAAGGAAGATGTAAGTAATGGACTCGGGTCTGAAGTAGCAGCCAAAATATGCAACCAATTGGACACATAGGGAATCCAGATTATATTAGCATGGCGGAATTTGGAGAAACATGTCCTGGTTTTGAACAGAGGATGAGGAGGAGACAATATGAGAGAGTCCAAAGCTAAAGTCTGAGTTGCTGTGGTGGGAGGCCGGCCAGCAGAGCAATGGAGTAGTCTCGTCTGAAGGTGACAAAGGCATGGATGAGGGTTTCAGCAACAGACGGGCTGAGGCAGGGACAGAGGCCGGCAAAGTTATGGAGGTGAAAGTATATGGGGTCAGAAGCACAGCTCGTGGTCAAATAGAACGCTGAGTTTATGAACAGTCTGGTTCAACCTAAGACAGTAACGGTGATAGGGATGGAATCAGTAGCATGGGTATAGGACTTGTGGCTTGGGCTGAAGATGATTGCTTCAGTCTTCACCACTTCTTGCTACATTTAGGCAAAAATAAGCTAAGTGCAGAAAGATTACTTTTCAAAGATTAACATATTTACATTCTTTGTTTACACAACTAAGGGAACAAAATTCTAATTTTTGGGTAGAAGTTGGTTTACTGCTGTGGATAACGGCAGTACATTTACCATCACCTGTCCAGGAGAAATTCTACCCTAGATAGCCACACTTTTGGCAGTGCAGCTGAAGAGAATCAACTAATTATTGAATTAACTGGAGAAGAACAGCTGGACCAGTCTATGGTGTCCTCTCCTGTGTCCTGTGATATGATAAATAAATTTGTAGCATTAGAAAGAACAGTAAATTTAGAAGCCAACTCATGAGCATCAAGAGAGTTATTGGCTTCATCTTCTGTCTGGTATTGAAGGTAACACACTATTTATCTTCCTATTGTCTATTTCTGTCAATACCTGCCTTCAGTATTATGGTCACTGCTTGTCTTCATATGGGAAGTTGACCACTTTGAAGACAGTAATGTTGTTAGAAACACCAATGATTGTTTCTCATCATCATGATGGACATTATGGGGGGGAAATTGTTTTTTGGTGACAGTGCAAAATGGATGATAGTGAATCGTCAGCCCATTTTACACCCTGTCTGATTTTCTTTTCCATTGAAGGCAATAGAATATCGGGCAGGATGTAAAACAAGTTACCGATTCGTTATTGCCTGATTTGTGCTATCGTCAAAGGTTAATTTCACTCCTTGGGTCTGAACAAGAGAGGATAACTATAGTTCCATCATGAATAGTGGGCTGTGAAGTTATCCACCCATCTGTGATCTATAAGAATTTCAAACTCTATTCAGTTACAAACATTCATCTCCTTGTCTTGGTAATCACATCTGATCTGTGCTGGAGCACGCAAGCTTGTGAAAGATTAAGATTTGTCCAGAGATTTCCGTCTCTCTTGTCATTATTAGTAAATTTAAGGTAACCAGGGCCAGGAGAAATCAGGAATAAACTGTTCACCTCCAAATGTGGCTGATTTAGATTAACTGGGTCAGAACAAAAATTTTAAAAAATCTATTTACTTCCCTTACAATTATACATTTATTTAATTTTTACTCAAAACCATAACATTTCAGTAAGTTTACTATTTCACGTTGTGCTGAATAATCTAGTCAGGAAAAACTACCTGCATGGAATGGACATCATTCTGTCAGGCATAGGTAGCACTAAGTATTAGTCAAAAGACCTGGAACATCGCAGTTGTATCCAACAGTATCAGTCTGGTAAATTGAAGAATCTCACTGCAGCATCAGCAGAATCGGTCCAGAAGGGCTGGAAATGTTGATTGGAGTTCCATCCATGAAATCCAGTAATGTTTGCCGAAAAAACTATCTATGGAGTTACATGAATCAACCTGTAGAAGTAAGTTCTAGAACTTTCCTTAGTGGAACCAGGAGGAGCAGGAGGTCTTCTCCAGGCCCCACAAGGGAAGTCTAAGTCTCTGCCATTCCGGGCTTTCTACATCCTCTGCCACAAGACCCCCGCAACAACCCCTGCCCCTCCTGGACTTAGCTTGCTGCTGGCAGCCTTCTCTTGCTGTCGGCGGGCAGCCTCTGGACCATCAGCTCTTTGTCCCCTCTCCCCTCCCCCTCCCTCTGCTAGCCAGCTGCTGCTTTCCATTCGAGACAGGTGAGCAGCTGGCCAGCAGCATTCAGTATAACCTGGCTGTTAAAATCTGCTGGGCCTGCAACGATGACCCCAATGCGGAATTGCCATTCGCTCCCACCAACTTCCCACCGGGAGTTAAAATCAGACCTCAAGTGCTCGACTGCTCGAGTTCTTATTATTCTAATGTTTGAATTGAAACCTTGTTTACCTGTTGTGTTCTGAAATTAGTCAATAAAAATAATTATTCAACAAATGAGGAATATTCTCACAGTCCACCCGGGTTTTAGAGAAAGCTAAATATGATCATGGGAAGGAGACAGAGCTAATCAATTTTAGTCTGCTGACATAGTAAGGAGGGATTGCAGACAATTTTTATGTTTTAAATCTTACACGTAATTGATAATATAAGTTAATTGTGACAAGGATATGAATGAACAAAAGTACATGGACAAAAGAGCTGAATTCCAGAGGTGAGGTGAGAGTGACTGCCCTTGACATCAAGGCAGCATTTGACCGAGTGTGAGATCAAGGAGCCCTAGTAAAATTGACGTCAGTGGGAATCAGGGGGAAAACTCTCCAGTGGCTGGAGTCATACCTAGCACAAAGGAAGATGGTAGTGGTTGTTGGAGGCCAATCATCTCAGCCCCAGGACATTGCTGCAGGAGTTCCATAGGGCAATGTCCTAGGCCCAACCATCTTCAGCTGCTTCATCAATGACCTTCCCTCCATCATAAGATCAGAAATGGGGATGTTCTCTGATGCTTGCAGAGAGTTTAGTTCCATTCGCAACCTCTCAGATAATGAAGCAGTCCGTACTCACATGCAGCAAGACCTGGACAGCATCCAGGCTTGGGCTCATAAGTGGTAAGTAACATTCGTGCCACACAAGTGCCAGGCAATGACCATCTCCAAAAAGAGAGTCTGACCACTTCCCTTTGACATTCAACAGCATTACCATCACCGACTCCCCCACCGTCAACCTTCTGGGGGTAACCATTGACCAGAAACTTAACTGGACCAGCCACATAATTACTGTGGCTACAAGAGCAGATCAGAGGCTGGGTATTCTGCAGCAAGTGACTCACCTCCTGACTCCCCAAAGTCTATCCACCATCTACAAGGCACAAGTCAGGAGTGTGATGGAATACTCTCCACTCATCCAGGACAAAGCAGCCCGCTTGATCGGTACCCCATCCACCACCCTAAACATTCACTCCCTCCACCATTGGCGCACCGTGGTTGCAGTGTAGACCATCTACAAGATGCATTGCAACAATTCACCAAGGCTTCTTCAACAGCACCTCCCAAACCTGCAACCTCTACCACCTAGAAGGACAAGGGCAACAGGCACATGGGAACACCACCATCTGCCATGTGGCTGGATATGCACCTGAAGTGCCATAACCTACAAGGCTATGGACCAAGTGCTGGAAGTGGAGTTAGGCTGGGCGGCTCATTTCTGGCCAGCGCAGACATGATGGACCGAGTGGCCTCCTTCTGTGCCATAAATTTTCTATGATTCTATGAAGACACACTCCATCCTGACTTGAAAATATATCGCCGTTCCTTCATCGTGGCTGGGTCAAAATCCTGGAACTCCCTACCTAACAGCACTGTAGGAGAACCTTCACCACTGTAGTGAATCAAGAAAGCGGCTCACCACCACTTTCTCAAGGGCAATTAGGGATGTGCAATAAATGCTGGCCTTACCAGCGATGCCCACACCCCATCAATGAATAAAAAGAAATGATTTTTTTATATTTCATTTGAATTTCAAAGGGGGTGAGTGGTACGTGTGACTCCAACCTGCAGCAGTTCTTTAGTTCTTCTTTAGTTGTACTGTACCACAATCTGTTTAGAAGTGAGCACGTGGTCTTATAGATGCTAGTCTGAGTCCAGTATTATTAGAAGAGTTAATGAAGTGACATGACTTATAAGGGGAGATTTCCCTCGGTCTGCGCTAAGGCACACTGGATTCATCTTCAAGCAAAGGAGGCATTACCACATCAAAAAGTGGTTATGAATGAAAAACAACTATTGTTCCTTTTTTGAACTTGTGCTATGTATCAGGATGGGTGACCTATAAAGTGTTTGCACCCACACCATTGTAAGTTCTAATCTCAGCCAAGCCACCATGAGTGAAAATTACAATAATGTGCAAAAAGAAAATTGGCAACTAGGAGCCAATTATTACAAGGAATTATTTCCTTTGGATAATTTTTTAAAAATTATAGCATTTTTTGTGACGCAAGTTAGTAGCACTGTGATACACAAATATTCTGAGATATTAGAGGGATGATTTACCTGGCCCTATCACCCCAGGAGCACCTGTAGCTGAGGCACAGTGAACTGGAAATATTGATGGCAACCTGTAACGCCGTGTCTTCGCTCCAAAAGTCCCTGACCTGATCCCTGATGGCCACCTTGGTGCTGCACCTGAGGGATGTGTTGACGTGCAAAGCTGTTATGTTTGTTGCGCTTCTGATGTCATCAGTTTCCTGGTCCATTGTTGTTTGCAGATCATAGGAACATAGGAACAGGAGTAGTCCATTCAGCCCCTCGTGCCTGCTCCGCCATTTGATAAGATCATGGCTGATCTGTGATCTAACTCCATATACCCGCCTTTAGCCCATATCCCTTAATACCTTTGGTTGCCAAAAAGCTATCTATCTCAGATTTAAATTTAGCAATTGAGCTAGTATCAATTGCCATTTGCGGAAGAGAGTTCTAAATTTCTACCACCCTTTGTGTGTAGAAATGTTTTCTAATCTCGCACCTGAAAGGTCTGGCTCTAATTTTTAGACTGTGCCCCCTACTCCTAGAATCCCCAACCAGCGGAAATAGTTTCTCTCTATCCACCCTATCCGTTCCCCTTAATATCTTATAAACTTCAATCAGATCACCCCTTAACCTTCGAAACTCCAGAGAATACAACCCCAATTTGTGTAATCTCTCCTCATAACTTAACCCTTGAAGTCCGGGTATCATTCTAGTAAACCTACGCTGCACTCCCTCCAAGGCCAATATGTCCTTCCGAAGGTGCGGTGCCCAGAACTGCTCGCAGTACTCCAGGTGCGGTCTAACCAGGGTTTTGTATAGCTGCAGCATAACTTCTGCCCCCTTGTACTCTAGTCTTCTACATTATGGGCAAGCTGCTTCCATATGAAGTTGTTTGGGTACCGTGAGGTCTGAGGCACTGTGTAAGTTAGAACAATTTTGCTACTGAGGTAAGAGCTTTGAGTTGATGAGAGCAGAGGCATTACAGTGATTGTTTATTTTCCTGGTTTTGGCAGCCAAACAGACACCTGTACAAACTGTAGGAAGGAGGTGGCCATTGGTATCTTCCTTTGCATGTACTATCTGGAAGAGGAGGATGAATTAGATGCTTTGTTGGATGCCAGGCTGGTGAGACAACATCAGCAGAGGTCACCGACTTGGAGGCACCCAGTAGGATGGGTTTACAGAAACCATGATGGGTATTTCTGGACTTCTCAGAGAAGCAATGATTACGAAGGCTCCAGTTTAGCAGGAACTAATTTCAGCCTGCAGCTCTTCTGTTGCTCCAGGGCAGCCTGACCCTAACCGCTTTCAGGCTCTGGTGTAGTGACGGAAGGGAACATCTACAGTCGGGTTAAACTTACATTTTTTCCATTCCTCTCTGCCAATCTCTCTGCAAATCTTTGGGTTGACGGGAATGGCATTGTGTGAGGTGGACATTATTTTCTTCCTTGTTTGAGCGACCTCTTCTGTAAGCCTGTTCATTAAGACAGCTGCAGTGCAACCAAACACTTGTATTGCAGCAGTCTGAGTATTCATGAGAATCTAAGACTGGCAACAAGGCCTCAGCTGTGAGGGGCTGTGCCTAGTCCTTGTATTGTGGTTTGTTCAGTCATGCCCTGATTCACTCATGGAACTTTACCTTGTTCATTTATTGTGCTGTATACTTCTTGCCTGTCACCTTACTATGGTCCCAACATGTGCCTGATGCTCATCTGGCACCCTCTCTTGTGTTTTTGTCATTCGTTATTGCGGTGTTCAGCTGTCACCCTATCTTATCAGGGTACAGCACATTGCTTAATGTTTGTTTTGCACTGCTGGCCTGGTGTTCATCTAGCATAATGCCAAGTACTGATCCAGGAGCTTCTCACTATTCTGTTACTCAGATTCTAACCATGTCAGTCTGTTCATTTACACCGGAATATTTCCTTACATCAATCTCTCTCCTCTCAGAATACTTTGTTTGCACCCCTTGTCTGCTCTCCTGTCTTAAAAAATGCAGATGTGGTTTTCCAAATGTTGGACAGTCGGACCTTTAACAAAAGAATTGTTTGTGCAAGAAAAAACAATCTGTGAACACATGAGAATGAAGGAGTTTTCTCTGAGCAGCCATGTGATACCTGCTGTCATTATCACCAACAGGAAATGAACCTCTTGATCCTTTTAAGAAATAGATCAGTCATTAAAATCCAGACTTGCTGATCGTAACTTCAGAGCTATGGCTCAAAAACTGCCCTGAAACCTTGTTTCAGTAATAGTAATGCATAAATCATCATACTATTCAGGAAGACAGTAATATATGGCTCACTTTGTGCAATTGTATTCACGATTAAGAGGCAGTTAGACAAAACCTTGCCATTTGAAATCAACTGCATTCTGTCTTGCTTAACATATAGAGGACCCTGATATTTCTGGGTACGTGCATTTAACTAACCATCACCAATACATGCTAAAGCAAGTAAAGACCTACTTACTGCATACAAATTTCCTATCAATAACTCTAACTTTCCCTTTCATTCAATTAGTAATAAAAATAATATTATTGCATTGATCATATTAACATAGCTTCAAGATACAGTTTAGCTCTAATAGAATGTTACATGAGATGTCTTGACAGATACCCATTACACATCCACACGTCTCAGAATATAATAATTTTCTATCAATTGAATTTATATTGTTTGTGTTTATAGACAAATCTACAATACTAAATTAAAGACACTCAATTGGCTTTAATTCGTGGTACCCAACAAAATTGTATATTTATAAAATTGCAGAAATATTTTCATTTTTGTGGTGGACATTAAACTCTACAGTGATGAGATTTGTTTATGAACGAGGGATAATTTTCCAATTTCATACCTCTGTCAGGGGCACTCACTGGCCAGTAATGCATATTGGTAATTCAGCTGCGCATGATTTTATGACCATTAATTTAAATGGTTGAAAAATTATATCCAGCATGCCCAAATTTCCGATTTGCATTCCTGATAGGCAAATTTCCCGCTGGGAATGAAAAGTTGGAAAATTATCCCTACAGGGATGACCTTTAAACTTCATCCCTTATTTTTCACAATCATAGATCTGAAAACTAGAATCAAAGCACACAGACCACTTAAATGGGCTAAACAATTACTCTAGTGAACTTCAAATCTCTTTCTGTAGAGCTTTGTATCTATTTTGGATTATTTATTTAAATATTTACATTTATTTAATTTTCAAATAATTGAGTCAAAAAATAGATTTTGTTTTCAAATTTCTCCCTTCTTCTTCTGAAGGTGATGACTTTTGCTGGGCTAAAATTCTAGAGGCTTGTAGCCATTTACTGTCTGTCCAAGAAATCGTTCATTACACGCAAGACTAGACACTGATGTTGACAGGTTTCTAAACTATGGAAGACATCACAGACCATCCAATCCTGACCTCATCTGACACCTGACATCCACACGTACACATTTTTCAGCAGGGGCTATTGGAAAGTGATCAGGAGCAGAAACTTTTGTTAATTCTCTCCTCCCCAGCCTTGGGACTCTGAGGGCAACTGCAACAGCTCATTTCCACCATGCATGTGATTACCTAACTAGAACACATGAGCAATCAAACCTGATACCTTCCTGATCCATATGGTTCAATACTAGACCATCAGGGGAATTAAAATAATGGCCTAGAAAATCGTTGGTGCCACGCTAATTTTGCAGTCATAAAATGGGTGCCTAAGCGTCCAAGGTGGTAGGCAGCATGCGTGTGCATATTCTGCGTCACAAGTGCACTGCTTGCCATAATGTTAAAGGTTTCACTATAGTCGTCAAGGTCCCCTGCCAGAATCAAGTATTAGTACCTTCGCATATGCAAATAGGGAGCATAACACCTGTTATAGGACATCTTCCCGAAATTGGGCTGCCCTGAGCGTAGCAGATAACCAGGCCTACATGCAAATCAACCAACGGTCCTTAATAGGCTAGAATGGCAGTAATGGCCAGCTGCACCCTCTACTTCCCCCACTTCACCTTCAAGGTATGCTGCAGTGCCATCCTATGGGAGGAGGACCAATCTCTTCATTCCCACTTCATTCAGCACCACTTCATTTCAACATCCATCAAACACGATGCTCAAGTGTTCCACCACTCCACCAATTGGCCACACTCTCAGTTTCTGATCTCCACATTTACTGTGGCAGCGACAGTGTTTATTACTCAAGAAGCTTTTGCAGAGGTTGAAATTTACATTAAAAATGCTACCAAACTTTGTAAAGGTTACCAACATTTCCTGCCCCTCCCCTTCCCACCTCCCCACTACTCCAAAATTTCCTTTAAGCATTGCATCCTTTTAGATTTACTCATCAAACTTGCTTTTAAGGGCCGCTTACAGGCGATTTCCTGCTCCTTTGGTGTGCTCCCAAAACCAGAGTCTCATACGGTCCAGTAGCTCACCCACGCTATGTAAATGAAGATGACTCAACAAAATCAGGTGGGGTCTACACACCAACAGTCAATGGGTGTTAATAATGCCCGATGAACACAATTGGTGGGCTGATTGGACGATCAGTCCTAACATGTCAAATGGTTTTCCACAGTCTACTTTGATTACTATGTATGAGGCATTACTATACGCTAATCCTCAAATTCACTCCTGATAATTGATCCCATTACTTTACCAGTTATCGATATATTGGCTCTGTAGATGCCTGGAATGGATTTATTCTCTTTTATGAATATGTGTACCATGTTAGCTTGTTTCCAATCCAGCAAGACCTCCCACACATTCAGTGACTGCTGCATGATGATTATCAGCATTTCATGCATTAACAATCTTATTAATAGCCAGTTTCATGCGTATGTATAAATTAAAACTATTCTCAAAAGTTTATTGGAAGGATAATTGCTCAGCTGATTTCCATCTACTAGTTTTATGGAGACAAAAGTTAACAATCGGTATTTGCCTCAAAAATATATAATGTATTAATTAATACTAGACTATTCGCTGTTTAAAACTCAATGGACATTTCATCAAGAGATTGCTATATACATGCAGGTAGAGACAGATGGGCTGCAATATGCAAACTTATTAAGATTCTCTCCCCAAATGCAAGTCTGAAACAGATTCAGATCAAAAATTCTCAAAGTATATTTAACATCTGTAAAATTATGCAGAATGGGAATTTAGCTGGCTCCATCTGTTGAAAGATATGGCACAGAACTGGACATACTAATCCATTTGGTGTGGTCTGGTAGCAAGATGTTCACCTTCTGGAATAAAGTAGTTGGCTTGATTAATTCAAAATTAAGAATGTAATTCCCATTATCACTCATCCAATGCATTCCTGGGGATTCTACATCATTGGAAGTTCACTAATGGAAAGTTGCAGCAGCTTTAGGCTGTTTCTGATTTCAGGAACTATTATGGTTTGATAAAAAAAAAACTAGCAGCAAGGTAGTTTCAATAAATGGCACAGCAAACACATAGGATATAATTTTTTTTAAAAGGTGCGGGTGCATTGGGGGCGGGGGGGGTCAAAGAAAATCAGGTTTTTGAGGATAGGGCAGCAATTAAAGCTGGCGGGACGATATTTAAAGCAGTAATTCAATACTTAAGTTACTTGAAATGTCCATAAATGTCCATAAATCTAAGTAAGAATGAAGGCAAGCAATTTTAACGCTGCCTTCATTCTTACTTACCATGGGAAAGTAGTCGGGTTTCAGCCGGCAGCCATTTGGACATTTAAATCCCTGTTTGACAGATTGGGATAAAAGCTCAGTTATTGCAACAGGGAACTCAGTTCTCTCAGAAAAACTTTTGGCTGGGAGATCTTTTTTTTTCAACTGAAAATTCTTGGTTTCCACTCAGAATTGTTCTGTTTACACAAATTTACCAACTTTTCGGATCCCCTCAAACTGACACCATAAGGATGGGGGGTACGATGGCTGCATTCACCAGTACATCCGAGTTTGAGCAACATTGGGGTACGGTAGCATAGTGGTTATGTTACTGGACTAGTAATCCAGAGGCCTGGATTAATAATCCAGAGTCATGAGTTCAAATCTGACCGAGTGTTTTTTTTTATTCGTTCATGGGATGTGAGCGTCGCTGGCAAGGCCAGCATTTATTGCCCACCCCTAATTGCCCTTGAGAAGGTGGTGGTGAGCCGCCTTCTTGAACCGCTGCAGTCCGTGTGCTGACGGTTCTCCCACAGTGCTGTTAGGAAGGGAGTTCCAGGATTTTGACCCAGCGATGATGAAGGAATGACGATATGTTTCCAAGTTGGGATGGTGTGTGACTTGGAGGGGGACGTGCAAGTGGTGTTGTTCCCATGTGCCTGCTGCCCTTGTCCTTCTAGGTGGTAGAGGTCGTGGGTTTGGGAGGTGCTGTCGAAGAAGCCTTGGTGAGTTGCTGCAGTGCATCCTATGGATGGTACACACTGCAGCCACAGTGTGCCGGTGGTGAAGGGAGTGAATGTTTAGGGTGGTGGATTGGGTGCCATTCAAGCGGGCTGCTTTATCTTGGATGGTGTCGAGCTTCTTGAGTGTTGTTGGAGCTGCACTCATCCAGGCAAGTGGAGGATATTCCATCACCCTCCTGACTTGTGCCTTGTAGATGGTGGAAAGGTTTTGGGGAGTCAGGAGGTGAGTCACTCGTCACAGAATACCCAGCCTCTGATCTGCTCTTGTAGCCATAGTATTTATGTGGCTGGTCCAGTTAAGTTTCTGGTCAATGGTGACCCCCAGGATGTTGATTGTGGGTGATTCGGCGATGGTAATGCCGTTGAATGTCAAGGGGAGGTGGTTGGATTCTCTCTTGTTGGACATAGTCATTGCCTGGCACTTGTCTGGCATGAATGTTACTTGCCACTTATCCGCCCAAGCCTGGATGTTGTCCAGGTCTTGCTGCATGCGGGCATGGACTGCTTCATTATCTGAGGGGTTGCAAATAGAACTGAACACTGTGCAATCATCAGCGAACGTCCCCACTTCTGATCTTATGATGGAGGGAAGGTCATTGATGAAGCAGCTGAAGATGGTTGGGCCTAGGACACTGCCCTGAGGAACTCCTGCAGCAATGTCCTGGGGCTGAGATGACTGGCCTCCAACAACCACTACCATCTTCCTTTGTGCTACTGGAAAGATTTCCCCCTAATTCCCATTGACTTCAATTTTACTGGTGTGGCACCATTCCTTCATCGTCACTGGGTCAAAATCCTGGAACTCCCTTCCTAACAGCACTGTGGAAGAACCTTCACCACATGGACTGCAGCGGTTCAAGAAGGCGGCTCACCACCACCTTCTCAAGGGCAATTAGGGATGGGCAATAAATGCTGGCCTTGCCAACGACACCCACATCCCATGAACAAATAAAACCTGAGAGAATTGATTGCTGGTCTCTATGCGAAACCTTTCTGATGCTGTTTTGTTTTGAATATTTTAATATCAATCTTTGTGTTTGTTTTTGCTTCTTTCACCTTCTTCAGCCTAACAAGGATATGTACGATGACAGGGTTATGCTTGGGGTCAAAATCTCTTGATGTTGGCCACACTGTTTCTATATATAAAGTAACCTACCTGACTTCACATAATGTTTTAACTCTCATGTTATAAAAATTAGCTTAGTTAATTTAACTGAAAGGTGACATGCAGAAATGAAAAATGGTGATGTAGATCCAATTGTCGAGGGTTAAATTCGATAGCCCCCGAAGCCGGGTGCAGGGGTCGCGGTGCGCAATTAACCCACGCCCGGTCATTGCGATGCAGGTACCATGTGCGATTCGTGCTGCCCGGTCATTTACCTGATTCCGGCGGGCAGCCAGGCCTGGATGCGTTGTTGAATGGCTTCTCACCAGCAGGGGGGCCCCGATATCCTGAGTGGCTCGCACCTCTTAAAGACAGCCTTCACCTCTTAAGGGCAGCCTGCACCTTTTATTTGCAAAATATTAGATATGGGTCCGCACTATTCTGAAAGGAGATCAGATATTGCACACGTAAAACACAGATGCAGGTCCCATCCCTATGTTTACACTGAATAAGGCTTGCGCACTACTAAATCCCACATCCTCCAATCTGCACGCCATACCTCACCAATCTGACAATCTGATTTTGTACCAGGCCTGTGAGAGAGTGTGCACCAAGGTTCTCTGCTGATGCACTAGAGGTGCAAGAGGTGGACAGAAAGAGGGGCATCCTATATCCACAGGCGGGCAAGAGGCCCTCCAGACATATGCTCAAAAGGCAGTGGGAGGCAGTAGGGGATGAAGTCAATGCCAGGCACATATAACCACGAATATGGATACAGTGCAGGAAGAAGTTCAATGCTTTGAATCGAGTGGTCAAGGTGAGTGAGATGAACTGTCAAGTGGCATCTCCTACCAACTGCACCACAAGCTACATCCACTGCTCCACACACTACACCCCCATCACCCACCTACCAACAATCTCTTTCAATCAGTACTTAACTCTTCCAATCAGATGCTTCCTCTCACCCTCACACATTACCACTGTTGCAAGCTGCACACTCACAACTCACTGGTCAGCACACTGGCAGCTATTCTACCATGACAGGCACATCACCCAAACATTCTGCAGGACACTCACCGACACATCTCCTGCTTTCTCACAGGAGAAGTTGGCGCATAACAGGAGGCGACAAGTGGCAGTGGCATTTAGCCCCTTGAGCCTGTTCCGCCAGTCAATGAGATCATGGTTGATCTGTGACCTAACTGCATTTACCCACCTTAGCCCCATATCCCTTAATACCTTTGGTTAACAAAAATCTATCAATCTCAGATTTAAAATTAACAACTGAGCTAGCATCAACTACCATTTGCAGAAGAGCATTCCAAACTTCTACCACCCTTTGCGTGTAGAACTTCACTCCTGCAAGTCCTAGCTCTAATTTTTAGGCTATGTCCTCTCCTTCTAGTATTCAAGTATAGGAGACCTCCAAAAACAGGTACAAATGCACCAGCAGCCAGAAGCAATAATCCAGCATCTAACCTGTAAATCCTGCATGATCCCTTTAAATAGCGCTGGTGGGGGGTCCTCCAGGCAGTCTATGACCTGTTCAGCTGTGCGTGGTTAAACCAATGTGTTAGTTGGAGCATTGAGTTCCAAAAACGTATCTGTCCCTTCAAATCAGCGTTGCACACTGATCTACTGCATATTCTCCCTACTTTACATGGTACTGGCGTTTGTTATCCGTGAGTGCGAAAACGCCTTTACCAAGGTGGCGTCCAGCGCACGTCACACTAGAGGCAAGTGTGTGCATTCCAGACACCTCTTTGGGACCTTAGGAGACCTCCTAGCGCCTAAAAAACGGGTGCTATGCGGTCGAATTTATAGCCCATCGTCTTTATTTATGAGCACCTTAGATATAACAACAATAATAACTTGCATTTATAGTAAAATATCCCAAGGCACGTCAAAGGAGCGATTTTCGAATGAAATTTGACACCGAGCCACATGAGATATTAAGGCAGGTGAGGTTTTAAGGATCGTCTTAAAGGAGGAGAGAGAGGTGGAGAGGTGAAGAGGTTTAGGGAGGGAATTTCAGAGCTTAGGGCCTAGGCAGCTGAAGGCACAGCTGCCAATGGTGGAGCAATTAAAATCAGGGATGCACAAGAGGCCAGAATTGGAAAAGCCGAGAGATCTTAAAGGGCTGTAGGGCTTGAGAATATGTTAAAATACCTGAGAATATTTTAAAATCTACGAAAGACATTGAAGCAGCAATATGCTGGAAGGAATATTATGTGGACCTTGGGGATAGTTTTCACTTTGAGTGGATATTGGGCGGGTGGTGGGCGATACTCGTCCAGAGGCACAAGCCATCTTGATGGCTGGACCTCATTTAGATTTAATTGGCGATCTGTGAACACTGAATCAATACTCGCAATCAGATCGCCAATCAGAGGGGCACGGGAAATCAGACTGCTCCTCTGTCGAGCCGAGCTAGAAGTTGGCTGTTAAAGGGAGGGCAGGAAGTTGGGAGTTAAATGGGGCGGGGGGGTATTGTGGGGTGGAGGAAGTGTACGGACAGGCTGGCAGCAAGCCAGAAGATGCTTCTCCTAGCCCACAAAAATCACTAAAAATCAAAACCTTGCCCCATTCAAAATCATGGTGGATGTATTGACAGTGGGAACGAGGCGATAAATTCAGACCCAGATTTCTGGAGAGCTACCATCTCATTCCCACCCAGCAGAGGCTGTGAAATTCAGCCTGGTGGATTCTGTAAGGTGAGACAGAACACTGCCTCTGTAATCTTATAATGGCATAATTCGATTTAATGATAAGATCGTATGCACAGTATGATAGTATATTTTAGTGAGGGGAGAAAAAGATAGAGATTATCTATGTTCTACGCACATATCATTGCTCTTAGCACCCTTTAGCTTATCAGTTCTACACCTACTCTGAATCATTCAGCTGGGAGAGGCATGCTGCCATGCAACTGCTTTCTTTATTAATAAGAAAATCTTTACAATATTTCTTTCAGGAGGGAATATACATATCATTGCCTAAAAAAATGATACAGTAATAGATATAATTAGTATTATGAAGGCAGTGACAGTCTAGGGAAAATTAATATGCACACTATATTTTCAAGGCATGGAACTGCATGGAGAACAACTTCAAACTCTATTACTGAAGTCCTCAAATATATTAGTGGAATATGGATGCATTTTTTATAGTAAATGAACTAATCTTTTAACTGACTGATAATACTAAGGATTAGTATTATGTCCATAGGCAAGCAAGTGTGAGATCAAGCTATGTTAAATTGCTTTCTATTCATCACATGCGTGCGATAAAGTAATGACTAGAACTAATGAGTCTTCTTGGATTTTAGGGCCCTGAAATTTATGGGGTCCTGCTCTTGATGCAAGTGTGATGAAGCAGAACCTCCACTTGACCAAGCTCGAAGATATAGGCCTTGTCCCAAGTTGCACAATATGATAATCTGCGTAGCCAAGCCAGGTCCATTGTACCTGCAAGGGTGCTTCAGCGGCGCCCGTCCCGAACTGCCAGTCGGTATGTTGGCACAGTGCCATGTCGCTCTGATCACAGAGAGGAAACCCTGGAAGGACACTGCAAAACGCTTCCTTTTAACATCTGCTCCCGACAGAGCAAGTAGGGCCACCTGGGATCAATGACCTTTTTCTAGTAAAAGTTTTGAAACTTCACAAGGCCCTCAAGGAAACAGATGTCAGCTGAGAAATGGCATGAGTTCCCCTGAGGCTTTATAAAGGTCAAATTTCCCAGAGTATCCAAGATTTTCCCATGGGACTTTCCCTGGGAAGAAGATGTGCCATGCCCACCCCAGCACTGGATTAAATGGGCATTTTAGACAGCGTGGAATCCTAGTGGAACCGGGTTCTACACTAAATTCCTACTCCCATCACCACCCCCCAGCAGAAATCTTCTTTTCTACCTCCATACCCAGGAATTTCACGGTTTCGGATTTTTTAGCTCAATTGCTACTAATGATATTATTAATGTTGTTGCTATTTCAGTCCATGATCCTGGGTAGATGCTGGCTGTTCAAATTAATATAATACCCATGTGGGATGGCAATATCCAAACATATATATATGTTGACATTTGTGCAGTCGAGCTGAGTGGATATCCATGAATGTTGAATAAAATCACATGGCAGGTTATTATGAATGAATATCGATCTCTAATGTTTTATTCTGAATTATATATTTGCGCTGCAACTTATTCATAGACCCACTGTCAGATTGCTTTGCCAGCACTAAAGACCCAGTGAATGATTTTGCCTAAGGTTCACTTTAACTTATCATTTAACATTATATATCAATGGGAAGAGTGAAGTTGCTTTGTTTGTAAATGTGTAATTAATTATATAAATCAAAAGTCTCATATTTATATTGTGTTATAAAGTTTATTAAATTTTCATTGTATCCAGGTGGACGTTCAATTGTACTACCTGCTAATATCTTGTGATCTGTAACAACACTAGCTGCATGAATGGGCTATCCACTCCAAACATGTAACCATGGAAACAACCTTTCCGCAGTTAAGCAAAACTGTCAGAGATGGACCAGTACATTCAGCCTGGAGAGTGTCCACTTAAGACATATTTTTTTCCTGTGTACTATACTTAACATTAATACTGCTTTGGTCAGGCAATCACAGATTATTAATAACCTTATGTAAGTCTTTGTTAGTGGTAATGGCTGTAGGGATAAGTGAAGAATTGTTTATAATAGAAATAAAATCAATACCAGCTTGAAAATACTGACAAAGAACCCAAAAAAAAATCTGCTTAGCTAATTAATTACTGCAATAGTGATATCTTAACGTTTACCCTGATGAATTAATGGAAACTGTGCAATGTTGGCCCGAAGAAGTGATTAATGACTAGCATTTTAACAGTTAATCATATTTACCCTGTTATGTAATATCTCATTATCAGCATAATTCTAAACAAATTTTGTCATTTTGTATGGAATCTTTTAGTGGTTAATCTCAGAACCTTGTTACTGAAGCAGACTTCACCTCTGACAAATGCTGTTGGATTACTGAGCCACACTGTGCACTCTGCAATTAATTGACTAAAATTTTTTGTGATTGCTGTACTTTGTAAAATGTAGGTGAATTACTGAAGCTGCCCCTCGGGTGTTAACGAACCATTAATGCTGCCATTAATAAAAAAGACAAGCACATAATTTATCCTGTTTTGTTTACCGTAATAGAATCCTTATCCTGAAGACTTTGTCAAGAGAGAGCAGATTACCAGATTAGTGCTCCACTCAAATGAAGAAAAACTAGATATATTGCTGTGTTTTCTTTAAAATTAGCTGTGGTGTTTATAATTCAGAGCTTGTCTATGATGCTGTGTTATGTAATAACTGATATCCACTAAAGTTTAATTTTCCATAACCAGCCACCTGCTTCAGTAATGATCAAACTTACAAGCACAAAAACCCAAATCTTTAGAAATGATCTACTGTTACTTTATATTAAAAAATGCCATCGCCATTACCTTGTCTCAAAATTAAACCATTACATAAACTAGCATTAGCTTTAACATTATTTTATATATTTGTACTTCTGTTGACTTGTTTGGGAACTCATCTTAAACAGCAAATGCTGATGGCACAATGGGGAAATTGGCTTGGGGGCAGTTTTTGGCTCCAACAGCGTGAGGGAGCTGAACATACACAGTTGAAATAAAAGCACCCTGGCTTAATGATAGTATCCAGAATCATCCTCACTGTAGGCATGAAAGCTATCTTACTACTGCCTGTATATTAACCCTGTGAGTTTTATGGACGCATTTAATCATTTGGGTGTTGAATGATGAAATTTAATGCAGGCAAGCATAAAAGCACTATATATAGGAAGGAAAAATAGATGACACACATGCGTCATGAAATAGCTAAGTATGAAGGTGAAAGAGACCATGAGAGTAATTTTCAACTTTGCTACCTGGGCGGTAACCAGGCAGGGCAGATCGGCCACCATTGTACAACCCGACTGATTTTTGTTCCATCGAAATCAATGGAATAATAATCAGGCAGGTTCTACAATGGGTGCGTAATCTATCTCGCTATGTTGAAAATTACCTACCAGGAGTCTTAGAAGAGTCAGCTAAACATGTCTAACCAATGCAGTGTAGCGATCAACATAGCCAAAACAGTATAGGTCAGAGTAGGTGTCGTGCTCTGGTCAGACCACACCTTGAATACTGCATCCAGTTCTGGTCGCCAGAAAATAAGAAAGATGTTTAAGCACTGGAGACAGTGCAGAGAGGAGCTGTGAGGCTGATCCTTTTAGTGTCAGGGACCTGAGTTATAAGGAAAAACTGGAGAAATTTAGGTTTTCAGCCCAGAATGGACAGATAACAGATTGTTATGCACATAGAAAAATTTAATCCAGAATATTACTTTAAATTAAAAATGTGGAAGTAGAACTAGGCTACACAGATTCAAACTAGTAAAAGATAGTTTTAGAACCAATATCAGGAAATTCTTCTTCACAGAAACAGTGATCAAGATTCTGGGGGCTGGGTGAACAGCCAGAGGTCGTGGTCCATATTGGTACCAACGACAAAGGTAGAACGAGGGATGAGGACCTGCAGGCAGAGTTTAGGGAGTTAGGAAAGAGATTAACAAGCAGGACCTCAAAGGTAGTAATCTCCGGATTACTCCCAGTGCCACGCACTAGTGAGTATAGAAATAGGAGGATAGAGCAGATGAATGCGTGGCTGGAGGGATGGTGCAGGACTTTAGATTCCTGGGGCATTGGGATTGGTTCTGGGGCAGGTGGGATCCTGTACAAGCCAGACGGGTTGCACCTCAACAGGGCCGAAACCAATATTCTTGCTTGGAGGTTTGCTAGTGCTGTTGGGGAGAGTTTAAACTAACTTGGCAGGGGGAACCTGAGAGGAGATTCAGAAGGGAGAGTAACAAAGCTGGAAGTGGAAGGCAGAAAAGTAGTAAGTGAAATTGGAAGACAACAGAAACAGCCTAGTTCTACTCCCACATTTTTAATGGTCAAAATAGGAAAAAATGTTAAAAGGGAAAAATTAAAGGCACTTTTTCTGAATGCACGCAGCATTCGCAACAAGGTGGATGAATTGATGGCACAAATAGAAATAAATGGGTATGATCTAATTGCCATTATGGAGACTTGGCTGCAGGGTGACCAAGGCTGGGAACTGAATATTCAAGGATATTCAACATTTAGGAAGGACAGGCAAAAAGGAAAAGGAGGTGGGAGAGCGCTGTTAATAAAGGATGAGATCAGTACAATAGTGAGAAAGGAACTTGGCTCAGAAGATCAAGATGTAGAATTAGTTTGGATGGAGCTAAGAAACAGCAAGGGGCAGAAAACATTGTTGGGAATTGTTTATAGGCCACCAAACAGTAGTGGTAATGTAGGGCATGGTATAAAGCAGGAAATTAGAAGTGCATGTAACAAGGGTAATACAGTAATTATGGGGGACTTTAATCTACATACAGATTGGGCAAACCAAATTAGCACTAATACTGTGAAGGACGAATTCCTGGAATGTATACGAGATGGTTTTCTAGATCAGTATGTTGAGGAACCAGGTAGGGAACAAGCTATTTTAGATCTAGTATTGTGCAATGAGAAAGGGTTAATTAATAATCTTGTTGCGTAGGAGTCCTTAGGGAAGAGTGACCATAATATGATAGAATTCTTCATTAAGTTTGAAAGTGATGTAGTTCAATCCAAAACTCGGGTCTTAAATCTAAACAAAGGAAACCACGAAGGTATGAGGCACAAGTTGGCTGTGGTTGATTGGGGAACTACATTAAAAGGTATGACAGTAGACAGGCAATGGCGAGCATTTAAAGAATTAATACATAATTTGCAACAAAGATATATTCCTTTAAGGCACAAAAACCCAACAGGAAAAGTGGTCCAACCATGGCTAACAAGAGAAATTAAAGATAGTATTAAATCAAAGGAAGGAAGAGGCATATAAAGTTGCCAGAAAAAGCAGTAAAACTGAGAATTGGGAGCATTTTAGAATTCAGCAAAGGAGGACCAAAAAATTGATAAAGAAAGGGAAAACAGAATATGAGAGTAAACTAGCGAGAAACATAAAAACGGACTGTAAAAACTTCTATAGGTATGTAAAAAGGAAAGATTGGCGAAGGCAAATGTGGGTCCTTTACAGACGGAGATGGGAGAATTTATAATGGGGAATAAGGAAATGGCAGAAAAGTTAAACAAATACTTTGGGGGAAAAATTGGTTAAGGGTCCGTTCTGGGCGATGTTAGCACAATGTGCTAACAGCCCGCGCCCGACAGACCCTGGACAGGAAAGCCGCAAGTTTGGTCCCAAGGGAGCACTTACCTGCAATCGGCGTTCCTTTTCCAGGCCTTGCACGTGGAATGAATGCAATTCACACTTTCCACCACCAGAGGGAGCTCCATCTCTTAAAGGGAAGACAATTCTTAGAAATCTCTTAAAGGTAGCTTGTACCTGTTGTTTGCTGAAAATAACAGTCTACTGTCTGCATGGAGTCTGAACAGAGAACAGACATCGCACATGTAAAACACAGAAAGAGATCACATCCCTATGTTTACACACTGATGAGTTATGTTAAAACATTGAATAAAGGTTGCACATTACTAAATCCCACATCCTCCAATCTGCACACAAGACCTCACCAATCTGCCGATCTGAGTTTGTACCAGGCCTGCGACAGCGCATGCACCAAGGTTCTCTGCTGATGCACTAGAGACCTTGGGTTCAAGAGATGGACAGAAGGAGGGACATACTATATCCGCAGTTGGGGGGGGGGGGGGTGCAAGAGGCCCTCCAGACAGTGGGAGGCAGCGGGGGATGAAGTCAATACCAGGCGCACAGCATCATGAACATGGATGCAGTGCAGGAAGAAGCTCAATGCTTTGACATGAGTAGTCAAGGTGAGTGAGATCAAGGGCTCGATTTTCGGATGTACGAGACGGCGGGTTCGTGGCGGGGGGGCTCCGAAAATCGGGGATTCCCGAGGCGGGTCTGGAGCCCGGTTCCAACCCGCCCACTTCTGGGTTCCCCAGTGACGCGCTTAGATGCGCGCGCATCTATTTACATAGTTCAGGTCGTTTGCAGACCTGATTGACTTGATATTTTGGGAGGGGTGGGATTTTCAACTCAACTGGGCGTGTTTCCCGTACTGGGGGAAACACTCCCAGTTGAAATGGACGTGTTGCAGCCAATCAGCCTGTGGCAGCTGCAAAGGTCCATTTGACAGGTGGCGGGGGGAGACCCTCACTCATTGCAGGAGGCCACTCTGTCACTTTGGACAAAGTTTGGCCTCCACCACCCTCCTCCTAACAATAAAATTCACCAACTTGCACACTTACCCCGGGGTCCAGAGACATGTACCTATCTTGCAGACCTCCTCAAACGTACATCTTCCAGATGGGGACCGCCGTAGCTGCAGTCATGACCTCCTTGGAGGACGAACAGCATCACCAGCCTCGCCGGCCACGCCGTCCACCTCTGACACGTGGAGCTCCACAATAGAGCGCTGTGACACAACCACCTGCACAGCAGGAGGGAGGGCAACCACAGAGAGAGATGCGTCACAGAAGGCACTACCCTTGCCACAGGGTCTGCAGACCGAGACTCAGCTTCCTGGACCTCTCTGAGCAGCTGTGCATACAGAGGCTCAGAGTCACTCAACATGTAGTCGTGGACATCTGCAGCCTCCTTCATGCCGAGCTGCTCCCGGTTGGCCCGAGCACCATCTTCTTACCTGTCGCTATCAAAGTCACCACTGCCCTCAACAACTTCTCCTCTGCATCCTTCCAGGGTGCCACCGGGGACATCGCCGACGTCTCTCAGTCGTCTGCACAAAAGAGCCCTGCAAATACACCTACACCCACTCTGCAGTGACACAATGGGTGGCATCAGGTGTGGGTCTTCACAGTGATCCTCAGGAAAGGGCATAATTGCACAAACCAGACAAGATTTGCAAAGACGTGGCAGTTGTGGTGACAATATAATATGTGATGTGAGTTGATCAGAAATCAAATATAAGTAAAAACCATGACAAACCCTCAAACACCCTTGTGCATCCCCTTCATGCTCACGACACGTTTGCCTTACGCTTCCTACTGCAGATACGTGATGCATGCCCTGTGGCTGCAGCACAGGTAATGGCAGGTTGAGTGAGGCTGACCATGAAAGAGATGCATCAGTGGGTGAGTATGAGAAAGTGCCATGAGATTGTATGAGGATTGGGTTGAGTGGTAGTGGTGGGATGAGTACTGGCGAGGTGAGTAAGTGCAGGTAAGTTGAGGATGAGGTTTGAGTGGGTGTGAGGAGTGATGTGATAGAGTAGTGTTGGCAGTGCAGAAGGAGATGTGGGGTGGGGGCGGTGATATGGCAGATGGAGTGTAGGGGAATGAGTAAGTGTACTCACTTTGGCTGACCTACTCAGGTTATTGCAGCGCCTCCTGCACTGTATGCAGGTGCGCGATATGTTGGTGGTGCAGGTGACCTCCTCTGCCACCTCGAGCCAGGCCTCCGTGGTGGCAGAGGCAGGCCACTAACTCTCGTCCGCTGGGGAGAAGATCTCTGTCCTCCCCCTCCTCCTCACCCCATCTAGTAAGACCTGGAGTGAGGCATCATTAAACCTGGGAGCAGCCTTCCCCCTGGGCTGCTCCATGCTGTAATTTTGCCTATTTTCTGCAGCATCAGTCAGTGGAAGACTGCCCCTTTAAATAGGGCTCCTCCAGCTAACAGCCTATGATGCGCCTGCGCAGTCCGCCCGCTACGCAGCTTTCCAGCGTGAATCCCGGAAGCACGGGTAAGTGCCTTCAATTAGGAGCACCCCGAATTCACTGGACGTGTTACCCACGCTCCCAGTCGACCCCCCGTTGCCAACCGGCCTCCCTCCTAAAATCGAGCCCCAACTGTCAAGTGGCATCTCCTACCAACTGCACCACACACTACAGCCCCCATCCCCCACATACCAATAAACTCTTTCCATCAGTACTCAACTCTTCCCATCAGATGCTTCCTCCCGCCCTTACACATTACCACTGTTTCAAGCCACCCACCCACAACTCACAGGCCACACACACTGGCAGCTATTCAACCATGACAGGCACATCACCCAGGCACACGCCTCGCTTTCTTGCAGGAGAAGGTGGCGCAAATCAAAAGGCAGCAAGTGGCCGTGGCATTTAGCCCCTCGAGCCTGTTCCACCATTCAGTGAGATCATGGTGGACCTGTGACCTAATTCCATATACCCGTCTTAGCCCCATATCACTTAGTACCCTTGGTTCATAGAAATCTATCAATCTCAGATTTAACTTTCTCAATTGAGCTTGCACCAACTGCTGTCTGCAGAAGAGCATTCCAAACGTCTCCCACCCTTTGAGTGTGGAAGCATTTCCTCACTTCACTCCTACACGTCCTGGCTCTAAATGTTAGGCTACGTCCCCGCGTCCCAGTATTGAAGTCTAGGAAACCTCCAAAAACAGTTACAAATGTCTCGGCAGCCAGAGGCAATAATCCAGTCACTAACCTGTAAATCCTGCGTGGTCCCTTTATAAGCGCCAGTGGGGGGTCCTCCAGGCACTCTAAGACATGTTCAGATGGTCGGGGTTAAGACTGTGCGTTGATTTGAGCGTTAAGTCCCAAAATGGTGTCTATCACTTTAAATCAGCATTGCACACTGATTGAAGCCATTTTCTCCCTACTTTGCATGATTCCAGCGTTTCTTATCAGCGCCTGTGCAAACTCCTATACCAAGATGGCATCTGGCGCACGTCACGCAGGAAACGTGCATGTGCAGCCAAGACGCCATCTTAGATGTCAGTGAGGCCACGTAGCGCCGAAACAACAGGCGCTACACGGCCCAATTTAGCGCCCATTGTGTCTGTCTTCACGGAAGAAGACACAATAAACCTCCCAGAAATACCAGAGAACCAAGGGTCTGGCGAGAATGAAGAACTGAAAGAAATTAGTATTACTAAAAAAATAGTACTAGAGAAATTAATGGGACTAAAAGTCAATAAATCCCAAGGATCTAATGATCTACATCCCAGGGTTTTGAAAGAGGTGGCTCTAGAGATAGTGGAAGGATTCGTTGTCATCTTCCAAAATTCTATAGATTCTGGAATGGTTCCTGCAGATTGGAGAGCAGCAAATGTAACCCCACTATTTAAGTAAGGAGGGAGAGAGAAAACAGGGAACTACAGACCTGTTAGCCTGTTATCAGTAGTAGGGAAAATGTTAGAATCTATTATAAAGGATGTGATAACAGGACACTTAGAAAATAATAATAGGATTTGGCAGAGTCAACATGGATTTATGAAAGGGAAATCATGTTTGACAAACCTATGGAGTTCTTTCAGGATGTAACTAGTAGAATAGATAGGGGAGAACCAGTGGATGTGGTGTATTTGGATTTTCAGAAGGCTTTCGATAAGGTCCCACACAGGAGGATGGTGAATCAAGTTAGAGCATATGGAATTGGGGGTAATATACTGGCATGGATTGAGAATTGGTTAACAGACAGAAAACAGAGAGTAGGAATAAACGGGTCTTTTTCAGGTTGGCAGACTGGTGGAATACCACAGGGATCGGTGCTTGGGCTCCAGCTATTCACAATATATATCAATGATTTGGATGAAGGGACCAAATGTAATATTTTCAAGTTTGCTGATGACACAAAACTGGGTGGAAATGTGAGTTGTGAGGAGGATGAAAAGAGTGGGCAAGAACATGGCAGATGGAATATAATGTGGAAAAATGTGAAGTTATCCACTTTGGTAGGTAAAACAGAAATATAGAGTATTTTTTAAATGGTGAGAGACTGGGAAATGTGGATGTTCAAAAAGACCTGGGTGTCCTTGTAAATGAGTCACTGAAAGCTAACATGCAGGTGCAGCAAGCAATTAGGAAGGCAAATGATATGTTGGCCTTTATTATGAGAGGATTTGAGTACAGGAGTAAGGATGTCTTACTGCAATTATATAGGGCCTTGGTGAGACCACACCTAGGGTATTGTGTACAATTTTGGTCTCCTTACCTAAGAAAGGGTACACTTGCCATAGTGGGAGTGCAATGGAGGTTCACCAGACTGATTCCTGGGATGGCGGGATTGTCGCATGAGGAGAGATTGAGTAGATTAGGCCTGTATTCTCGAGAGCTTAGAAGAATGAGAGGTGATCTCATTGAAACATACAAAATTCTTACAGGGCTCGACAGGGTAGATGCAGGGAGGATGCTTCCCCTGGCTATGGAATCTAGAACTAGAGATCACAGTCTCAGAATTAGGGGTAGGCCATTTAGGACTGAGATGAGAAGAAATTTCTTCACTCAGAGGGTGGTGAATCTTTGGAATTCTCCACTCCAGAGGGCTGTGGAGGCTCAGTCACTGAGTATATTCAAAACAGAGATCGATAGATTTCTAGACATTAAAGGCATCAAGGGATATGGGGATAGTGCAGGAAAATGGCGTTGAGGTAGAAAGAGAGCCATGATCTTGCTGAAAGGCGGAGCAGGCTCGAGGAGCCGGATAACCTACTCCTGCTCCTATTTCTACGATAGTTCCAGATAGAGCAGTGGAAGCAAAAACCCTGATATTATTTAAGATCAATGGATGCTCCACTTAGGGGAATGTTAAGATCTCTAGGGATGAATGAATTAAGAAGGGCCGAATTGCCTTCTTCATTTCTAATTATCATGTGATCTTGTGATTACAGCGGTTGCCAATAATTTATTCTTTGACAGCAAGCATTGCTGTTTTTGAAGTGATTTTTGTATCAGTCTTCAAATTCTACGTTTTTCATTGGCTGCAATAAATGGATAGTGGGAGCAAGCAGGTCAAAGAGCAAAGGTAAGCCAATCTTCAACATGTGAGAAAGAGGTTAGGACAGGTAGAAAAGAATAAAATTAAAGTTCGAATTATAATAGGAGAGACAGTGAATAGGATTAGGGTTGAGAACTGAAAAAAACTGGAGGTAAAAAAGACATGAATAAGAATAGATTTAGTTGTGGTTTAGGTATTTAATTAGTTGTGTAGCTAAATATTACAGTACTATATATATACTATGATATTAATATTAATTTTGTTGTCACAGCTTGTGAGCTGGTAACAAATAAAACCAGTCAGTCAGGGAGATGGCCAACAGACTAAGAGTTAATTATACAAAGTTCCTGCTGAACTATTTGCTGGGAATTTCCTCAGAGGTGCTCCTGCTTCATTGTCCTAACTTAGCCAGAAATACAGTGAATCCCCATTTACGTGTGTTAGCAGGGTTTCCAAGGCATTTCCGGTGAAGCTGTGGTGGCGGAGCTGAACCAACTCCGAGAAAATTCCCGGCATTAATGTAGTGTTTTCCATGTGGCCCTATGGTAATTTACTGCCAGCTGTAAGTAGTTAGGGACAAATCTCTAATCCCCATGTTACGATGTGATGATGTCAGTGGCTTACTACTTGGGAAGTATTTTCTTGACCTAGGAGATCAAGGAAGTGTTTACAGAGTAGGAGGTCTAACTCACTCACTCACCTGACGAAGGAGAAAGCCTCCGAAAGCTTGTGATTTTCAAATAAAACAGTTGGACTATAACCTGGTGTTGTAAGATTCCTTACATTTGTCAACCCCAGTCCATCACCGGCATCTCCACATCATTGTGAAGGAAATGCTGAAGATGTGGGCCTCCATCTTAGGAATCACCAGCAGCAGATGTAGAGTGGCCTAGGGCCACGTAGCTGAGTAACTAAATGTAATCTCTCACAATTAAATACTTGACACATTGTCAGAGTGTGATACAATGACAACAATAAAGCTGTCAAGGACATTCTTGTGTTCAACTACAAGGTAACACAGTAAAAGCTCACATCCTGAGAACATTGAAACTTGCAGAAGAGAGAATGGCATATCTTTTTGTTCCCCCATGGAGTCTTTAGAGATGTTGGGCTGGATTTTGCCGTGAACGGCGAACAAACAGCACCAGCCGTTCATTAGACTTGCACTTGCCCATAGGCTGTCTGTGAGCTTTTGCATGGCAAGTTGCTGTAAGTTAGAGATCCATTCAGTGAGATGCCCTCTACAGGGCATCTGGGACCTGTGTGAATAGGGCAATGAACTGTGTATCTCCGTAACCAATCAGACTGCAGAATCGTTAACAAGCAGCAAAGCGTCTGAACCAGGAAGTGTAAGTTAAACTAGTGAATTCAATATCAAATCAGGTACAGAAAGCGAAATAAAGAGAGGGAAAGAAAGATTGTATTAAGAGAGAGAGAAAAAAGAGACAGAAAGAAAAAGTACATTTTTTTTTCAAATGTCCAAGAATAATTAAAAGCTGAAGGAATGAGTCACAACACTTGTAAAAGTTAATTTTTATCGCCAAAGAGTTTGTTTGGCAGTAATTAAGACTTACCACGCCGTTAAAAGGGTACTTACACTGGAATGGATAAGCCCTAACCTTTTTTGGCCAGTTTAGTCTGTATCTGCGGCGTCAATACAGAACCTTCATGCCGTTCAACACATTTGAATGGTGAGTCAGATGGCGAGATGCTGTTTTCGCAGCTTTTGGAGGAGCAGGGTATCTTGGACAGCAACTTCTGTATTTCCATGTTTAACTGCGCATGTGTGGTCGCCGGGAGCTACATAATTAACACATTTTGCACATAATTAACAGCAAGCGCTGTTAGCCTCACCATTATTTTTACAGCAAAATCCAGCCTATTATCAATTGCTTTTGATATGATATTCAGGGGTTATCCATGCTTTTCAGAAAACATTTCTATAGCAGTAGTTATTGGGCCCAATTATGCAACCCGGGCTGCCCATCGCTGGGGCCACTACCTGCAAGGAGCTGGTTCCACCTGTCCGAGGGACTTGGGAATGCCAGGGGCCAGAATTTAAGATGCCAGCAGCCAGTCAAGGACTGTTGGCTGTCCAACGTGTACCGGGGGGGGAGACACACGATGGGGGCAGATGGGACTGGGGTGGCACGGGGCAAGGAGAGCAGGAGTGGCATGTGTGGCAAGGAAGGCAATGAGGAAGCAAAATAATTAGGGCCCTCCCTACAGCACCTGTTCCAAATGGGTTCTATGTGACTGGAGTCCTGCTCAGGCAGGGCTGTTACATTGAGGGGAGACCACTTAATCACCCTTTTTTGGGGGGACTTAATGAACGTTATGCACAGTTTATGCACAGAGTCCCAGCATGCTTGAAATTCACTAACCTCATTGGGGTGCACGAGGCACCTTGCTGTCTTTAGGCTTCCACCCTCAATAATACAGTGATCAGCCACATTATTGGCCCTTTTATTACCATGAAGCTTCTGCTTGAATAAATTGATCACTTTTTATCCAGAATTACCTCTTTGTTGAATGATGGCACAGTCATTCCCTCCTTTAAGTTAACTCTTGTTTTTATGTTTTCTCTGCGATACATACAGATATACATTATTAAAAAAGATTCAACCACTCACAATATATTCCAAAATAAATGAGTAATGCAAAATTTCAAGTGGAAGGTTGTCACAAAAGTAGGCAGTACTAGATAGTGACTACAATCCCAATGGGGCTGACATTCAGGCTCCTTGAAAAGCACAGCCCTAAGAGGTCAAGGGTCACCAGAATCCCAGCAACCTGTCAATAAATCCCTGCAACCAGACAGCACTCTTACTCCTTCCATAACAGAATCACTTAGAAGAAATGGAGAGTGTCACATATCTGAAACAGAACATGAGCACCGAGGGGCAGCGCCATGCCAACTCAAGCTGGCAACATTCACACACTACACGATGGAAGAAATAAATGTACCACACTAGATTTGAACATTGTGTCAAGTATTTATTTGTCTGTGGCATTCCTTGGAAAACATCTGGAATTAGTGCCTTAATTAGTCTTTTTTGCAGCATTGCTGATGCCATCGCTAACTCCTTATTGGCAATGTTTCAGGATACCAATAGTATGCTCAATAATGTTCCAGTTGGTAGCATGGGCCTTGTTATGTCTTCACCCTGTTTCTGTTGGTGTCTGGCACAAGCATATCATCTGCCAGGGCAGGAGAAGATAGAAGGTTTTGCCTGATGCCATTCTTGCACTTTTTAATTCCCTTCAAAAATAAGGTGGCACAAATGATAGCATTAAAATGAAGGCCTTGTGAGAATTTGGGGGGAAACATGCATGATTCTAAGCTGATGGTTTATATACCATGTCCACATTGTGATAAACAAAATCACTGTTAGGTCATATAAACTACAGCACTGAGCACAGGGACTAAAACAGCAACATGTGTGCAGCCAATGACCTTTTGGCATCTGACAAAGCAGCAGTTCTGCATTGCCTTACATGTTGCTGCTGTTGGTCAGTGACGAAGATGATGAAATCACTGGATCTAATGACTAATGTAACAGTGAGCTACTAAACGCATCTGTGAAAAAATGGCTGGCAATGCAGATGTCTCTTTTGCTAACTCGAAAGGAGCACAACGCAAAAATAAATTGAGGACCACACGGCTTTCACTGGCAGTGCTGTAAAGATGTTACATGTTGTGCAGAGATCTTCATGCATGAGATGACACAGCCCTGTCAGTGCTTCCCTACTGAACCTCACCTTAGGCACATCTCTACTGTCATTGCCAAGTAACCGTGTCTGATATGGGAAAATCGCTGTGAAGCCTCCTCTTAGCCTTTCTAGTCTTTTTCTTTGCTTCCCCTCAATACTTTAAGAACATAAGAACATAAGAAATAGGAGCAGGAGTAGGCCAATCGGCCCTTCAAGCCTGCTCCGCCATTCAATAAGATCATGGCTGATCTGATCCTAACCTCAAATCGAAATTCATGTCCACTTTCCTGCCCGCTCCCCATAACCCCTAATTCCCTTCACTTCTAGGAAACTGTCTATTTCTGCTTTGAATTTATTCAATGATGTAGCTTCCACAGCTTCCTGTATATATTCAACTTGATTTTCTTGGGTATTATTCATCCTAGATTTGTCAGATGCCTCTTTTTTTAATTTTAATTTTAATTTTAATTTCTCTACTCATCTAAAGAACTCCAGCTTTTGCTGCACCAACCTTTTTTCTTGTGGGAATATGCCTGGTCTGTACCCTAATCATTTCCTGTTTGAATGTTTCCCATTGTTTGTAGTGAAGGAGACCAAGGATGGATCCTTGGAGAACTCTGAAGGTGACCGGTGTGGGGTTGGGAAGAGAAACCATTGCTAGATATGTTCTGACAATGCTCAGATTGGTCATAGTAGAAACAAAAAGGGGCATTTCCATCTAGGTGGAAAGGCATTGGAGGAGGATGGTGTGATTGATCATATCAAAGACTGCAGAGAGGTTGAGAGTGGTGAGGAGGGATAATACAGCACAAACATAGTCACAAAGAATGTTATAACTGACCTTGTTGCAGCAGAAACAGGATTGGAGAAATTCAAGCAAGCAGTTGAAAGAGAGGTGGGGATGGATCTGGGAATTAATGATACATTCAAGGTCCTTGGAGAGGTAAATGAAGTTGGAGATGGTGTGGTAGCTAAAAAAGTCAGAAGGGTCTATGGTGGGTTTTGTGAAGAAGGGAGCAATCTTGGCAGTTTTCAAGGAGAGGGAATCATTAATAATGTCAGCTAGTCTGGGGACCAGGAATGGAATGGATGGTCAGGAGTTTACTGGGAATGGGGTCAAAGGAGCAGAAGGTCATCTTATGGATGAGATGAACTTTGATAGGGCAGGGGATTTGGGGGAAAAACTAGTGAGAGGTAACAGTTTATGGCTGCATTGAGGGTGGGACTGGGGGAAATTTGGCTTAGTGATGAAGAGAAGGGGGAAGATAACAGAAGCAGCTAAACGAATAGTTTCAATCCTGGCGACGAAGAAATCCATGAGACACTGTTCTTAGAGGAAAGCATGGAGAGGACATGGGAAAGGGGTTCCGGGAGGTGATTGGCAATAGAGAAAGGGAGCCAATAGTTAGCATTACCTCCAGAATAATCGTAGAGTAGTGGGTTTTGGCAGAGGACACCAAGGCCCGGTAGAGCTTGATATGGTTGAGCCAGATCTGGTGATGATAGCTAACCAGGTAGGCACTTGAGGAAGAGAAGATAGGGGACATACCAAAGGGTGCAACAGGGTTGGCAATGAAGGTTTTGCTGGAGAGTAAGGCATCAAAGGTGAAGAGATGGCTGCGATAGATAGATTTTTGGACTCCAGAGGAATCAAGGGATGAGGATCGGGCGGCAAAGTGGAGTTGAGGTCAAAGATCAGCCATGATCTTATTGAATGGTGAAGCAGGCTCAAGGGGCCATATGGCCTACTCCTGCTCTTATTTCTTATGTTCTTTTGTTTAGCCTCAGTTTGAGTGATTGGGGCAGTAAGTACTAAAATTTTAATTTATCTATTTTACTGTATTTTGAAGTTAATTCATTCTAATTTACTTCATTTTGGCTATTCAATATTAGGAACTGTTTAGTCCTGTCTATTTGATGCTTTTCCCATGGGCTGATTTGAGCCATTAATAGGTTAATTAATTGGTGTGATTAGCTGTCCTCTATTTGGCTATGTGTAACATAAGAAAGTATAAAATTGAGCTGGGTAGTGAGAGATTCATCTGAATGTTGAGCTTGAAAGGCCAGGATAATGTAGAGTTTACTCTCAGCGGGAATTCAGTCCAAGAGGCAGTTCAACCTGAACAGGCTCCTAAGTCCCAGGAAACTGAACCCTTTCCTCCTACACCACCTCTCCAGCAAAGTGTTATCTCGTACTATTCCCATGCTGAGTAGCACATGCCACCCATTCTGAATTTATTACCCTGGAGATCCTGATCTTTAACTAATCTCCTAATTACTGAGACTCTCTTTGTAGGACCCCAATTCTATTTCCTCTCAAGTCATTGGAAACTCGACATTGTTGAGTTATAATAGGGAGCAGTAATTTTTTTTATTCCTTCATGGAATGTGGGCGTCGCTGAGAAGGCCAGCATTTATTGCCCATCCCTAATTGCCCTTGAGAAGGTGGTGGTGAGCCGCCTTCTTGAACCGCTGCAGTCCGTGTGGTGAAGGTTCTCCCACAGTGCTGGTAGGTAGGGAGTTCCAGGATTTTGACCCAGCGACGATGAAGGAACGGCGATATATTTCCAAGTCGGGATGGTGTGTGACTTGGAGGGGAACGTACAGGTGGTGGTGTTCCCATGTGCCTGACATCTGTTGTGGGGAAAATGCTGGAGTCTATAATTAAGGATAGGGTGACTGAACACCTTGAGAATTTTCAGTTAATCAGGGAGAGCCAGCATGGATTTGTGAAAGGTAGTGCCTGACAAACCTGATTGAATTTTTTGAAGAGGTGACTAAAACAGTGGACAGGGGAATGTCAATGGATGTTATTTATATGGAATTCCAGAAGGCATTTGATAAGGTCCCACATAAGAGATTGTTAGCTAAGTTAGAAGCCCATGGAATCGAGGGAAATGTACGGACTTGGTTAGGAAATTGGCTGAGCGAAAGGCGACAGAGGGTAGGGATAATGGGTAAGTATTCACATTGGCAGGATGTGACTAGTGGAGTCCCGCAGGGATCTGTCTTGGGGCCTCAATTATTCACAATATTTATTAACGACTTAGATGAAGGCATAGAAAGTCTCATATCTAAGTTTGCCGATGACACAAAGATTGGTGGCATTGTAAGCAGTGTAGATGAAAACATAAAATTACAAAGCGATATTGATAGATTAGGTGAATGGGCAAAATTGTGGCAAATGGAATTCAATGTCGACAAATGTGAGGTCATCCACTTTGGATCAAAAAAGGATAGAACAGGGTACTTTCTAAATGGTAAAAAGTTAAAAACTGTGGAAGTCCAAAGGGATTTAGGGGTTCAGATACATAGATCGTTGAAGTGTCATGAACAGGTGCAGAAAATAATCAAGAAGGCTAATAGAATGCTGGCCTTTGTATCTAGAGGACGAGAGTACAAGGGGGCAGAAGTTATGCTGCAGCTATACAAAACCCTGGTTAGGCCACACCTGGAGTACTGTGAGCAGTTCTGGGCGCCGCACCTTCGGATGGACATATTGGCCTTGGAGGGAGTGCAGCGTAGGTTTACTAGAATGATAACCGGACTTCAAGGGTTAAGTTAGGAGGAGAGATTACACAAATTGGGGTTCTATTCCCTAGAGTTTAGAAGGTTAAGGGGTGATCTGATCGAAGTTTATAAGATATTAAGGGGAACGGATAGGGTGGATAGAGAGAAACTATTTCCGCTGGTTGGGGATTCTAAGAGCAGGGGGCACAGTCTAAAAATTAGAGCCAGACCTTTCAGGAGCGAGATTAGAAAACATTTCTACACACAAAGGGTGGTAGAAGTTTGGAACTCTCTTCCGCAAACTGCAATTGATACGAGCTCAATCGCTAAATTTAAATGTGAGATAGATAGCTTTTTGGCAACCAAAGGTATTAAGGGATATGGGCCAAAGGCGGGTATATGGAGCTAGATCACGGATCAGCCATGATCTTATCAAATGGCGGAGCAGGCACGAGGGGCTGAATGGCCGACTCCTGTTCCTATATTCCTGTGTTCCTACCTTCCCATGTTGCCTGCTGGCCTTGTCCTTCTAGGCGATAGAGGTCGCGGGTTTGGGAGGTGCTGTCAGAGAAATCTTGGCGAGTTGCTGCAGTGCATCCTGTAGATGGTACACACTGCAGCCACAGTGCGCCGGTGGTGAAGGGAGTGAATGTTTAGAGTGGTGGATGGGATACCAATCAAGCGGGCTGCTTTGTCCTGGATGGTGTCGAGCTTCTTGAGTGTTGTTGGAGCTGCACTCATCCAGGCAAGTGGAGAGTATTCCATCACACTCCTGACTTGTGCCTTGTAGATGGTGGAAAGACTTTTGGAAGTCAAGAGGTGAGTTACTCGGTGCAGAATACCCAGCCTCTGTCCTGCTCTTGTAGCCACAGTATTTATGTGGCTGGTCCAGTTAAGTTTCTGGTCAATGGTGACCCCCAGGATGTTGATGGTGGGGGATTCGGCGATGGTAATGCCGTTGAATGTCATGGGGAGGTGGTTAGATTCTCTCTTGTTAGAGATGGTCATTGCCTGGCACTTGTCTGGCATGAATGTTACTTGCCACCTATCAGCCCAAGCCTGGATGTTGTCCAGGTCTTGCTGCATGCGGGCACAGACTGCTTCATTATATGAGGTGTTGCGAATGGAACTGAACACTATGCAATCATCAGCGAACATCCCCATTTCTGACCTTATGATGAAGGGAAGGTCATTGATGAAGCAGCTGAAGATGGTTGGACCAAGGACACTGCCCTGAAGAACGCTTGCAGCAATGTCCTGGGGCTGAGATGATTGGCCTCCTAGGTATGACTTCAGCCATTGGAGAGTTTTCCCTCTAATTCCCATTGACTTCAATTTTACTATGGCTCCTTGGTGCCACACTCGGTCAAATGCTGCCTTGATGTCAAGGGCAGTCACTCTCACCTCACCTCTGGAATTCAGCTCTTTGGTCCATGTTTGAACCAAGGCTGTAATGAGGTCTGGAGCCGAGTGGTCCTGGCGGAACCCAAACTGAGCATCGGTGATCAAGTTATTGGTGAGTAAGTGCCGCTTGATAGCACTGTCTATGACACCTTCCATCACTTTGCTGATGATTGGGAGTCAAGAGGTGAGTTACTCGGCGCAGAATACCCAGCCTCTGTCCTGCTCTTGTAGCCACAGTATTTATGTGGCTGGTCCAGTTAAGTTTCTGGTCAATGGTGACCCCCAGGATGTTGATGGTGGGGGATTCGGCGATGGTAATGCCGTTGAATGTCATGGGGAGGTGGTTAGATTCTCTCTTATTAGAGATGGTCATTGCCTGGCACTTGTCTGGCACGAATGTTACTTGCCACCTATCAGCCCAAGCCTGGATGGGGCGGTAATTGGCCGGGTTGGATTTGTCCTTTTTGTGGACAGGACATACCTGGGCAATTTTCCACATTGTCAGGTGGACGCCAGTGTTGTAGCTGTACTGGAACAGTTTGGCTAGAGTCGTGGCTAGTTCTGGAGCACAAGCCTTCAGCACTACAGCCGGGATGTTGTCGGGGCCCATAGTCTTTGTTGTATCCAGTGCACTCAGCCGTTTCTTGATATCACGTGGAGTGAATCGATTTGGCTGAAGTCTGGCTTCTGTCATGGTGGGAATATCTGGAGGAGGCTGAGATGGATCATCCACTCGGCACTTCTGGCTGAAGATAGTTGCAAAAGCTTCAGCCTTGTCTTTTGCACTCACGTGCTGGACCCTGCTATTATTGAGGATGGGGATGCTCACAGAGCCTCCTCCTCCCGTTAGTTGTTTAGACCATAAGACCATTAGAGGAGTAGGCCATTCGGCCCCTTGAGCCTGTTCTGCCATTTAATGAGATCATGGCTGTTCTGATTTTTACCTCAACTCTACTTCCCCGCCCTTTCTCCATATCCTTTGACTCCCTTGCTGATTAAAAATTTGTCTAACTCAGCCTTGAATGTATTCAATGACTCAGCCTCCACAGCTTTTTGGGGTATAGAATTCCAAAGATTCACGACCCTCTGGGAGAAGAAATTCCTCCTCATTTCCATCTTAAACGGGCGACCCCTTATTCTGAGACGATGCCTCCTAGTTTTGGATTCCCCCATGAGGGGTAACATCCTCTCAGCATCTACCCTATCGAATCGCCTCAGAATAATGTATGTGTTAATAAGATCTCCTCTCATTCTCACTCACTCACCTGACGAAGGAAATAATCTCCGAAAGCTTGTGATTTTAAAATAAAACTGTTGGACTATAATCTGGTGTTGTAAGATTCCTTACATTTGTCCACCCCAGTCCATCACCGGCATCTCCACATCATGTCTTCTAAACTCCAATGAGTATAGACCCAATCTGTTCAATCTTTCCTCATAAGACAACCCTTCCATACCTGGAACCAACCTGGTGAACCTTCTCTGAACTGCCTCCAATGCAAGTATGTCCTTCCTTAAATAAGGGCACCAGAACTGTACGCAGTACTCCAGATGTGGTCTCACCAGCACCCTGTACAGTTGTAGCATGACCTCCCTGCTTTAATACTCCATCCCCCTAGAAATAAAGGCCACTATTCCGTTTGCCTTCTGGGTTACCTGCTGCACCTGTATGTTGACTTTTTGTGTTTCATGTACGAGGACACCCAGATCCCTCTGTACTGCAGCATTTTGTAGTATTTCTCCATTCAAATAATATTTTGCTTTTTTATATTTCCTCCCAAAGTGGATGACTTCACATTTTCCCACATTATATTCCATCTGCCAAATTTTTGTCCATTCGCTTAACCTGTCAATATCCCTTTACAGAGACTTTGTGTCCTCATAGCAACTTGCTTTTCCACCTATCTTTGTATCATCAGTAAATTTTGCCACAAGTTTAATTGTCCACCACCATTCACGACTGGATGGGAGGAGAGTCTGAGAGGTGAACACAGCTCGCACCCGTGATATGCTCTTCCTGCACTATGTGGGAAGTCATGGACACTACCAGTGTCCCTGGCGACCATGTGTGCAGGAAGTGTGTCCAGCTGCAGCTACTGGCTAACCGCATTTCGGAGCTGGAGCTGCGGGTGGATTCACTGTGGAGCATCCGCGATGCTGAGACTATCGTGGATAGCACGTTCAGTGAGATGGTCACACCACAGGTAAAGATTACGCAGGCAGAAAGGAAATGAGTGACCGCCAGGCAGAGTAAAAGGACTAGGCAGGTAGAGCAGGAGTCCCCTGGGGCCATCTCCCATTCAAACAGATATACCACTTTGGATACTGTTGGGGGAG
The DNA here is from genome assembly GCF_035084215.1 of Heptranchias perlo. Classification (NCBI taxonomy): domain Eukaryota; kingdom Metazoa; phylum Chordata; class Chondrichthyes; order Hexanchiformes; family Hexanchidae; genus Heptranchias; species Heptranchias perlo. The sequence goes on along the minus strand of NC_090325.1, from coordinate 96,618,668 downwards.
ATGGCTTATCAGGGGAAAGCAGCAAGACCCAAGTTTGTGGCATCACGGGTGGCTCTGCTGCACAGGAGGGGAGGAAGAAGAGTGGCAGGGCGATGGTGATAGGGGATTCAATTGTAAGGGGAACAGATAGGCAATTCTGTGGCCACAAACGTGACTCCAGGATGGTATGTTGCCTCCCTGGTTCTAGGGTCAAGGATGTTGCGGAGCGGCTGCAGGACATTCTGGAGGGGGAGGGTGAACAGCCAGTAGTCGTGGTCCATATCGGTACCAACGACGTAGGTAATAAAAAGGAATGACGTCCTGCAAGGTGAATTTATGGAGTTAGGAGATAAATTAAAAAGCAGGACTTCAAATGTAGTGATTTCAGGATTACTACCAGTGCAACGTGCTAGTGAGTATAGGAACAGGAGAATAGACCGGACGAATGCATGGCTGCAGGGATGGCGTAGGAGGGAGGGATTTAGATTCCTGGGACATTGGGAACGGTTCTGGAGAAGGTGGGACCTGTACAAGCGGGACGGGTTATACCCGAGCAGGACCGGGACCAATGTCCTCGCGGGGGTGTTTGCTAGTGCTGTTGGGGAAGGTTTAAACTAGAATGGCAGGGGGATGGGAACCTGAGCGGGGAGTCAGAAGAGAGTAAAGTTGAGAGCAGCAAGAGAGGGGAAGACCCAGGGGAAATTTACAATACAAATAGTACAAACAGTTGTTCAAGAACAAGTGAAAGGGAAAAGCGTAAAGCAGCAGAAAGAAAGTGTACTTTAGGCACTACAGATAAAGTGAAAACTAGAAGGCGTAAGGCGATTAACCCAGCGTCAAAGCTGAAGGTCAGGCTAGGGTGTGTGGCCCAACTAAGAGTTCTATATACAAATGCACGGAGTATAAGGAATAAATTAAATGAACTACAGGTTCAAATTCAAATTGGAGGGTATGACATGATAGCTATTACTGAGACATGGCTGCAGGATGGTCAGGATTGGGAACTAAATATACCAGGTTATAAGGTCTATAGGAGAGATAGGGAAAATGGAAGAGGGGGAGGAGTAGCCTTAGTGATTAGAGATGAAATTAATTCAATGATAAAGGAGGATATAACAAGAGGTAAGCAGCCAACAGAGACCTTATGGGTTGAATTGAGAAATAGGAAAGAATCTAAGACCATAGTGGGAATTGTGTATAGGACCCCTGGCAGCAGCTCTGAGGAGCTAGATTGAATAAATGCAGAGATTAGACAAGCGTGTAAGAAAGGCATAGTGGTCCTAATGGGGGACTTTAACCTTCACATAGATTGGGAAAAGCAGAGTAGCAACTGTCAGAAAGGTAGTGAATTTCTTGAGTGTGTCTGGGATAGTTTTCTACAGCAGTATGTCCTAGAGGCAACAAGGGGGCAAGTCATACCAGATTTAGTAATGAGTAATGAACCAGATTTAGTTAACAACTTAACTGTGAGTGAACATCTATCCAATAGTGATCATAACATGATAGAGTTCAATGTAGTGTTTGAAAGGGAAAAAAGTGAATCAGCTGCTAAGATTCTAGACTTGGGTAAGGCCAACTTCAATGGGATGAGACAGACACTGTCCACAGTAAACTGGGCAAATCTGTTAATGGGTAAAACGACTGATGATCAGTGGGAAATGTTTAAAGAAACATTTAACGTGATACAGAATCGGTTTATACCCCTGAGGGGCAAGAACTCTACTTGCCAAAAAAAAAGCCATGGACAACTAAAGAGGTAAGGGACAGAATAAGACACAAGGAAAGGGCATACAAAAAGGCAAAAAATGGCACATATCCTGGCGAATAGGAAAGATACAAAGATCAACAAAGGGTCACAAAACAGATAGTAAGAGCTACAAAAAGAGAGTATGAAAAGAAACTTGCAAGGGATATCAAAACCAATACGAAGAACTTTTATAGTTACATTAGGAAAAAGAGGGTGGTCAGGAGCAGTGTCGGGCCCTTAAAAACTGAAAGTGGGGATATTGTCATTGACAATGGGGAAATGGCGGACATGTTGAACGATTACTTTGTGTCAGTATTTACAGTAGAAAAAGAGGATAGCATGCCGGAAATTCCAAGAAAACTAATATTGACAGGGGACAGGGACTCGATAAAATTAACATAAGTAAAGCAACAGTAATGAAGAAAATAATAGCACTAAAGAGTGACAAATCCCCAGGACCAGATGGTTTCCATCCCAGGGTTTTAAAGGAAGTAGGTGAGCACATTGCAGATGCCCTAACTATAATCTTTCAAAGTTCTCTAGATTCAGGAACCGTCCCTCTAGATTGGAAAATTGCACATGTCACTCCGCTTTTTAAGAAAGGAGAGAGAGGGAAACCAGGGAATTATAGACCAGTTAGCCTAACATCTGTTGTGGGGAAAATGCTGGAGTCTATAACTAAGGATAGGGTGACTGAACAACTTGAGAATTTTCAGTTAATCAGAGAGAGCCAGCGTGGATTTGTGAAAGGTAGGTCATGCCTGACAAACCTGATTGAATTTTTTGAAGAGGTGACCAAAGTAGTGGACAGGGGAATGTCAATGGATGTTATTTATATGGACTTCCAGAAGGCATTTGATAAGGCCCCACATAAGAGACCGTTAGCTAAGATGGAAGCTCATGGAATCGAGGGAAAAGTACGGACTTGGTTAGGAAGTTGGCTGAGCGAAAGGCGACAGAGTAGGGATAATGGGTAAGTATTCACATTGGCAGGATGTGACTAATGGAGTCCCGCAGGGATCTGTCTTGGAGCCTCAATTATTCACAATATTTATTAACGACTTAGATGAAAGCATAGAAAGTCTCATATCTAAGTTTGCCGATCACACAAAGATTGGTGGCATTGAAAGCAGTGTAGATGAAAACATAAAATTACAAAGCGATATTAATAGATTAGGTGAATGGGCAAAATTGTGGCAAATGGAATTCAATGTCGACAAATGTGAGGTCATCCACTTTGGATCAAAAAAGGATAGAACAGGGTACTTTCTAAATGGTAAAAAGTTAAAAACTGTGGATGTCCAAAGGGACCTAGGGCTTCAGGTACATCGATCATTGAAGTGTCATGAACAGGTGCAGAAAATAATCAAGAAGGCAAATGGAATGCTGGCCTTTATATCGAGAGGACTGGAGTACAAGGGGGCAGAACTTATGCTGCACCTATACAAAACCTTGGTTAGACTGCACCTGGAGTACTGTGAGCAGTTCTGGGCACCGCACCTTCGGAAGGACATATTGGCCTTGGAGGGAGTGCAGCGTAGGTTTACTAGAATGATAACCGGACTTCAAGGGTTAAGTTACAAGGAGAGATTACACAAATTGGGGTTGTATTCTCTGGAGTTTTGCAGGTTAAGGGGTGATCTGATCGAAGTTTATAAGATATTAAGGGGAACGGATAGGGTGGATAGAGAGAAACTATTTCCGCTGGTTGGGGATTTTAGGAGTAGGGGGCACAGTCTAAAAATTAGAGCCAGGTCTTTCAGGAGCGAGATTAGAAAACATTTCTACACACAAAGGGTGGTAGAAGTTTGGAACTCTCTTCCGCAAACGGCAATTGATACTAGCTCAATTGCTAAATTTAAATGTGAGATAGATAGCTTTTTGGCAACCAAAGGTATTAAGGGATATGGGACAAAGGCGGGTATATGGAGTTAGATCACAGATCTGCCATGTTCTTATCAAATGGCGGAGCAGTCACGAGGGGCTGAATGGCCTACTCCTGTTCCTATGTTCCTATGACTGCAGAGCTTTGATCTGATCCGTTGGTTGTGTAATCGCTTAGCTCTGTCTAGAGCATGTTGCTTCCGCTGTTTAGCATGCATTTAGTCCTGTGTTGTAGCTTCATCAGTTTGGCACCTCATTTTTAGGTATGCCTGTTGCTGCTCCTGGCATGCTCTTCTACACTCCACATTGAACCAGGGTTGATCCCTTGGCTTGTTGGTAATGGTATAGTGAGGAATATGCTGGGCCATGAGGTTACAGATTGTGCTGGAATACAATTCATTACTTACAAATAAGTAATGTAGTGGTTATGTTAAAAAGAACAGTGAAGTATTAGAATCATAGAATCATAGAAAGGCTGCAGCACAGAAAGAGGCCATTCGGCCCATCGAGTCCGCACTGGCTCTATGCAAGAGCAATCCAGCTAATCCCACTTCCCCGCCCTGTCCCCGTAGCCCTGCAAATTTTTTCCTTTCAAGTACTCATCCAGTTCCCTTTTGAAGGGCATGATTGAATCTGCCTCCACCATCCCCTCAGGCAGTGCATTCCAGATCCTAACCACTCACTGTGTAAAAAAGTTTTTCCTCATGTCACCTTTTGTTCTTTTGCCAATCACCTTAAATCTATCTCCTCTGGTCCTTGACCTTTCCTCCAATGGGAACAGTTTCTCTCTATCTACTCTGTCTCGACCTTCATGATTTTGAATACCTCTGTCAAATCTCCTCACAACCGTCTCTGTTCCAAGGAGAACAACCCCAGCATCTCCAGTCTATTCACGTAACTAAAATCCCTCATCCCTGGAATCATTCTCGTAAATCTCTTCTGCACCCACTGTAAGGCCTTTCTTATATGGTTCTACAAATATATCAGCAAAAAAAGAATTGTAAAATGTGAGATGGGACCCCTGAGAGGGGAGGAGTATGAGGTGGTAGAGGATAAATGGAGATTGCCAGGCATACTGAACAAAAACCTTGCTTCAGTATTTACAAAAGTGAAAGATACAGGGGAGGCCATAAATCCTGAATTAGTTAAAAGTGAGATGAGAGATATAGTAAATAATTGGAAAGCATTAAAGGAGATAATTAAGCTAAAGGAGGACAAAGTTTCAGGACCTGACAGGATACATCCTAGGATTCTGAGGGAAATAAAGGAAGAAATACCCACGACCCACAAATATCAGGGTTTTATTGAGAGTGGATGTATGCTGGAGGACCTGAGAATGGGCAATATAACACCCATTTTCAAAAAGGGAGATAGAGCTAACCTGAATAATTACAGGCCAGTTAGTTTAACAACTGTGGTAAAGAAAATGTTGGAATCTTTAAAGATAAAATTACTAAATACCTAGATGAAGAGAAAATAATTAGAAGCGGCCAACATTGATTTCAGAAAAGAAGATCTTGCTTGAGAAACCTACAGGGTAATTTTAACCTAACCTGCCTGGCAATAAACTGACAGGATTAGATTGGCCGCTCATTTTACACCATGCCATTGAAGTCAGTGGAAAGTAAACTCAGGTGGGCTGTAAAATGGGTGGGCAATCTGATCCTGTCAGTTTCCCACCAGGCAGGTTAGGTTAAAATGAACCACTGAGAGATCTTTGAGAAGTTGATAGATATGTTGGTTGTGGGAAATGTAGTGGATGTAGTATACATGGACTTTCAAAAAACCTTTGACAAAGTACCACACAGAAAACTATTAGAGAAGATTAAGGGGTATGAAATTAGGGGGAGTGTAGCAAATAGGGAATTTAAAATTGGTTTGAAGAAAGGATACAGAATGTAAGCGTTAAGGGTAGTTTCTCAATGGTTGAAAGTGGGTAGCAGTGTCCCACAGTGTTCTGTTCTGGAACCACTTTTGTTCACTATGTACATCAATGGGATATAGAACTAGAAGAAGTGGTGTACAAATTTGCTCATTATACTACAATAGGAGGCAAGGTAAATAATTCTGAGGAGCAAACGGACCTGCAAAAGGATATCGATAAGATGGTGGGATGGGCAAAAAGCAGCAAATGGAATTCAACATCGGTGTGAGGTAGTGCATTTTGGTAAAAAGTAAAAGTAATAATTATACTTCGATGGGGGAAGGTTGAGTGTTGTGGAAGAGCTGAGGGATTTGGGGGTTCAGGTTCACAAGATATTAAAAGTGGTACCTCAAATGGATAAGTACATTTAAAAGCTAATGAAATACTGGGTTTACACATAGAAATTATAACATGGAAACAGCCCAACTAGTCCGTGTTGGCGTTCATCCTCCATACAAGCTGTAGTCGTAATCCCAATTGCCCGCCCCGATCCCATATCCCTTTATACCTCTTTCCTTCAACCACCTAGCTAACCTATTCTTAAATATTGACATGGTATCTGCTTCAATCACTAACTCTGATAATGCATTCCACAGCCTGTATAAAAAAAACATTCTCGTGTTCTCTGTCCTAAATCTCTTGCATTTAATCTTAGAACTATTTCCCCTCATTCTAGATCCCTCAAACACTGGAAACAATCTGTTTCTATCTACTCTGTCCCATCCTTTCATAATTTTCAACATCTCTATCAAATTGCTTTGTAGGCCCCGATATTTACATGGAAACAGGGAGGGAGCAGGAATGACTTTTAGCAGCTGGGAAACCTGGAAATATGGGTAACCCAGAGGCCCTGCCGAATTTGACGGCAGGACCTCATTTGAATTTTTTTTCTCAGTTTCCCGCCCGGCAGCCAGCCAGATTGAGAGGCTGGCTGGCTGTTGAGCGAGAAGGTCTGCGGTGCAAGGCCGCAGCTGGGCTGGGAGAGGAGGGGGAGAGGAAACACGGGGTGGGGGGGGGGGGGGAGGTGTTGCGATTGCGAGAGGGGATCACGGGGGGGGGGGGGGGGGATGGAGATCGCGAAGGGGAGAGGATCACGGGGGGGGTAGAATCATGGGTCAGACTGGGGAATGCGGGGTGGGGAGGATTGGTGGATCGTGGGGAGGGGAGCCAATCATGGCAGGTTAACTGGAGGGGGCAGGGGGAAGCACTCCTGCTCCTCCTGGCCCACAAGGAATGCTGGAAAAGCACTTACCTGCTGGATCCAGCAGTTCTCGCCTCCCTTCAGCTGCCAGGTTTCCCATTAAATCCAAATGGCTGTTAAAATCTGAGGCACGCAGCCTGGTTAACATATTTAAATTACTGCCCGCCTCTTGAGAGCAGGCTACTCACCCGCTCTCCCAAACAGCCCCGGTTAAACCAGAAGTAGGCGCGTGTTCGTGGCAGGTTGGGGTGGGTTTCAAATTTTTAAGAATTGAACCCCCCTCCCCGCCCCTCTCCCTCCCGTCCTGGGGGTGGGGGTTAAGATTCCTCCAGTAATCTCTGTTCTAACAAAAATAGCCTAAATTTTTAAGTCTTTAAGTCACATTTGTATTTCCTCATACCAGACAACACTGTAGTCAATCTGCACCGTTACCTTTCTATTGCCTGAACCTCCTACCCATAATGTGGAGCCCAAAACTGTACACAGTGCTCTAACTCAGGTCATACTAAGGTTTTATATAGATTCATCATTACATTTTGACTTTGAAATTCTATACCTCTTGCCATAATTGCAAATTCCCCAGGTGCAGAGCAGTGTAAATATACCCCAATGGGGGAATGTTAACCCCCTATGATGGACGGGAGAAGGTTGGCAGGCAATAAATTGCTCAAAATGTGAAACCCGATCCCAACCCACTATGGACACGCCTACTTCCGGTTTAACCGAGGCAGGTTTGGGGAGCGGCCAAGTAACCTGCCTTGGAGAGGCGGGTCAGTTATTTTAACATTTAAATGAGGCTGTGTTCCTCAGATTTTGGCAGCCATTTAAGTTTAATAGCTACGGGCCGGGTTTTCCTGAAGGTAATTGCTTCTCCAGTATTGCTTGTGTACTAGTAGAAGCTCCGCCCGCCCCACTCATCGCGATCGGCCGACCCCCGCCTGTGATGTTTCCCCCTCGCGATGTCTCCCCCCCGCAATGTCTCCCCACAGATCTCACTCTTCCTCCCTCCGTCCTCAATGCCATGCGTCGAGCCCCCCGGGGACCATCCCTAGCTGTCCCCAGCTCCAGTCTTCGATAGCATGCTTTATTGCCTGGCGGCCGGTCGACCTACAATCTGCCAGGTAGAAAATGGAGTAAAAAAATTCAAATGAGGTCCTGCCGTTAGGTTCGGCAGGACCACTGCCTTCCCGGTATTTCCGGTCTTCCCAGCCGCTGACACGCGCCCCCTGTTCCTCCCTGTCTTCCCCTAAATATCGGGGCCAATATCTACTGTGTCCACAGGTTACTGTGTCCCTCCAGGTGCAGAGAAGAGTAAATCTACCCTAATATCTGCAAGCTGCTGCTGTATCCCTCCACCCCCTCAGTTTCATTGGAATCTGTAATCTAGAAAAGAATGTTTCACCTGATTCCCTTCAGCCCTAGGGCTCTATTTTCTTTGACAGGAGAGTTGCCAACGCTACTAGAAAAAAATGTGCTGTGCTAGAGGAAGGTGTACTTGATGCCGGAGATTTTCATTATGGTTTGACATTCTGCTGTTGTATGAAATTATTTAAGTGGTATTGATAATTTTGTGTTCTTAAGTTTACGTTAAGCTAAAGTTTAATAATGACTAAAATAAAATGTTGGAGGACTCCTCTTTTCATGTAGATCATATAGGAATAGGAGTAGGTCATTTATCCCCTCGAGCCTGTTCTGCCATTCAATGAGGTCATGGCTGCTCTGGATCCTAACTCCATCCATCCACCTTAGCTAGCAAAATTCTATCAATCTCAGATTTAAAATGTATTAATTGAGCTAGCATCTACTGCTGTTTGTGAGAGAGGGTTCCACACTTGTACCACAATTTATGTGAAGAAGTGTTTCCTAACTTCTCTCCTAAATGGCCTGGCTCTGATTTTAAGATTATGTCCCCTTGTCCTAGACTCCCCCACCAGCAGAAAAAGTTTCTCTCTATCTACCCTTTCCATTCTTTTCAAAATCCTAAAAACCTCAGTCAAATCACCTCTTAACCTTTTATATTCCAGGGAATACAAGCCTAGTTTGTGTAATCTCTCCTCATAATCTAACCCCCAGAGCCCTGGTAACATGCATAGTTTCAGAGTATGATACAGCACAGAAGGAGGCCATTCGGTCCATCATGCCTATGCGACTCTTTGAAAGAGCTTTCCCACTCCACTGCTCTTTCCCCATAGCTCTGTACATTTTTTCCCTTCAAGTATTTATCCAATTGCCTTTTGAAAGTTATTATTCAAATTGCTTCCCACCACCCTTTCAGGCAGTGCATTCCATATCATAACAACTCGCTGTGTAAAATATTGTTTTCTTCATGTCGCCTCTGCTTCTTTTGCCAATCACCTTAAATCTGTGTCCTCTTGTTACCGACCCTTCTGCCACTGGAAACAGTTTCTCCTTATTTACTCTATCAAAACCGTTCATGATTTTGAACACCTCTATCAGATCTCCTCTTAACCTTCTCTGCTCTAAGGAGACATCTCTCTCACACTCAACACCAAACATTCTCATTAGCAAGCTCTTGCTGCGTACAAATCAGAATGTAACTTTGCATACACAATATCTGGTAATCTAGCATTGGCCTGGAATACTGCGCTGCACTCCTTCCAAGGACAATATATCCTTTCTAATGTGCAGTGCCCAGAACTGTACACAGTACTCCAGATGTGGTACTAACCAGGGCTTTGTATAGCTGCGGCAAAACTTCCTCCCCTTTATATTCTAGCTCTCTATTAATAAAGGCTAACAGTCCATTAGCCTTTTTGATTTTTTTTTGTACTACATTTTAGTGACCTGTGTATTATGGACCCCCTAAATCTCTTTGGAGTTCCACTGTTCCTAGCTTTTTAGCATTTAAAAAATACTCAGATCTATCCTTTTTTGGTCCAAAATGGATGACCTCACACTTACCTGCTTTGAAATCCATCTGCCACAGTTTTGCCCACTCACTTAATCTATCAATGTCTCTTTGTAATTTTATGCTCCCGTCTACACTACTTACTATTCCACCAATCTTTGTGTCATCAACAAACTTGGATATATGGGTCTCTATTGTGTTATCTAAGTCATTAATAAATATAGTGAATAGTTGAGGCCCCAGCACAGATCCTTGTGGGACACCACTAGTCACTTCCTTCCAATTATTCTTATTCTCTGTCTTCTACCACCAAAGCAATCTCCTAACCAGGTTGATAATTTGCCTTTAATTACATGAGCTTTAATTTTAACTAACAGTCTCTTATATGGAACATTATTGAATACCTTCTGGAAGTCCATATAAACTACATCCATAGACATTCCCCTCTCTACTACTTTAGTTACTTCCTCAAAAAAATCAATTAAGTTCTTTAGACATCACGAAACAAAGTTATAAATTCTTGGACAGCAATATGGAGTTTCACATTAGTAAGTTATTGCACTTCTGCTGATGACTGGTGGAAAAAAGTTTGTACAAGAGCTGATTGCTCTGGAGCTGTGCCAAACTGCAATCAGCTTCAGATAATTTAATGCTGTTTATAAATTTTTGAGATACCGTTAAGAGTTCTGGGATGTGATTGAAGTGTTTGTTCAGAGACTAGTATGTCAGGATTGTTCACGCTGGAATACTATTTGGTGTCGTTGTTCAGTGAGGAAGCTACTGGGAGGAATTTAAGGACAATGTCGAGTGAATAAATAAACTTTGGCCACCTGTTATCTCAGAATAAATAAGAGACTTACCTGTGATGCCATGGCAATTATTGAAGCAGCTTGTGACAGTGAGAAACTATGTGGGCAACAATGTTATTTTCTGTTTTGTTAAACCAATGGTTGCCTTGGTGTTATAAGAAACTGACAACTTGGAGAATGTCAACAAAATATCAAAAGAAACACTGTAGTGTAGAATTACTGTCAACAGTGATATCAAACAGATGCTTAATGCCCTCAATCCTCCCTCAGCTTTTTAAAGGGGCCATTAGCCCATTTGAAATAAACAGCTGAGTCTCAACTGAGCCACGAGTCTCCGTCATTTTCTGGAGGGGCTGGTCTCCCACCATACACAGAGGACTGGGGGAATCACGGCCAGGGTTGGGAAGCATCTGTGCAACCTTTACCCCCATTTATGGTTGTGCGTTGGAATCTCCACCGCATGGAGCCATTGAACATTGGAGATGTGTCCATAGTGGTGCTTGTGCCTGCTTGCCCCCTTCTAATTCATTTCCCTTCCACTGTCACCACAAACTGCAGTAGGGTCAGCACTGCAATGAACTGGTGGGCAGCACACAACCAATGGAATTATTCCCTGTCGAATTTAGGCCCTAATTGTGTGCAGATGTCATTTGAATTATCACCAACTCTTGACAGTAGCAGAAATGCGAGCTATGACTGACATAATTGACCATTGACAATAGTAGTGAATTTACTTTTAGTGTGCTTGATTCTCACTATTGAATACCTAAACTTTGAGCAAGGTGTCGTGCAACCATATCATACCACAGAAAACAGAGCAGAAAGGCTGCTTTGGATATTCATCTGCATCACCCTTACAATTCTCCACATATGGATCAAGATGGTTACAATGGTTCTGGTCCAACTATGAGTGTTCGAGCATAATCTCTCCATCTTATTACAACAGTGACTACACTTTTAAACATAGAAACATAGAAAATAGGAGCAGGAGTAGGCTATTCTGCCCTTCGAGCCTGCTCCGCCATTCAATATGATCATGGCTGATCCTCTACCTCAGTATCATATTCCCGCTCTCTCCCCATACCCCTTAATGCCTTTTGTGTCTAGAAATCTATCTAGCTCCTTCTTAAATATATTCAGTGACTTGGCCTCCACAGCCTTCTGTGGTAGAGAATTCCACAGGTTCACCGCCCTCTGAGTGAAGAAATTTCTCTTCATGTCAGTCCTAAATGTCCTACCCCGTATCCTGAGACTGTGACCCCTCGTTCTGGACCCCCGGCCAGGGGAAACATCCTCCTTGCATCCAGTCTGTCTAGCCCTGTAAAGTTAAGGTACTTTGTTGGCTGTGAAGCACTTTGGGACATCTTGAAGTTGTGAAAGGCGCTATATAAGTGCAAGTTCTTTTTGTACCTCTTTGGATTAATTACTAGCTTTAATAAATTATGTTAATAATGTGAATAACAATGCAGCTAAAGGGAGACCAAGTGAGCATCACTGTATTGCGCTTTGGTGAGAAAAGATTTAATAGCCATTGAAAGCTGGGTGAGTTTCCAGGTCTAGGAAATCATCTAAAGATAAAAAGATCTCAGGACATCCCAAATGCTTTACAGCCAATGAAGTACTTCTGAAGTGTAGTCACTGTTGTAATGTAGGAAATGCAACAGCCAATTTGCGCACAGCAAGGTCCCACAAACAGCAATGAAACAAATAACCAGATCATCTGTTTTTTAAATGTTGTTTGATGGATAAATGTTGGCCAGGGCACGGGGAGAACTCTCCTGCTCTTCTTCAAAGAGTGCCTTGGGGGCCTCAGACCCTCGCCTTCTGGCACAAGCTCCCAGTGTGCCGACCATTCCATGCCCAAAAACAGGCCAAAAGGAATTTCTAGCCCAATTAGTTGATATATCTGATGCTGATTTCTGTTACTCAAACATCATAGGTAAAGAGCAGGGGAGTGGGACTAATTGGATAGCTCTTACAAAGAGCCGGCACAGGCATGATGGGCCGAATGGCCTCATTCTCTGCTGTATGATTCCAGGATTCTACGATCATCATAATCTTACCCATGCAACATGCAGTGCAACACAATGCATATGCAGGGTTGGGGGAGGGGTTAAGTCAGGAAATATTGAAAAAAATAGATTTGTCATTAAACCTTACTATTGATAAATATTAACCTACATTTAAATGACATAAAATTACAAAGTTTTGACTAGTTCAAAGTCTAGCGTGGTCATGTAACTATACAATTACATTAGTTCTAAATATTACTCTTTACATGTTTCAGTGGATTTGTTTTTACAAGTTTGAACATAATCATATATAACAAGTTTTCCAACAGGAGCTCTTGATCATGGATATTATTGTGTGTGTGACAATGGACAGTTCAATCCCTTATCTTTTAATGATGTAAAAGTCTGAATCATCAACTCATTTTAAATCCAATATGGTGTCTATAAAACTGCTAGGTGCAATGACATTTAATTATAAATGAGAACAAGTGAAAGAGCTTCATTTGAATAACATCAGCAAGGGAACGAGGAATGATATGGGGAATTATCCCAATATTATCAAAAAGAAGTTTTGAATAAAAGGAGAATAAGGGGTTGACTGAGAATCTATCCATTGCAAGATACTCCCCAAAACACTAATACCATCAAACAAATAAATATGAATGACCTACAATGCACTCTAAAACTTTCTCTAATCAATGTTAGTGGTATCTTGCTGTAACCATCTTATGTTTTAATAATCTTGTGAAGGCATCTTGAGATACATTTTGATCTTTGGATGACTAACTGGTGGAGCATGCTGGGCATTCGCTCACTGGGCCAGCAGAAAGGTCTGAGCCATTTTGAGGCTCGGAGTTCATTAGCATGACCCTGATGAGCTGCAAGCCCCAAACGGCCAGCTCGCTGCAGCTCGCCTGATGGCTAATGGAGGAATTCTAGTTGGTTTCGATGTGGGGCCGTCCGGCAGCAAGTCAGGTCTTGGGGGGAGCTCAGGGAAGGGAGGAATGGAGCCCGGGGGTGGCAGTGGCCCACAGTATTCTTTTGGAGGCCAGAGGAACACTCCTAATCCTCCTGAGCCACAAAAATGAAAACAATAAATATTTGAGGACATTTTCTGAAATTACTGCCTGGGACAAATTGGTGGCGCGTGGGCAGCGTCTGCTCGACCCGTTTGTCCATGGCAATTGCAATCCCGGTCCTATGAGTGTCATAAGACCCTGATTTACAAAGGACCCCGACTTAAATTCGGGCCCTTGAATAGCAAGGCTATTTTGCACATTGTGTTTTGTAGCAGAATAAATGTTTGTTGTGCATGACCAAGAAATTCAGGGTTACTGGAACTTTAGTCACTATAGTTGATGTTTAACTATTAGTAGTAGGAAAACAGTGAATGCAGTTTGACATGATTAAATAGTTAAGATAATTCAACCCTTTCAATGCAAAATCGCCAAATCCTATTTTTTGCAATGGACTGTTTTACCCTAACTGAATGAAAAAGATTTGCACTGTGATCACATGTTTTTCCATTTTGCTCTCAGCTGACAGCTATGTCATTGATATCACAGTACTGTGAGCGTACATATAGCTCTGTAGACAATGATGAAAGAGTTCCTGAGACAGGCTCTACTTCCTAACTCAACATGTTGTGAAGTAGGAATACTCTGCTGCTGGTATTAACCATGAACATCTTCAGTAGACATCTCAAACTATCAAGCAGAACTGAAAGTCAGCAGAACTTTTCCTTAATTTACAAATAATAAATCTCACGCCTGGCAAGGTCAAATGCCCTTTGCATTTATTGCATTGCAATTTCATTTTAATTTTTTGCGCAGTATTTATTTTCATTGAAATGCAATGATGCAGCAGGCAATGGAAAGGCAAGGAATAAACAAACTGTCCTGCTTTCATTAACTTTCTTTAGCTATTCTAAATTGCATATATTGATTTCTCTTAGCTTAGAACTAACAGGTAATATTAATATTGTGCAATACCTATGTAACATAATATATCACTATATGAATGGAATAACTCTAATCCATTTCTATTCATTACAGATTGCACTCGTGTGTGAATATAAACTCATAGGATATATAAACTAACAAACAAACTTGCATTTATATAGTGTCTTTCACGGCCTCAGGACGTCCCAAAATGCTTTACAGCCAATGAAGTGTTGTCACTGTTGCAATGGAAACTTGACAGCCAATTTGCGCACAGTAAGGTCCCACAACCAGCAATGAGATAATGACCAGATAACCTGTTTCAGTGATGTTGGTTGAGTCACAAATATTGGTCAGAACTCCCCTGCTCTTCTTTGATATAGTGCCATGGGATCTTTTACGTCCACCTGAGAGGGCAGCCGGAGCCTTGGATTAACATCTCATCCAAAAAATTGCACGGGGCGGTGCCTCAGCAATCCTGGTGATCTGCTGGAGACCAGATTGCTGGAGTGCTGTGATTCCCAGGAAGCCCCGTTCCACAGTGGTACCCAGAGCCACGTTAGCAGCAGCCTGAGCTTCCAAAGCAGCAGTCTGAGCTCCAAATGAAGCATGCAGACCTTTGATGGCATCTGTTTGTGCTGCAATGGAAGCTGAGACATCAGTCATCAGACGCTGCACCATGGTGGGTTCCACAGGTGTGCTGATGGAGGTGACCACCCATTCCATGTTGGAAAGGATGGGCTCCAAGCTCTGCGCAAAGCCCTGTGCTAGGTTGGAGCTGGACTCCTCCATGCCCCTTGACATTGTGCACATGCTTCTGCCAGGCTTTCCAGTACACCAAGCATTTGGTTGTGTACGCCCATCAGCCTTCTTCTGTAGCCTGGCCGAATAAAGTCATCATCCGACTCCTTGGCAGCAGAACTAGTGTGTGACCTCACCCTCCGGCGAGCTGGCACCTGTGGTATACAATCCCCCTGCCCCGGCTCCTGCACACTTGTGCCCGGTGTCTCACCACGTGCAGATTCCTCCTCTACCCTAGCCTCCAAAGGATGCGTGGCGTCAGTATCTGAGCTGGTGGATGCAAGTATCAGATCAAGTGACGGTGTAGCTTTATTATCACTCTCTTCCTCCTCCTCCATCTCAGACTGTGCCGGCTCCACTTCTTGGCTATCAGCAATGATCCCCAGCACTGTCTCCTCCATTGGGGTGGAGATGTGTATGTGTGCCTGCCCTCCCCCAAGTCGTCCCTGCTGCTGGCTGTTATGTGCCACCTTCTCTTGCAAGACAGAGGGAAGTATGTCAATGAGTGTCCTGCAAAATGTTTGGGTGATGTGCCTGTCATGCTTGAATAGCTGCCAGTGTGTGTGACCTGTGAGTTGTGGGTATGTGGATTGCAAGAGTGGTAATGTGTAAGGGTGAGATGCAGCATCCGAAGTGCAGTGTTGCGTATGGATGAGAAACGTTTGTTGGTGGGTGGGTGACGGGCGTGTCGTACATGGAGCAGTGGTGCAGTTGGTCGGATGTGCCACTTGACACTTGAACTCACTTACCTTGACCACTCGTGTCAAATCATTGAACTTTTTCCTGCACTGCACCCAC
This sequence comes from Heptranchias perlo, assembly GCF_035084215.1. Taxonomy (NCBI): domain Eukaryota; kingdom Metazoa; phylum Chordata; class Chondrichthyes; order Hexanchiformes; family Hexanchidae; genus Heptranchias; species Heptranchias perlo. The sequence continues at coordinate 96,602,704 of NC_090325.1, read as the reverse complement.
GTGCGTGGTGCAATATTCCTGGCATTCACTTCCAGAGCCACTTCCTCCCACTGCCTCCGCATCTGGTGTCTGGAGGATCTCCTGCCACCCAACAGATACAGGATGGCCCTCTGGGCGTCCACCTCCTCCACCAAGACCTCCAGTGTGTCATCGGACAACCTCGGTGCACGCTCTCTTACAGATCCAGCCATTCCACTTGTCGTCCACCACCGATTGCATTGACAGTGCATCTCCCTCTTAAGAGGTGCAGACCCTGCCCTGTTATGGGCCCCCTGTTGGTGCGTGCAGCCACTCAACAGCGTAGGTAGCGCTGGCTGCATGCAGAAATCATGGAAATGATCTGGCAGCACGAATTTCACATGCTGGCTGCATCTCAAAAACCGGGCGTGGGTTAATCGTACACTGCGACCCCTGCGCCCGGATTCAAGGGTTATCCAATTTAACCCCTGACACCTCCGAAAGTGCAGCATTCCCTCAGCACTGAACTGAAGTGTCAGAGACTAGATTATGTGCTCAAGTCTTTGGAGGGGAACTTGAACCCACAACCTTCTGACACACAGGTTAGAATGCCACCACAGAGCCAAGGTTGACACCATTAAGATGCAACTAATAATTGGAGCATCAATACTGTTTTTTTTATTCGTTCATGGGATGTGGATGTCACTGGCAAGGCCAGCATTTATTGCCCATCCCTAATTGCCCTTGAGAAGGTGGTGGTGAGCCGCTTTCTTGAACCGCTGCAGTCCGTGTGGTGACGGTTCTCCCACAGTGCTGTTAGGAAGGGAGTTCCAGGATTTTGACCCAGCGACGATGAAGGAACGACGATATATTTCCAAGTTGGGATGGTGTGCGACTTGGAGGGGAACATTTAGGTGGTGTTGTTCCCACGTGCCTTCTGCCCTTGTCCTTCTAGGTGGTAGAGATCGCGGGTTTGGGAGGTGCTGTCAAAGAAGCCTTGGCGAGTTGCTGCAGTGCATCCTGTGGATGGTACATACGACAGCCACGGTGCGCTGGTAGTGAAGGGAGTGAATGTTTAGAGTGGTGGATGGGGTGCCAATCAAGCGGGCTGCTTTATCCTGGATGGTATCGAGCTTCTTGTGTGTTGTTGTAGCTGCACTCATCCAGGCAAGTGGAGAGTATTCCATCACACTCCTGACTTGTGCCTTGTTGATGATGGAAAGGCTTTGGGGAGTCAAAAGGTGAGTCACTCGCCGCAGAATACCCAGCCTCTGACTTGCTCTTGTAGCCACAGTATTTGGATGGCTGGTCCAGTTAAATTTTTGGTCAATGGTGATGTCCAGGATGTTGATGGTGGGGGATTCGGCGATGGTAATGCTGTTGAATGTCAAGGGGAGGTGGTTAGGCTCTCTCTTGTTGGAGATGGTCATATTTGACCTGATGCCATGAGATTTCATGGAGTCTGGAGTCAATGTTGAGGCCTCCCAGGGCCACTCCCTCCTGACTGTATACCACTGTACTGCCACTTCTGGTGTGTCTGTCCTGCCGGTGGGAGAGGACATACCCAGGGATGGTGATGGAAGAGTCTGGGACGTTGGCTGAAAGGTATGATTCTGTGAGTATGGCTATGTCAGGCTGTTGCTTGACTAATCTGTGGGACAGCTCTTCCAATTTTGGCACAAGTCCCCAGATGTTAGTGAGGAGGACTTTGCAGGGTCGACTGGGCTTGGTGTTTTGCCTTTGTCGTGTCCGGTGCCTAGTGGTCCGATGCCGGGTGGTCCGTCCGGTTTTATTCTTATTATGACTTTCTATAGTGTGATTGTACAACTGAGTGGCTTGCTAGGCCATTTCAGAGGGCGATTAAGATTCAACCACATTGCTGTGGGTCTGGAGTCACATATAGGCCAGACCTTCCCTAAAGGACATTAGTGAACCAGATGGGCTTTTACGACAATCTGGTAGTTTCAAGGCCACCATTACTGATACTAGATTTTTTTATTCCAGATTTTATTTAATTAATTGAATTGAAATTCCCCAGCTGCCATGGATTATTAGACAAGGCCTCTGAATTACTAGTCCAGTAACATAACCACTATGCTATCGTACTCATATAGTATTAATGCTGCAATCCTGCAGATTATTTCTGTCAATAATTTCTTCATTCACTGCTGCATAATACAGCAACTTGGAGCTGAACTGGGAAAATGCGACCCGGAATCAGGTTGACTTTCATGGCATATTTAGTTTTTATTATATTTAGTCATTTTTATTATCAGAATTAAATTATTTTTGCCTGATAAATTAGTAGAAGTAGCTAGTGTTTAGCGATGTGCTTTAATGTGAAGTAATAATTCTATTGCCTTTAATGGTTACTAGAATTAACTAGAAGAAAGCTCTAGGAGATCTTTGCCTACAGGCACTCACGTCTAACTGAAGCCTTTGCATTTTCCCAGGTAGGGAAAAAGCGCCACATCAGCAACCTTACGGTGAAAACTAAAGTCTATTAATATAATCAAACAGAAGTTTTATGTATTTTTTTTACTCTCTATATGGAGATGGTGAAAATTTCCAATTACCTCTATGATAAGCTGCAGGCTTATCCAAGAGCGATGAATCCTTTAACCCTGTATACAACAATGAGGAGGCAAGCATGATAATTACACTGATAAGGATTTATTATTAATATGAAACCAGTCTAATTTAAATCTAAAATTGCACACGTGGTGCCAAGTTACTTTCATTTTCTCTGCCCCTCCTTAGGTCCCTGGAGGTCATATATCATTTCTCAGAGATGAGACCACGCAGATGGTTATTTTCAAGCTGACTATAGAGGAGAAAAGAGCAGACAACTCAATATGACTTATCCTCCAATTTTTCTCTCCTTCTTGGTAAGCAAGCATCTAAACACCTTTCCCTGACATCATAACTGAGATTGAAAACTCATTGGGGTAAATTTTAACATACCAGTGGAATCTCAGTGGGGGGTCAATACCCAGGTGGGAAACCGGGGGGAAAAAATTTGTGCGTTGTCTCGAAAGATCATGACTCAATTGAAGGCCCTTAATGTGACTTCCGGGTTTCGCGTCTCCAAGCTGCGCAGTGGGTGTACCACGCACCCAAACGAAGTGCTGGGAGCTGGAGTATTTAAAGGGACTTTGCAACTATGGATTTTGAGGGAGATAGGAGGAATTTAAAGTCACGGAGAAACAAAGGAAAGCACCTCAATTCAGTGACTTCACTTGAGTTGCTATCTGCTGGTGTGAGGAGTAGGAGGGACATACTGTACCTGGATGATGGGAGCAAGCGCCCTGCCTCTGCCACCAGGAAGGCCTGGCTCGGGGTGGCAGAGGAGCTGAGCAGCAGGAGCACAGTGGCAAGGTCATGGGTACAGTGCAGGAAGTGCTTTAATGACCTAAACAGGTCAGGAAAAGTGACCATTCACCTGTATCCTATGATGTACATTAACCCCCGCCCTTCACTCTGTCCTGTCAAGCCTACTCCATCACATCTCTTAAGGCTCATTATCAACTTACCTTCACTTTCTGTTCACTTCCTCACCTCCCCATTTGTGAACCCACCACTCCCACTTACCCCAATCCTGATACAAAGTGGTGAATTTATCTGATACTCACCCTCTGATGCATCTCTTTCATGGGCAGCCTCGCCTAAAACAATGCATCCATCGAGTGACCCTGTCACCTTCACTCACTCACACAACTGTTCTTTCTCCCCTTATAGGAAAAGAGAGCGCAAAATGCATGAGAGAGCAGTAGGACTGGAGGAGGGCTACCACAAATAGTGGCCATGACAGAGGTGGAGGAGGGGGCCTTGGAGCTCAGTCAAATGCCGAGACTGGCACCCTGCAAATATCTGGTGACAGAACTTTAACATCCCTCACACATCACATGAATTGATGTTATCAATGATTGACCTGTTGCACACCTCAGGATGTTCTTCGCAACATCACTTCTGCAGTGATTCTTAATATTGCTTTATGTTCTCTTCCAGGTCCTTCAAGGATTACTGAAGCAACAGACGACCTGGACAAGGACAATTCTCAGACGAACTCCATGCCTCTGAGGATGCACCGTCATATCGTAGCGAGCCATGCACCAGGATAAATACTCACGCCTAAGTGAGCACAACCAGACACTGGTGGCAGGGGCAGCTGTGGAGAGTTCGCGTCAGTGGGCTCATTCCTCTCTAATCTCTGCTTAGCTGGACACAGATGATGAATCCCAGGGGCCATCCTTGAGAAGGAGAATGATAGAGGTACAGTTGCACCTTTGCGAGGTACTGAAAGACGTGCCACACACACTCCACAATAGCAGAGAGGATGGAGGAGACCACCTCCAGCATTAGTGGACTGGTGGTGCAGGTAAATGCGGGAATGTCTGTGATGGAGGGAATGGCAGCCTCCATTGAGCTTCAAGCATGGCTCACAAATGCGTCCATTCAGGCCCTGACAACGGCCATGCGGACTCAGGGTGACCAATATTCTGCCGCCTTAAACAGGCAGGCAGATACTTTAACAGTGGCCTTACAACATGTCACAGATGTGCTCCAAGCTGTTGTCCAGCAGAGTGGTGGGAGTGATGTGGCCCTTGCCCTGGAGAGGGATGATGGTGAAAGGGACATGGAAGTGGGGATTCCGGTCAAAGTGCTCCCACATCTCACCCGTTGCCCCGCCCCCCCCCCCCCCCCCCAAACCAGTACCCGCAATCCGCAATGCTGCCTCCTCTCCCGGTGGCCGAGTCTGCCCCTGCACAGATGCAGGTGGAGCAGTCTTTGGCAGGGCCCCTCAAGGGCTCCAAAACCCAGAGGTCGTAGGCCGAGAGCATCTCAGCAATCGAGGCAGGGACCTTAGCAACCTGCCACTACCGCTGCTGAAGCTACAGGCAATGCACCCCGTAGAAGTAGTAGGAAGAGGAAGACGAAGGTTTTATGATCACCGAGGGGATGCACAAGGATGTCTGACTAAATGTCATGTTTCTCATTTCTCTTTGTTACATTCACAATAAATGTCATACTTGTCAACACCACTGTCATGTCTTGTCCATTTTTGAGTCCCTTTAGTGAAAGCGCCCTTGCTTGTCCCTCAACAGGAAAGGCAAGACTTGATGCCACCCATTGGGTGCATTTACAATGGGTGTATGTGTGGTTGTAGGACTGTTTTGTGCAAACAGAGGGAGAGGGGGCTGGCGGTTGATGGTGGTTGTTCCAGGTGGCCTGAGCACTTCACTGTCTTCACTTTGCAGATCTCCTTGTGAAAATCTATCTGATACGAGTGACTCCCTGGTAAATGAGCAGCTTGGTGTGCCGCTGATCTGCCAAAGGGTTGCCCATCATCCTCCTCCTCTTCCTCCTCCTCCTCCTCGTCTTCTTCAATGTTGATGGCAGGTGCGGATGCCTCATAAACACAAGGGACCTCATCCACCTGTAACCCTCTCCGTTGAGTGATGTTGTGCAGGTCACAACACACGACTATTATTCTACACACCCTCGCCAGTGAGCATTGAAGGGCTCCCCCAGATCGGCCCTGGCACCTGAACTGCATCTTGAGCATTCCTTGTTCAATGACAGACCTGGTGGTGACATGACTGTTGTTTTACCGCTGCTGTGCCTCCTTGGTGGCGTATCTCACAGGTGTCATGAGCCACGTCTGTAGGGGGTATCCCTTGACTCCAAGGAGTCAGCCCTTAAGTCTGTCTTGTGCATGGAAGAGAGCCGGAATGTTGAATTCACGCAAAATGAAAGAATCATGGCAGCTACCAGTGACTCTGGCGCACATCGGCAGAAATCTTTTCTGGTAGTCGAAAACAGCTGCGTGTTGATGGAGTTATATCCCTTTCAGTTGATGAACAGTCCTGGCTCATGTGCAGGTCCTCTGATTGCTACATGTGTGCAATCAATTGTGCCCTGTACCCATGGAAAGCCAGCCAGAAAGTGGACTCACTGCCCTCTCAGTCTGGCTGAGATCGTCCATGGGGAAACTGACATAGTCAGATGCCCTGGCAAACAAGACGTCCGTGACCTGTCGTATATACTTATGTACGGACGACTGACAGATTGTGGTGATGTCACCGGTGGCACCCTGGAAGGATCCGGAGACGTGAAATTGAGAGCAATGGTGACTTTAACCGCGAGGGGCAATGCGTGGCCACCAGGCCCAGCCGGGAGCAGCTCTGCATGAAGAAGCCTGCAGATCTCTGCGACAACCTGGCAACTCAATCTGAGCCTTCGTAGGCACTGCTCCTCAGAGGTCCAGGAATTTCAGCCTCTGTCTGTAGACCCTCTCACATGAGTAGTGCCTCCTGCATCCTCAGCCGCTCTTCTGCAGGTCCTTGTGGTGCAACTCTGTCTTGTGGAGCTGCAACTCCCAGAATGCACGACGTGCCTGCCGAGGATGGTGATGTGCCTCCTCCTCAGATGTAGTGCTGAATAAATCCATTGCGCCCCCCCACCATCCTGATGTTGTCAGTTTGAGGGGGTCCAAAATGTAGGTAAATATGAGTGAACACAAGAATTCTGTGTGAACCAAGATATCTCAGACTAAACACAAAGAACTCCCAGCCAAAGATTTGTCTGAAAGAACTGATTGCCCTACTTCACCTGTGTCAATCATTGGTTTAAAGGTCAAAATGGCTGCCGGCTGCAACACGCCTCTGTTTCCATGGTGTCTTTCAGAGACCACGGGAGACACGTTCAGAAACAGTTAAAATGGCATGTTTGGTTCAAACCACAAAAATGTAACATCTTTAAGTACTTTAAGTACCTCAATTTGCCCTTTAAATATCGTCCCGCTGGCTTTAAGTGCCAGCGGGTGTTCCGAGTTTCAGAAGGGCGTGCGCACACCCAGACGTGTCTGGGTCAAACCCAGAAGTCAGTGCGTTGGAGCCGGAATGCGGTCCCGCTCCCAAAACTGACAATTTTCACTGCCCACCCACCCCAACCCACCTGTTCTTTGGGGTTAAAATGTACCCCATTGTGTGGGGAATTACAGATCCATAGCTATATGCTACCACTCATAGGAATATAGGAACATAGGAATATAGGAACAGGAGTAGGCCATTCAGCTCGTGCCTGCTCCGCCGTTTGATAAGATCATGGCTGATCTGTGATCTAAGTCCATATACCCGCCTTTGGCCCATATCCCTTAATACCTTTGGTTGCCAAAAAGCTATCTATCTCACATTTAAATTTAGCAATTGAGCTAGCATCAATTGCGGAAGAGAGTTCCAAACTTCTACCACCCTTTGTGTGTAGAAATGTTTTCTAATTTCACTCCTGAAAGGTCTGGCTCTAATTTTTAGACTGTGCCCCCTACTCCTAGAATCCCCAACCAGCGGAAATAGTTTCTCTCTATCCATCCTATCCGTTCCCCTTAATATCTTATAAACTTCGATCAGATCACCCTTTAACCTTCGAAACTCTAGGGAATACAACCCCAATTTGTGTAATCTCTCCTCGTAACTTAACCCTTGAAGTCCGGGTATCATTCTAGTAAACCTACGCTGCACTCCCTCCAAGGCCAATATGTCCATCCGAAGGTGCGGTGCCCAGAACTGCTCACAGTACTCCAGGTGCGGTCTAACCAGGGTTTTGTATAGCTGCAGCATAACTTCTGCCCCCTTGTACTCTAGTCCTCTAGATATAAAGGCCAGCATTCCATTAGCCTTATTGATTATTTTCTGCATCTGTTCATGACACTTCAATGATCTATGTACCGGAACCCCTAAGTCTCTTTGGACATCCACTGTTTTTAACTTTTTACCATTTAGAAAGTACCCTGTTCTATCCTTCATGCCGTTTACCATTGTGTTCAGCTGTGCGAGGTTAAGACAGGGCGTTAGCTGGAGTACGGAGTAGCAAAATAGCAGCGGTGCCTTCAAATCAATGTTGCTCACTGATTCGCGTCATTATCTCTCTGCTCTGCATGCTGACGGAGTATATGCACAAGCCCCTTTACCAAGATGGCATCCTGCGCACTTCCCATCGAATAATATCAAGGATATGCAAGGGAGAATAATCCTGTGAATATCATTTTTGAAACTAATTGATATCTTAAAAATGCTAATTCGCTGGGGAAACTATTTATCGCCTTTAACCCACTAGTTACTGTCTCTTGCACAGGAAATTAGACCTGTATTATTTTGTTAATGGCGTGTGCCTTTGGCTGAGTCAGGAGGTGATTGGTTCGAACCCCATTCCAAACAGTCTCGTCGATTGGAGACCAGAGGTTTAGTTCTGAATTCTGGGTTAATATCCAATGGGATACTTGTGTCTGGTAGATGTTTGCCACCCCCCCTCATCATATGGGTTGTGGGAGCCCATAAAACCTACATGCTGCATAGAACTAACCACCCTATCAGCTGGTATAAAGATGATTACGGCTATGGAAGGAGCGTTCACATTGTGTTTGGTCAGACTGTAAATCAGCTTGTGAATCCTTCCACTACTTCGCACTATTCTCCAAGGGAAAAAGTATGAAGATATGAAACAATGATGATTTAGTTAACAGGAATGAAATGCAATTAATAGACATGCAAATTGGTTCTGGATATTCATTTTCCATTCACTTAAGGTTTGAATGACAATGACTTTACATATCATCACAAAGTGCAATATATGCTGGACAAGCAGTACTAGCAGTAACCGATCAGGGTGCTGAATGATAAATAGTGTCCTGTGCCTGGAAGGTTACCCTGTTTCAATGACTTTTTTAGTCCGCCATGTTTCAGGGAAAGATTGTAAAACTTTGAGAGTTTGCAAAATATTTTATTAAAATAAGATAACACTTTACAATCAAGAAAGTTCTTGGCGCATTTATTCTGTAGCACTGGGCTGTTCCAGTTTTCTAAGCACAGCATCAGCTGTGTTCCAGTTGGAGATGCTGGTCCACCATGCACAGGTTTCTTAAAATGGACTGTGCTTTGACAACTTTTAGATCTGATGTGGAGACCAAAGAACACACCCACCAGCTCAACAAACTGATCAAGACCTTCGATCCAGACCTTCAAAACATCCTACACACTCTCATCCCACGTACTCCCCGCGTGGGAGACTTCTACTGCCTCCCAAAGATACACAAAGCCAACACACCCGGACGTCCTATCGTATCAGGCAACGGAACCCTGTGTGAGAACCTCTCTGGATACATCGAGGGCATCCTGAAACCCATCGTACAGGGAACCCCCAGCTTCTGTCGCGACACTACAGACTTCCTACAAAAACTCAGTACCCACGGACCAGTTGAACCAGGAACACTTCTCACCACGATGGACGTCTCGGCACTATACACCAGTATCCCCCACGATGACGGCATCGCTGCGACAGCATCAATACTCAACACCAACAACAGCCAATCTCCGGACGCCATCCTACAACTCATCCGCTTCATCCTGGATCACAATGTCTTCACCTTCAATAACCAGTTCTTTACCCAAACACACGGAACAGCCATGGGGACCAAATTCGCACCCCAATATGCCAACATTTTCATGCACAAGTTCGAGCAGGACTTCTTCACTGCACAAGACCTCCAACCAACACTATACACCAGATACATCGACGACATTTTCTTTCTATGGACCCACGGCGAAGAACCACTGAAGAGACTACACGATAACATCAACAAGTTCCATCCCACCATCAAGCTCACCATGGACTACTCCTCAGAATCAGTTTCTTTCTTGGACACACGAATCTCCATCAAAGACGGGCACCTCAGCACCTCACTCTACCGCAAGCCCACGGACAACCTCACGATGCTCCACTTTTCCAGCTTCCACCCTAACCACGTCAAAGAGGCCATCCCCTATGGACAGGCCCTGCGAATACACAGGGTCTGCTCAGACGAGGAGGAACGCGATGGACACCTACAGACGCTGAAAGACGCCCTAGTAAGAACGGGATATGACGCTCGACTCATCGATCGACAGTTCCGACGGGCCACAGCAAAAAATCGCATAGACCTCCTCAGGAGACTAACACGGGACGCAACCAACAGAGTACCCTTTGTCGTCCAGTACTTCCCCGGAGCGGAGAAACTACGCCATTTTCTCCGCAGCCTTCAACATGTCATCAATGACGACGAACACCTCGCTATGGCCATCCCCACACCTCCACTACTCGCCTTTAAACAGCCACCCAACCTCAAACAGACCATCGTTCGCAGCAAACTACCTAGCTTTCAAGAGAACAGCGTCCACGACACCACACAACCCTGCCGCGGTAACCTCTGCAAGACATGCCAGATCATCGACACAGATACCACCATCACACGAGAGGACACCACCCACCAGGTGCATGGTTCATACTCCTGTGACTCGGCCAACGTTGTCTACCTCATACGTTGCAGGAAAGGATGCCCTAGAGCATGGTACATTGGCGAGACCATGCAGACACTGCGACAACGGATGAACGGACACCGCGCAACAATCGCCAAACAGGAGGGTTCCCTCCCAGTCGGGGAACACTTCAGCAGTCAAGGACATTCAGCCACCGACCTTCGGGTAAGCGTACTCCAAGGCGGCCTTCGAGACACACGACAACGCAAAATCGTCGAGCAGAAATTGATAGCCAAGTTCCGCACCCATGAGGACGGCCTCAACCGGGATCTTGGGTTCATGTCACGCTACACGTTACCCCACCAGCGAACAAATGTTATCTGTTTTTAATATAACGGGTCAGTTGCTGTCTTTTCTATGTTTCTACCTCTCTATCTCTGTTTTTTTTTGTTTGTTGTTTTTTTTTGGTGATTTGTATATTCTGAGACCTGGCAGGTAACACCTGTCTGTCTGCACACTGATTGCCTTGGCAACGGGCAGTTGAAAAAACTGTCTGTTATCACCAAGCATTGTTCTGTGAATTATAAATGCGACTTCATTTCGAGGATTTCATTTCCACATCGTTCACCTGAGGAAGGAGGTAGCCTCCGAAAGCTTGTGAATTTAAAATAAAATTGCTGGACTATAACTTGGTGTTGTAAAATTGTTTACAACTTTTAGATCAGCCAGTTGCAAACAATATGTTTGCTACACAGGCGTAGAATGATGCCTAAAGTTGTCCTAACTGTTCAATTCCAGTGTTTCTCATTGTCAAGCTGCTGCCTGAAAGGTCAGTCAAATACATCACACTCATAACTGATCTGACCTCTGCTGGGATTTAAAGTCTGTCTTCATCTGAGTGTGAGTCCACTCATTGATTTATACACATTACAAAAGAGAAATAAAATACTTCAGACAGCAGTATATTCATTGGTGACACTAGCACCATACTTTATAACAATTCTGATAAATTACCATTAATTTGAGTTAGTTATTTACAGATGTAACTAATATAAAACACTTTAATGGACTTCATCAAGCAATAATACCATCATGTTTAAAATTCAAAGCAACTGTCCACTATATAGATTTAAAAACTTGAATTACAGCTTTGGTATATTTCTTTAATCACTTTGCTGATGAGATCATTAAAATTTAGTTACATCCATAAATTTACTTTTCGTAAAACTATTACAATGCCTTTGTATCTGCAAGTGTACAAAAGAGCCCTAATATTTTACCTATATACTGGCAGATCTCCCATCGTGTTGATCACAGTGAGACAAAGGCTATGTTGTTTCATAACAATAAGGGAGTTATCAATAGGGTGCGATGGGAAAAATGTTACAGGATGCAAGTGTCACACCTACAGGAAGTGTGCACTATATGCAAGATTTTTAGTATATTACTATTCAATCTCACTTCAGGACCCCCTACCCCCTGTCATGACGTCACCTTTGGAGGCAGCACTGATGGGATACTGGGCTCCCTTCGCAACCCAGCGACTTCTTCCCATGCCTACGTGAACCGAGCATACTTGCCATACAAGAGTCATAAGAGTCGTATTCCAATGACAATCAATCTAAGAGAGGTTGATTGCCATTAGGAAAGCGTCACATCATCGATGGAGCAGACAGCAGGACAACTGCTTAGTTTTAAGACTTAGGCCAGACCAACCTGCATGGTGCCACATAAAAATCTCATTGCCACCACAGGATGGGCACCCCAATGGCACTGTTAATAGCATGACTGCATTCCCCCATTATTTAAATGACCAATTCATTAGGATTTTGGACAGGGTCAGGGCAAGGGCAGATGGGAGTGTGGAAGTCCCACACTGCAATATTTCTGATGATAAAGCTGAACTTCCAAAATTTCTGCTTTCAGATATCTAACACACCATCATGCTACATAGTCTCAACTTTTAAAATTGGCAAGGGGTGAAAATTAAATTCATAGTATAGGGGTATATATACGGGAAGAGTCATGAACTAGATCCTCAAGAGCACCAGCAGAAATCCCAGGTTACCATTTAATACAAATACAATTTAATTTCATTTAATTCAGTCATTTGAAATCAGTGTGTCTGATGTCATCCCCCACATGGCAAAGGCACCGATATTGTTACAAGACAGTGCGTGGTCAATGACTCACCGTGAGCAACGCCACAGGAAATCTGCCAGTCTTCTCTATACTTACATCTACAATTTCACTGCAGCTAGCAAGCAGAGTAAATTATTTCCTATAAAGACCTAAAAAGAGCAGCAGAAAACAAAACAACAAAAAAGGTGGGAAAATGATATATTTAAACTGTGGATTTAAGACAGTGCAAAAACAAAAATAATTAGCCGAAACATTGCAAAACTCCACTCCCAATTTCCTGGAAATTTTGGGGCCAATATGTAATGACATCTTAGGAGCATTGCTTAGAAAGTTAGGATGAAAATACATTTACTTGTTCAGATAATGGATTGGGGGGTATGTCAAAGGATTATGTTCTTCTGAGGCTGGGAGTAAACCTTTTTTTCTACTTTGGTGACTGTGAATTTCTTTAACAAAGACACATCCTGTATGGAATTATGAACATAATGGATGTATTCTTTACTTGATTTTTGTCTATTTTTGCTTTTTCTTTGTTTTTCTCATATCAAAATGTTCAGACCTTGCAGCATATAAAAATACAATGCATTATTTTGTATTGATATAATCATCTGAATTCTAGCTTTATATTATCCTGTAGATTGCAACTAAATTTTTGGGTTCTTTTTGGAGTCTGGAGATTCTATTATCTTGTCTGAATGGAGTTAAAATGACTGTTGCAATTCAATGCTGCGTTTGAATTCCGTTCATTTTTTCCGCTATTGTCTCCTGCCCCGGTTTATATAGTTATATCACCGACCAGGAAATTACAAGTTAAACCATTTTACTTTGTTTTTTACACTTTCACTCATTTTATTTAAATTCTTATGAAAAAATTGCCATTTTCTATAAATTCCAAAAATGCATACTTTCAACTGAATTACAGTATTATACAGGTCAAGACATGCATTTTGAACAAACTCTTCCAACCACATGCTATTAAATAATAATGGGCTGATAAAAATAAAATGGGTACCTGCTGGAAATTTGAAATAAAATCTGGAAATGTTGGAAATACAAAGCAGGCTGATAAGCATCTGAAAAGGAAAAACAGCTTAATATTCTGAACTTAATTATTCATCAGAATTGAGTTATAGAATCATAGAATCATACAGCACAGAAGGGGGCCATTTGGAGCTGTGCCGACTCTTTGAAAGAGCTATCCAATTAGTCCCATTCCCCTGCTCTTTCCCCATAGCCCTGCAATTTTTTCCCCTTCAAGTATTTATCTAATTCCCTTTTGAAAGTTATTATTGATTCTGCTTCCACCACCCTTTCAGGCAATGCATTCCAGATCATAACAACTTGCTGTGTAAAACTATCTTTCCTCAACTCTCCACTGGTTCTTTTGCAAATTACTTGAAATCTGTGTCCTTTAGTTATCGACCCTCCTGTCAGTGGAAACAGTTTCTCCTTATTTACTCAATCAAAACCCTTCATAATTTTGAACACCTCTATTAAATCTCCCCTTAGCCTTCTCTGCTTTAAGGAGAACAATCCCAGCATCTCTAGTCTCTCCGCATAACTGAAATTGCTCATCCCTGGTAACTGGAGGAAGGTATACAGTGGTGTTCCCCAGGGGTCGGTACTAAGACCACAGCTTTTCTTGATATATATTAATGACTTGAACTTACTGTACAGGGCACAAGTTCAAAATTTGCAGATGACACAAAACTTGGAAGTATAGTAAACAGTGAGGTGGATCATGATAGACTTCAAGAAGATATAGACAGCCTGGTGGCATGGCCGGACACGTGGCAGATGAAAATTAAAGCAGAAAAATGTGAGGTGATACATTTTAGTAGGAAGAATGAGGAGAGGCAATATAAACTAAAGGGCACAATTCTAAAAGGGGTACAGCAACAGAAAGATCTAAGGGTATATGTACCACAAATCATTGAAGGTGGCAGGGCAGGTTTAGAAAGTGGTCAAAAAAGCACATGAGATCCTGGGCTTTACAAATAGTGGCATAGAGTACAAAAACAAGGAAGTCATGTTGAACCTTTATAAAACACTAGTTCGACCACAACTGGAGCATTGTGTTCAGTTCTGAGCACCGCACTTTAGGAAAGATGTGAAGGCCTTAGAGAGGGTGCAGAAGAGATTTACTAGAATGATTCCAGGGATGAGGGACTTTAGTTACGTGGGTAGACTGGAGAAGCTAGGGTTGTTCTCCATGGAACAGAGACGGTTGCGAGGAGATTTGATAGAGGTATTCAAAATCATGAAGGGTCTAGACAGAGTAGATAGACAGAAACTGTTCTCATTGGTGGACGGGTCAAGAACCAGTGGATATAGATATAAAGGTGATTGGCAAAAGAACCAAAGGTGACATGAGAAAAAAAACTTTTTTACTCAGTGGGTGGTTAGGATCTGGAATGCACTGCCCGAGGTGGTGGTGGAGGCAGATTCAATCATGGCCTTCAAAAGGGAACTGGATAAGTACTTGAAAGGAAAAAATCTGCAGGACTACGGGGATAGGGCGGGGGAGTGGGACTAGCTGGATTGCTTTTGCACAGAGCCGGCATGGACTCAATGGGCCGAATGGCCCCCTTCTGTGCTGAAGCCTTTCTATGATTCTATGCTAGTAAATCTCATCTGCAGTCTCTCCAAGGCCTTGACATCCTTCCTAAAGTTTGGTGCCCAGAATTGGACACAATACTCCAGCTGAGTCCTAACCAGTGATTTATAAGGTTTAACATAACTTCCTTGCTTTTGTATTCTATGCCAAGGATCCTCCATGCTTTTTTTAGCCTGATCAACTTGTCCTGCCATCTATTAACTATCGTTCTGATTGTGCTGATTGAACCGCAGTGCTTTTACACCATTTTCTGTTTTTATTTGTAGTTTTTAAATGTTGCAGTTTTTTTAAAAAGGATTTCAGATTTGTTTTTTCATACGTTACCTTTAGCAAGTTTATTATGCTAAAGCAATAGTTTTATGTCTTGGAGTTATTCAATTGCATTGTCAAACTCTTTCTATAAATTAATTGTTTTTGAGCTTTTCTGTATCGGGAGGGGTGGAACTGTCTACAAATGTGACACACTCCAGATCCCCCTGTAAACATTGATCCACCCCCAATCATAAAACTGGTTTTACTTGCTATAATTCATGCAGAAAAAAAAAGAAAATTAGTTTATAGCATAAAATGTGAACTTTTCATTGTTTTTTTAATTGGCTAGGTACATGTTTAGGTAAAACTGCTCTTCACATTCACATTCATTTTCCGAAGGTCAAAAATATTTCTAATATTAGTTAAATATATTACACATCTTAGAGACTGAAAAATAGTGGGTCTCACAGATAAAACAAAAGAGATGATATTATTCAGCTACCACTTTACAAAACTTGCTTAAGGTGCAGGTAAGATTATCCTTCTTTCCCTAAAATCTTTTGTTCCCTTCTTCTCAATTCTTTGCATTATATTTTTGATTGTTCTGCAGTATTTGCTGAGGATATATTTGCTTTATTCTTCCATCATGCTTTCTCAAAACCTTCCTTTTCTTCTCAGCTATTTCCATGATTATGAGAGATATTTTCCCCTTACTTGTCATTGGTGTATTTGTAGTTTTTGCTGAAGCTGTCACAAGATCACAAGATAGTTGAAGGTGATGAAGGTCAATCGATCCATCTTAACTCCTCCATCTGGAAAGACCGTACAGACCCTGCAATCCCCCCATCACAACATCCTATTATTTCCTAAATAGTTCCAGAGTTCTCACCTTCACAACTCTACCCAGAAGTCCCTTCAATGTGTTGATCAATCTTTGTGTGAAGAATCTCCTGACATCAGTCTTGAATTTGCCTCTTACTTGTTTGAACCTGTGTCCCCTTGTCCTATTCTTACAATTTAGTTTGAAGTAGTGTTTCAGATCTATCTTTTTCTATATCTTTTACTATCTTATATACATTTCAGTCAACTCCTTTCAAGTCTGAAAGTTCAGTTTCTCTAGTCATTCCTTATAATTCATTCCTCTGATGTTGGTGATCAGTTTATTTGGCTCTTCTCCGAAATACCTCCAGTCTTTGAATACCTCCCTGGTGACTTGGTGACCAGAACTGGACACAATACTCAAAGTGAGATTCTACCAGAACATTATACAGTTTAAGCATTACTTCCATTAACTGTTTTGGCGATATAGTTCAACCCTCAATTGGCCTTTTTACTTAATGCTCTGCAGTGATAGGACATGTTGAGTATTGAATCGATTAAAACCCTTTGATCTCTCAACTTCATCCATAGCTATTTTGATATTATTCATGGAGAATTTATGTCAACCCCATTTTTCTTTCCTATATGCAATATTTCTAAGTTAAGTTTCATCTGCTATTCATCGGCCCACTTATATACCTTGTCTAGCTCATTTTGTAGTTCCCAAGCTGACTATTTGGTTTCTACTGTTCCTCCTACTTTGGTATCGCCTGTGAATTTGACCAGTTTATATTGACATTCTGAATCTGAGTCATAAATAAACATTTTAAACAGAAGGGGTCCCAACACTGAACCCTGGTGCACTCAATCAGCATTTTGCTCCCTTCCACTACCAAGTATCTGCTGCTTGTTATCCTTCAATCTATTACTTATCAATTCTGTGGTTTTACCCTAATTCCCCACAACTTTAAGCTTAAAGAGGAGCCTATCATGCAAAAATTTGTCAAATGCTTGTTGGAAGTCAAGAGGGGTGATTCTGCAATCGTGTACTGCCAGCAGGGAGTACAGATCAGAGATTCAGGACTACGATATTGTAGGCCTATCTCTGAGCCATGCTCCCTGTAAGCAGAGCTTCCCTGTTTGGAGCATGGAAATACAGCATCTCTCCAAAGTTGTGGCAACCCATAACAACAGAGAGTGAACACTTACAGGAGGAGGACTCTCTGGCATCTGTCCTCTAACCCCACATGAGGAGGAAACCCAATTCATACTGAGACGAGAAGCCAGTGAGAGAGCTGGAGATGGAGAAGTTGGAGGACTGCCCCTCCAATATTAATACATAGAATGTAAAGCACAGAAACAGGCTATTTGGCCCAACAGGTTCATGCCGGTGTTTATGCTCCACATGAAAAAGAACTATCTAAATTACAAAATACATTTTCTAAAAACTGGTGGGAAACCTTATAGTGGGTGCGATTTTTGTCTTTTTGCTCTGTTTTTTAGTATGAGCGGGGCAATAGTGGGACAAAAATTGGAAGAAAAAAATGTCTGACTTACTGCTCCAGGCCCACCCATTGTAATTTCCAAATGGGCCTCAAATTAGGCAGCGAGCACTCCCACTGGAAACAAGCAAGAGCCAAGAATATATGAGGAGCTTTTAGGACCCGGATGCCATTTTTGAGTGAGATAGAACTGCCATTGCTGCTTCTTAAACCCACCCACAAATCATGAGTGGTAAAGGTTGTGAAATGGCTAGTTCAAGCACTACTTAAAAGGATCAGTTAGGGAAAGCTGGAAACAGGTCTAGCATTCATTTTACTTCAGTTCTTTTGAGAGTTTTGAGCCTTAAGCCTTCCTTAACTTGATCACCTTTCTCCTGGGTGTGGTGTCTAAATATTTAAATGCTAAAATTAGCTGCTCCATTGCTCCATTGACTGCCATGATCTTTGCAGCCCTCTCCTTTAATGTGCTGCTGCAAGCCCATGATCAATGTCTGTCCTGCTGGATTTCCAGTTCTCCCACATGGCAAGCTGACAGCTCGCCACTCTCATTCAACAGAAGCCTGATCACAAAAATGTTTGGGGCTTTCTGACAACGCTCTACCAACCACTTGCCCAATGTACACTCCACACAAATATTGGGGCCAGTAACTCATTATCGTTAAGGTCTTTGCTGCTGATGGCACCCCATCCACCACCCTAAACATTCACTCCCTTCACCACCGGCGCACTGTGGCTGCAGTGTGCACCATCCACAAGATGCACTGCAGCAACTCGCCAAGGCTTCTTCGACAGCACCTCCCAAACCCGCGACCTCTACCACCTAGAAGGACAAGAGCAGCAGGCGCATGGGAACAACACCACCTGCACGTTCCCCTCCAAGTCACACACCATTCCGACTTGGAAATATATCGCCGTTCCTTCATTGTCGCTGGGTCAAAATCCTGGAACTCCCTTCCTAACAGCACTGTGGGAGAACCGTCACCACACGGACTGCAGCGGTTCAAGAAGGCGGCTCACCACCACCTTCTCGAGGGCAATTAGGGATGGGCAATAAATGCTGGCCTCGCCAGCGACGCCCACATCCCGTGAACGAATAAAAAAAAAAATGTGTTTCAGGTTCAGGCAAAACCAAACTTGATAGGATGCAATATGTGTGTTTGATCTGTCTGTCTTCTTGACTTTGATTGTATAATGGAGGCCACAAATGTTATCAGGAAAGCAATATGGAAAATGAGGGGTTTGTTAGGCATACATTAAAAAAAGAGATGCTATAACATGATGGAGGTGAATTTCCACAAGGATTCTCCTGAACATGCGCTGTAAATTCGCCAGAAAGCCGGAAGAATGGCGTAAATGCACTCTACGCCTTATTTCCAGTGTTTCCGTGGCACTTTAGCTGAAGTTACCGTGGACGAGTAGGAGAACCTCCAGTGGAAGATCAGCCCCTAAAACCCCAATTCTCCAACACATGAGCGAGTGAGGCTTCACAACATCACTAATTATTCCTTTTATATAATTAATGAACAGCATAAGGTGAACGTTTAGTACTGGCTGGTTCTCAATAAACAAATCTTTTGAAGTATTCAAACACATGAATGCTGCTTTCATAAGGTAACTGCATAATGTATATCATAGAAGTAGAAAGAAGGTGTGATGCTTCAGTTGTGCAAGATTTTGTTTGCCCTGATGGTTGACATCCGTTGCCATTGTTACGACCAATCCAACTGAAGATAAGGAATAGCATCACTATGTTTAAAAAATGCTACAAGTTCCTTTACAACGAGTCCCTTAACAGGAAACAATTGTCTGGATTGTCAATTATTTCAACCAAGGTGACTAACCCATTGTCCAGGTGACTACTGCTGTGATTATGGGAAATAGTTCTAAAACTGTAGTACATTGGATATACCAAGGAGAAAGGCCAACTGCCTGATGTATTTACCTTGGAAAAAGACACTGAAACCTGTGTTGCCCTTGGCAACTATGAACAGTAGAACCCGTTCACGGGCATTGCAGTGCCAAAGGTGCCAAAATAAGACCCCATTGAACATAAGAAATAGGAGCAGGAGTAGGCCATACTGCCCCTCAAGCCTGCTCCGCCATTCAATAAGATCATGGCTGATCTTTGACCACAACTCTACTTTCCCACCTGGTCCCCATATCTCTTGATAGCCTTAGAGTCCAAAAATCTATTGATCTCAGCCTTGAATAGACTCAGTGACTGAGCATCCACAGTTGTGAAGTGCTGAAGAAAGACAAGCGAGATAGCAGTGTCAGCTTGTACACCTTCTATGATTCCGACAAAATGATGAGGGCTTCAAATACCATGTGTGACTAGGCTTGATCATTATTGAAGGCTCCCCCAGCTGATGTGGTTTGACAAGGAAAGTTGAGGCAGTTAATGATATTCTGGAAATCATGCAGTCTCACCTTAAGTCCAGCCGTGCAGATATTAAGGAGTGACAGTCACTTGGAAATTGTGTCCCGAGGCAAGCATGACTCAATTTCGAGGGAATCTAGTTGAAATTGCAAAGTTAGAGGTACAAGGGGCCATCTTATCATTTTAACTGGTGCAGTGCAAATGCTAATATGGTGAGAAGATGTGGCAGTAGGGAAGCAACATATTTATGAATGTGACCCATGAACAGGAAATAATGGATAATGGACAGGATGGTTGATATTTTTTGCTTCATATTTAAAAAATATATATACTAACATGCGGCATAAGACATTATGCCACTCACTGGCACACACTTGTCCAAGACAGTGAAAATCTGGAAATGCACAAGGCCAAAATTCCCTGCTCAGACTGGTAAAAAGGTGAAGGCCAAATGAATGTCACTTTCTTTTGCAATTAAGGCATCGTTTATGAAGGGTTTTGAGTATGTGAACTGCATGGTTGACTTTGGCATAGACGACTGAGTATATATTGTGATCAATAAAGCAATTTAAGAATTGACCTACAAGAGCTGGTAGGTAATGGATAAGGTAAAACATGCTGGGTGTTTTCTTGGGAACAATGCCTATAGGGGAAGCATTGAAGCTTGTGAAGTATTGGAACTGGCAAACTCTGCAAATCTCCCAGTAATTATCTTTCTGTTGTTGTTCTTTTTAACAATGTGTTGGAACTGATTTAATTTTTTTTTTTAAGAGATGTGCCTCCAGTACAGTACAGCTGGAGATCCTCAGAGAATCCAAGGATTAACTCTGAAATTGGACTATTGGGGAAATTAACAAGTACTTGGGATTCTAATGGGTGTGATTGTGAGCATAGTAGGCTAGATTTATCTGTCAGCAATAATAATGAAGGAATACTTAATGTTTTTGTATAATATTCCTCTGTCACTATTTTAACAGAGGTTCAAACAACCATTTAAAATTAATGACCACCACCAATAAAATAAAATGCCAAACAAACATATATATTTGTCTGCTGTTATTGCCAACAGTAAGTCCAAGTATTGTAAGACTTTTTTTAAAAATTCTGCTTCAAAAAGATATGGAGATTTTTTTTCATTTTTCTCCTGCTGATTTTCTTTCTATATATTTATTTGTTGAAAGAAAAATGAGCTACTGTGCAGGGAAAAAAAAGCGAAATTTAATCATGATAACATTTTCAAAGAAAGGGGCAATATTTTCCTCTGTTTGTTAATTTTAGAAAAATGCAGCTGTGAGTATAATGTAGTGTTTGCAGTAAAAATTGGTTATGGCCCATTTTCGAGCACATAAACTAATGACGCACTGTCATTGCACGCCGGAACTACGAGGGCCCGAGATCGCACCGAAAAAAGATCATCTGGTCAGGCTGTCAGCGCCCGTCATGCCTCCACAGGCAGCTCACCCATTTTAAATAGACGATTGTCGGGCTGCTTGCCTCGCTGGCAGCGGCCCTGAAGTAAGTCCCGAGAGGAGGGGTGAAGCATCAATGGGGGAGGGGCCAATTGCAAGTACTGTGGAGTCAGGGGATAGTTTCTGCTCCTCCTGACTCCACAGCAACTTTTTTTGAAAATGTTTGTAAAATTATCTTTTGTTAGCAGCCGCTGCTTGGGCCGTAGCAGCCGCTGAAGAATCTTGAGTGGAGCAAGACTGGCACCTGCTCCGTTCATCGCAATCCAATTTCTGCAAGGGGTCTAAAACAGCTGCTAGACCCATCATTTACATATATAAGCGGCCCATCGTCTGTTTTAAGCAGCCGACAGAAACACTTGAGAAAGGCTCGATCCAATATTGGGTCTTGCAGGCGTCCTTGGGCACAGGAGGTTAGTCCCCAAAAATTGGGCCTCTTTGCACCCGTTTTACGCCTGTTAAATGGGTGCAACAAGGTCCAATTTCTACCCCTTTGTCTCTTGTTTTTACTAAAATTAGCAAATGGAGAAAGATGTAGCCTAAGTTAGTCAAACGTAAGTTTAAATACTAAAGCCGAGGGCATTAGGAATAAGCTTTCAGAATTAGAAGTATACGTATCTATATTCATCTTATTGGCAGCTTAGTGACAGAGCTGTGAGCAGAAGAGCTGGGATTAAGTGCCTAAAAATGTTTCTCAAAAATAGACATATTAGGCTACATGGAATTGTTGGTGGAATAAATAGTCCTCTTTAGTAATCCTAGTGTAGATCTTCACATGCTGAGAGCAGCATATTGAGAAATTGGGCATGTGCCTGGGTTTCTGATAAGTGTTATCAATGTGGAAACTCTAAGGGGAAATTTAATTGGGACAGGGATGCGGGCTGGCGAGGCCCAAATGCACCCGATGTCAGCAGTTTGAGACCTGGGCGATTTTATTTCCCGGGCATCATCTGCATGCCGCCAGTCAGCTGCCCACCTGAAATGGGCAGGAAGCAACAGCTGGCTAGTGGATGGGAGTGGGAGTTTGGGCAGTACAAAATAAATCACAGGAATGTGGTTTCAGTATGGTCTTGTGGGAGGGAAGAGGGGAGCCCGGGTTAGGGGGGGCCTAACCTTTTCTCGTGGGGTCTGGAGGTGCACTCTTTGCCTTATCTGGTCCTGGATCCTTTGCACTGTCCTTATCTGGCAGGAAAGTCGCAATTCCCCGCTTAGGCCGGAGTTAAAATTCTAGTTGGGGCTTGAATATATCATTGAAGCCCAATTTTCATATTTAAAAAAGGACCCCACCGGTTTAGGTGGTGCCTTTACCGCCTTCTCAGGTGAGCAAGTTAAAATGGAAGACAGATATATCCAGGTGAGACATCAGCGGGTAAGTCACCTGGTCGATTTTAACTGCCTACCCACCCGATTTCCGCCAGTCGTATGGGGTTGAAACTTCCCCCTGTCAGGAGCATTGAAGATGAAATTTACCCCACTACTATTGGTTTAAAAAAAAGCATAGAAACTATTTGTATGATTCAAGTAACAACAGGAATAGAATTGGTAGGAGAAATTTGAATACAATTTAGTGATGATAAGGGCAGGTAAGTAAGAATAGTGATAGTTATTGACTGCCAGTTCAAGGTGACAGGTAGGTAATGAGGTGAGGAACAGAGATTACAAGGTTTCACAATGTGATGGTCATCCTGTACAGACGAAGAACAACAGAACTGAGGCCAAGGAAGTAAAGCTAATGTTGCAGAGATAAAAAAGTACTGCTTCTTGACACAATTATTTAACCACCTACAAATGGCCAAGAATATAACCTTATAATATTTGAAGGAAGGTGCTAGGTTCATGTAATATTACATTTAAACCTGGAAATTACAGCTGACAATGTTATTGTAAAATCACTTAACATGCTAATGTCTAATTCCTATCTCTACTATTCACTCCATTTTTTAAAGACAGGTTAACAACTCAGTTAAAATAATGCGGAGGTGACTTTAATACTCTAAGGGGGAGAAAGAATTGGATAAGGCCTATTATTGGGCGTGGGTAGCATGATCCGCTATTAACCCATGCTCAATGGTCCCTGTGCAGGTAGGATGAGAACTTCATTCGGCTTCAGTACTAATTCAAGTAAATGCACACATTCCACCAGCAGGGGGAGCCCCAATCTCTTAAAGGGAGGAGGTCTCTTAAAATCTCTTAAAGGTATCTGGTACATGTTATTTGCTAAAAATAATAGTCTGCTGTCTGCACAGAGTCTGAATGGAGATCAGACATCGCACACGTAAAACACAGATGCAGGTCCCGTCCCTATGTTTACAAACTGATGAGTTATGCGGACTACTAAATCCCACATCCTCCAATCTGCATGCCAAACTCACCAATTTGTGTTGGTATCAGGCCAGCGAGATTACGTGCACCAAGGTTCTCTGCTGATGCACTAGAGGTCTTGGTGCAAGAGGTGGACAGAAGGAGGGACATCCTAAATCCAGGGGGCGGGGGTGGTGGCAAGAGGCCCTCCAGACCTATGCCCAATGTCTGGAGGGCCTCTTGCCCTCCAGCATGTGGGAGGCATCAGGGGACGAATTTAAAGCCAAGCGCATAGCATCATGAACATGGATGCAGTGCAGGAAGAAGTTCAATGATTTAACATGAGTGGTCAAGGTGAGGGAGGTCAACTGTCAAGTAACAGCTCCTACCAACTGCACCACTAGCCACATCCACTGCTCCATGCACTACACTCCCCATTACCCACATACCAACAAACTCTTTCCATCAGTACTCAACTCTTCCAATCAGATGCTTCCTCTCACCCTTACACATCACCACTGTTGCAAGCCGCACACCCACAACTCACAGGATACACACACTGGCAGCTATTCAATCATGACAAGCACATCACCCAGACACAAGCCCGCTTTCTTGCAGGAGAAGGTGGCGCATAACAGAAGGCAGCAAGTGGCAGTGACATTAAGCCCCTCCAGCCTGTTCCGCCATTCAGTGAGATCATGGTTGATCTGTGACCTAACACCATATACCCACCTTAGCCCCATATCACTTAATACCCATGGTTCACAGAAATTTATCAATCTCAGATTAGAATTCACAAGTTAGCTAGCATCAGCTGCCGTTTGCAAAAGAGCGTTTCAAATATCTCCCACCCTTTGCGTCTTGAAGCATTTCTTAACTTCACTCCTGCACGCCCTGGCTCTAAATTTTAGGCTATGTCCCCATGTCTGTGTATTCAAGTCTAGGAGACCCCAAAAACAGTTACAAATGCATTAGCAGCCAGAAGAAATAATCCGGCCACTGACCTGTAAATCCTGCATTGCTCCTTTAAATAGCGCTGGTGGGGGTCCTCCAGGCACTCTAAGACATGTTCAGATGGTCGTGGTTAAGACAGTGCATTGAACTGAGTGTTAGACACCATTTTGGGACTTATCACTTCAAATCAGTGTTGCACACTGATTGTATCCATTTTCTCCCTACTTTACATGCTTCCGGCGTTAAGGTATTTGTGCACTTGATAATACCTATACCAAGATGGCGTCTGGCGCACGGCATGCTGGAAACGTGTGCGCAGCCAAGACGTCATCTTGGCACTTCGGGAGGCCGCGTAGTGCCGAAACAACCGGCGCCACACAGCCCAGTTTCTCACCCCAAGTGTGTCAATTGTGGTAACATTGGCAACTGTAATTTTTAGCACTGATTATTTAGCTGTCTATTAGGAATGATTAGTAACCTTGAAGTAAGGGAATGTTGAGCATTCCCTCACATCTAGGTTACTAATCATTTCTGGCAGATTTGACAATCAGTCAACCAATTACATATCCATTGTAAGATATTTTCACTGGTTCCCTATTTCTTTATTTTCAGTACCAGCCTTTCCAGAGGCCTTACTAAAATCTGGATATACAAAACCCAACTGCCTTACCCTACCAAGCTCCTTTGTCACACCCTCAAAGAAAACGAGTAGATTTGATTGACAAGACCTTCATGAACCATATTGGCTACGTTTAATGATGACCTAGAAATTCGGACACGAGGTGTGCAGGGTACAATCCTTGTACCCGAATGGTGAGGCCCGAAGTACCCCCAAGACATCGGGCTGCTTTTGGCATTGCAGTGTTCTGTTAATGTGGAGCACTCGTGCTCCTCCTGGCTCCACAATCAGGTAAGTACGGGGGCCTTGCTGCCGGTTAGCGCCACGTTGTGCTGTGTGAGTTCACGTTGGGATGTTTGAAAATCTTTAAATGTTGCAATATGGCAGGCGCACCCTTCCAGCCGGAACTGTGCACGTGCTTCCTGCCCACCATAGTGGGAACATAGTAAGCCGCTCGGCGCCCAAAAAACGTGGCCGAATTTCTAGGCCCCCACCTTTAATAAGGGTGTCCATAACTTTACCCACAATGGAAAAAACAATTCTGGTCTGTAGTTTCCTGGGTCACTTTTGTTACCCTTTTTAAAAATAGGAGTAACATCTACCTTTTCCAGCCTCCACGCACCTCTCTAGTGTTCAGTGATTTCTGGAAGATGTGTGATAGAGTTCCTGCAATTTCCTCCCTCCGTTCCTTAAAGATCCTCGATGCATCTTACCTGGCCCCTGAGATTTATTTACCTTAGTTTTGCACAGCTGTTCGGTAACCATGCTGGTAGTAATGTGAATAATGTTATAACTTATCTCTGCCACACCCTCTAGTTCCCTTTCCAGATCAAATAAGTTACCCGTCTCCTCCTTGGTAAAGACTGAGGCAAAAAACTTATTTTGCACTTTCAGCATCAGTTGTCATGCTCTCACCTGATCCCACTTTCAGTGGCTCCACTCCATTCCTCGTTTTTCTTTTTCTCATAATATAACTAAAAATGTTAAATTATTATCCTTCATTTCTCTTGCCATGTTCAATTCAATTTTTTACATAACCAATCAGATGTCTTTTTATACACTCCAGGCATGCCTTTTGGCATTGAATCTGTCTTCATGGCCTTAAATGTCTTTTGTACCTCTTCATGAATTGATTAGTTGTCCCGTCCAACCAAGCGGGAGTGCCTTTAAGCATGGTACTTTGCTTTGCAAGGGCACACATTGCTCCATTGCATTCAGAATCACCTCCTTGAAGGAATTCTACAGTTCCTCCAGTCCCCTAGCCATATTCAAACCTGCCAAGCCCTTTCTGATAAGGCTAATCAAGTGCATAAAGTTGGCAATTTTGTTTGGGTTTTTACAACCTCGCCAATCCTTGTAATGTCAAATGTGATAATATTATGATCACTGCTACTTAAAGCCTCATCCACCTTTATGTTGGAGGTTTAATTGTTCCTACTACTAATAATTAAATCCAAGATGTTATCATTCCTTGTAGGCTCTTTTACAAACTGAGTCATAATGCTGTCTTCCATTAACTCTAGAAATCCCTTTCCTGCCTTACCAGTAGTTGCACTATTATCTCAATTAATTTCTGGTAAGTTAAAGGGGGTGATTTTAAACCCAAAGAATGGGTGGGCTGGGGGCGGGCAGGAGTTGAAAATAATTTTTTTTTGGGTCGCGACTGCAACCCGGCTTTATTTCCGGGTTTAACGTTGGCGTATAAAAGTACAGGCTTCCCACTGGGAATGCAAAGTCCGAAAATTTTGCGGTTGCAACCCAAAAAAAAGCAACTATTTTCAACTCCTACCCGTCTCCAACCCATCGGTTCTTGGGGTTTAAAATCACCCCCAAAATCTCCAACTACTCTAGTTGGTTCCTTACCAGTCGCCTTCCTTATCTGACTTCACAGATCCAGATCAAAACTTTCACCCTGGCCTGGGGGGTCTATGGCATACCCCCAGTAATAGTTTATCTCTTTACCATCTATTAATTCTACCCAAAGTGATTCTGCGTCTGCCCTTTCCTTTTTTATATCCTCTCACACTTGTGCCTCAAAAGTGGAGTTTATATATACTGCCACACCACCTCCTTTTCTCCAGATATGGTCTCCTCTAAACAACTCATATCTTTCCAGATATGTATCACATTGATTGAAATCATTCCAGCATGTCTCTGTGATGCTAATGATGTCCAATCTATCACCCCCTGGAAAACCTTTCAGGTCACACATCTTATTTGTCAGACTCCTTGCATCATTGCAAGCACAGCTCCAATGCTTTTTGTCTTTATTAACATTTGTAGTTTATTTTTCTCCCATCATTGGAATTAGACTTATTAAAGTTTGATTTATATTTTCACTGGTACGCCTCAAGGTTTGCTCCAATCGGTATGGGTTCTCTCACACTTACCGCAACCACTCCCACATCTAGTTTAAACACTCCCCCACCATACTAAATATCCTGCCTGCCAACACCTCTACCCCCCTCTTGTTTAGATGGAGCCCATCAGATCGAAAAGGTCCTCACTGTTTGAGGAACCAAAAGTCTGATTCCCTATACTAAATACCTCGCCACGCATTGGTCTGCCTAATATCTTTTCTCCTTAGCATGTAGTACGGATAGTATTTCAGAAAATACTACACTTGACGTCCTTTCCTTAAGCCTCCTTCTTAATGTCCTAAATATAGCGTTAAGGCCCTCTGGTCTAATTTCTACCTAAGTTACTTGTTCCCGCATGGATGACAACAATTGATTCCTCACCTGCTCCCTCTAGCATTTTTTCAACCCGAAACGTCAGATCCTCGACCGATGCATTCGGTTGACAACACGCCATTCGGTTTTCTGGGTCCAGTTTGCACAGAATTCTATCTGTAAACTGAATAATCAGATCATCTAATGCTGCAACCTGTCTGCTACTCTTTCTCTTTTCGCCTTCTTCCCTGATAGCTGCTGGATTGCCTCAGAGCATATTCCTCACCTGACAACTTGGGCTCGATTTTCCAGTAAAGTAGCGGGTGCGTTGGTGGCTCCGAAAATCAGGGAAATCCTGTTTGGGTTCGGAGCCCGGCTCCAAACCACAGACTCCCGGGTTCCCCATTGACGTGTCTGGGTGCGCCGCGCGCCCGAATGCGGATGTCCCACCAGCAATTAAAGCCGGCGGGATGATGCTTTACACAGTTGTTAAGACAGTTTAAGCAGTTGAACTACTTAATTTTCTCCACATTTTGGCAGGGGTGTGATTTTGAAGCATCCTCAGCGTGTTTCCCGTGCTGTGGGAAACACTCCCTGTTGCAACAGACGTGTTTCAGCCAATAGCCAGTGGGAGATTCAAATGCTTATTTGACAGATGGGGAGAAAAGGTTACTTATTCTAGCAGGGCACTCTGTTCTTTCAGACAAAGTTTTGGCTGCAAGACCTTTATGGTTGCACTGAAAATTCTTACTTTACACTCAAAATTCTTCTCTTCAAACATATTTAACTACTTAGCGGACGCCCTCAAACTCACACCGTCAGGATAGGGGGGGGGGGGGGCGCCATGACTGCATTCACCACTACATCCGAGGACGAGCAACATCACCAGCCTCGCCAGGCACGGCATCCACCTCCGCCACGTGGAGCTCCACAACACAGTGCTGCACCACAAGCACCTGCACAAGTGCACAGAGGGAAACAACAGAGAGGGGCACCGCTTGAGGAGACCCCATCCACATCTGCCACTCACATTGAGGAGGAGGAGGCGGAAGAGGAGGAGGCGGAGGAGCAGGAGCAACCCATGGGCAGAGCAGCGGCTCACCTGGCTGCTCGTGAGGCCAGGGATTCACTGATATGTGAACGGTTCTCCTAAAATCTGACAGTGTGAAGAGTCCAGTACTCACATCACGTAGATAGAGCAGCGCCCACACCACCAACCCCCCCCACCACTCCCTGCATAAAACAGGACTGCAACTACACATACAACCACTGGAGGGTGACCCAACCGGTGGCATCAAGTGTCACGGTTCATGGTGAACCTCATGAAAGGGCCCTATTACAGAAGCCAGTCAAGAATGGCCAAGACGTGGTAGTAGTGGTGACAATAATAATATTTAATGTGAGTTTAACAAAAAGTGAATATAAATAAAAAACATGACCAAACGTCAAACACCCTTGTGCATACCCTCAGTGATCACAAATCCTTAGCCTTTCTCTTCCGACAACTTCTACATGGAGCATTCCCTGTGGCTGCAGCAAAGGTAGTGGCAGGTTGCTCCTGTTCATGCCCTGACTGATTAGATGCTTTGGGCCTATGCCCTCTGGGTTTTGGTGCCCGTGAGGGCCCCTCCAAAGACTGCTCCACCTGCACCTGTGCAGGGGCAGACTCAACCACCTGGAGAGGAGGCAGCATTGCGGGTACCGGTTGAGAGGGGGACAGTGGGTGAGAGGTGGGAGTGCTTTGAGTGACGTCCCCACTTCCATGTCCTCTTTCGCCATCATCACTCCCTGGGCCAGGCCCATATCACTCCTACCACTCTACTGGACAACAGTTTGGAGGACATGTGTGAAGCCTTGTAAGGCAAGTGCTAGTGTATCTGTCTGCCTGTTTAAGGCAGCAGAATGTTGTTCACTGTGAGTCCAAACGGCCATTGTCAGGGCCTGAATGGACTCATTTGTGAGCCATGCTTGAAGCTCAATGGATGCTAGCCTTCTCTCCATCGCAGACATTCCCAAACCTACCCGTGACAGTATCTCAGAGAGTTGCTCACGTCACTATGACGCTATCTCAGAGTTGCCCTCCCGTACCTGTGCCACCATTCCACTCATGCAGGAGTTGGACTCCTCTATTCTCTGCGCTATTGTGGAGAGTGCGCGTGGCACCTGTTCCAATACCTCACAAATGTGCTGCTGTCCCTCGATCATTCTCCTTTTAAAGGATGGCCCCCAGGGTTCAGCATCTGTGTCCAGCTGAGCAGAGCCTGGAGAGGAGTGCTCCCACCGATGCGGACTCTCCACAGCTGCCCCTGCCACCAGTGTCTGCTCATGCTCACGTGTGTGGTAACTCACCAGGTGCCAACCCAACTAACTGAGGACGGGGACCCACTGAGGTGTAAGTATCTGCGCTGGTGGATGGCTCACTAAGATGTGATGGTGCCCCCTCAGAAGCCGGCAGGTCCTCTGAGGAATTGCCTTCCGCCGTCACACCGGTCGCTGAAGGCCCTATAAGAGAACAGAAGGCAATATTAAGCATGATCACAGATGTGTCATGTTGCGATGAGCATACTGAGGTGCTGAAGATGGCAAAGCATGTTAACATCAATTCATATTGTGTGTGCTGAATGTTAAAGTTATGTCACCAGACGTTTGTCGGGTACCAGTCTCTGCGTCCCCGACGGACAGGCACTCGAGGATTCAGCTGAGCTCCAGCGCCTCCTGCTCCGTGTCTATGAGGACGATGATTTGTTGTGGCCTCCCACCGGTCCTCGCCCTCTCCCTAAGCTCTCTTCTCCTATGAGGGGAGAAAGTACAGACACCTGAGTGAGTGATGGTGACGTGGCCAACCAATGAATGCATTGGTGCGGCTGACCGTGAAAGACATGCATCAGAGGGAGAGTATGAGACAGAGCTATGACATTGTATGAGGATTGGGTTGAGTGGTAGTGGTGGGGTGACTGATGGGGAGGTGAGGAAGTGCTGAGGAAGTGCAGGTAAGTTGAGGATGAGCCTTAAGTGGATGTGAGGAGTGATGTGATAGAGTAGTGTTGGCAGTGCAGAATGAGTTGGGGGGGTGGG
The DNA here is from genome assembly GCF_035084215.1 of Heptranchias perlo. Classification (NCBI taxonomy): domain Eukaryota; kingdom Metazoa; phylum Chordata; class Chondrichthyes; order Hexanchiformes; family Hexanchidae; genus Heptranchias; species Heptranchias perlo. Next base: position 96,571,658 of record NC_090325.1, on the reverse strand, counting down.
GGCGGTGATGTGGAAGACGGAATGTAGGAGAATCAGTAAGTGTACTCACTTTGGCTGACCTCATTAGGTCATTGAAGCGCTTCCTGCATTGGATCCAGGTGCGGGATATGTTGCTGCTGCTGGTGACCTCCTCTGCCACCTCGAGCCAAGCCTTCTTGACGGCAGAGGCAGGCCACTTCCTCCCATCCACCGGGTAGAACACATCCCTCCTCCTCCTCACCTCATCCAGTAGCACCTGGAGTGAGGCATTGCTGAATCTTGGAGCAGCCTTGCCCTTGTGCTGCTCCGTTGTCTGGGTGTTTGCTGCAGGAGCAGCTATTTGAGGGCTGCCCCTTTAAATAGAGCTCCTCCAGCTGACAGCCTGTGATGGGGGTGCGCAGTCCGCCCGCTGCGCAACTTTTGGACGGCAAACCCGGAAGCTACGTTAAGAGGCTCCAATTGACTCACGATCGCGTGCGAAATGGACATTTCTTATTGGGCCAGTTACCCACGTGCCTCCTCTAGGTCTCTCCTACTCTGACCCTCAGTATGATCTTCTCTAATACACTATTTATAAAAACTTCTCCCTCCCTAATACTTGGATGCACGGCCAATCACTCACTAAGGCCAACCACTTCAGCCTTGAGTGCACTAACCAGCTTGTATTTGCTGCAGGTGACTCTCTCCATAACCTGGGCCTGGAAGCCAAACAGCTCATAACCACCGTAACGCACAAACTATTCTATCTTCCTGCAGCTTTAAATTTTTCAAATTTTAAACTATTATAAAAGTTTCTCCAAGTTGTTTCAAAGTTTCTTCAAGTTGACTGAAACCAAAAATCTCTGGGTTGTCTGAATATTTTTGAGTTGGTTGAAAGTTTCTCTGAGTTGGTTCCAAACTTCTCCATGTTGGTTTAAAAGTTTCTGGGTTATTTAAAAATTAAAAATTTTCTCCCAGTTGGTCCAAAGTTATTTGGGATGTGGGGTCCCGGTGAGTCCCGGCTCTGGTAGGTCCCGACTCCACTCTCTATCTCGCAGAGGGTCGTTAAACAGTAATCAGGAATGGGATCTCTAATTGTTTAAATTGCCTCTACTGCGTCATTTTGACCTGCTTAACAACTGGTAATTATATTAATGAATAATCTGAAGATACAACAAATTGGAATGTAGCGAGGACTAAAGATCATTTAGAAGTCAATTAGGATAACTAGAATAAGTCTTAGAAGAAGTGAAAACATCAGAGGGGCAGATTGCTAACAGCAACAAAAGACATTGGGGTAGAAATTGGTTATGGCCCGTTTCAGGCCCGCCAACAGTGCACACCCTAGCTGAGAGGCCCAAGGCCGGCCCAAAATTGGTCCTTGGGCCTCATTATCAATACTTGGACGAGCTGCTGGCACCTGTCGTACCTCCACAGGCAGCTTATCGCCTTTCCAAAGATGAATATTGGGCCGCTTGTCTCGCCAAAAACAGCCTGAAGGTAGGTCCCGGGGGGAAGTACTGGAGCGGCTACTGAGGGGGGGGTGGGGAAATTACAAGTGCTTTGGAGTCGGGGGAGCATTCTTGCTCCTCTTGGCTCCACAGTAACAATTTCTGAATTTATTTAAACAAAATAAACTTACCTTTAGTTGGTGGCCACAGGGGCTGCTGAAGAATTCTTAGCAGAGCAGGCCCAGTACGGCTCTGCTCATTGCCAACCAAGTTCAACAAGAGGACCTAAAACAGGTGACATCATTTACATATGTAAGGGGCCTAATGCCTGTTTTGGGTGGTCACCAGAAACATCTGACAAATTTAACAGTGGCCTGAACGTCCGCGCAGATTGGGCGAAGGCTATCACACTGCTAAATTGGTCATTGTTGCACCCATTTTATGTCCGGAAAACGGGCAGAATACATACTGATTTTTACCCCATCACATTTTTTCAGTTATGTACGAAGTAGGCAGACTGTTAAAAATCAGATCGATCCTGTACAACAGCAACAACTTACATGTATATAGTACCCTTAAAGTAGGAAAATGTCTCTCAAGGTGCTTCACCGTTTGGGATCAGACCCAACTAGGAGGGAAATTAACGGGAGGGATATCCCAGTTGAAGAGGTTGATTTTAAGGAGTTTTCTGAAGGAGGGGAGAGACATGGCAAGGAAAAGGGATTTAGGGAAAGAACTCCGGAGTGTGTGGACAAGATGCCTGAAGATTCTGGTCCCGATATTTACGGGGAGGCAGGGAGGGAGCGGGTGAGCGCTGTAGCGGGGTGGGGGGGGGGGGAATATCCCGGAAATCCCGGAAATCCCAGGGACATAGACGTCCTGCCGATATTAACATGTTTTTCTTCCATTTCCCACGTGGCAACCGGCCAGATTGACAGGCTGGCTGGCTGTCAGGTAGGGAAACGAGCGGTAGGAGGCCGCAGCCGGGGACCATTGGGGATGGTGGGTGGTGGGGGGGGGGGGGGGGGGGGGGAAGGGTGGGTTGGCCAATCACAGGGCAGGCCAGAGATCTGGAGTTAAAGGTGGGGGTTGCCGTTTGTGGCAGCAAGGAAAGACCACTAACGGCAGAAGGAAGGCCGAAGGTTTGCTTGAGGGGCCGGGGGGAGCACTCCTGCTCCTCCTAGCCCACAGGGAGTGTTCTAAAAAGCACTTAGCTTCTGAAGCTGACTGCTCCTGTTTCCATTTTACTGCCGGGTTTCCCGAGTCCTGGGAAAACTGGCCAGGGTGTTAAATTTAAATCAGGCTCCCAACTGCACTTTTACTCTTCTTTAAGATTCAGTGGCGATGTGTGGATTCCCAGTAGGCTGGGTCAATCAAATGCAAGATATTTTAGATGTCAATAAAGCTGCTATTCCAAGGATATTCTGTGGAGCCAGAAGGAGCACTCCTGTGCATCCTGGTTCAACATTAAATCTCCAAGATTGTCCTGGTAGTTTTTTCAAACACTCTCAATGTTGCTGGGATTTTAAATCATGACATTTAGCCTGGTGGTTGGTTGAAAGTCAGAAATTTGACAAATTATCCTGTGTAACAACTAGCAAGATAATTAATTCTATGTAGCCTGATACATGTTTCAGGTACTTGGTTCAGCAAGTGATGGTTAACTCTGAATTAAAACTTTTGCATGCAAGGGTTAAACTTGTAGGTTGCGACATAGTCTGGTTGAGGGCGTCCAAATATCCTGAGAATAGTAGCCTTGCTGACATCTAAAATATCTAGCATTTGATTGACCAGGCCTACTGAGAACGCACACATTACCACTGAATAAAAGACTTGCGATCCATTGATGTGCCAGTGTTATAAGGTACCAAGATTTTTAGACAGGCCATGTCCCATAATACATGCATCACTAGACTGAAAAGAATAAAACAAAAGTCAGGGTAAATCAGGAAACACTGATTAGGCAATACCAAGCTTGGATTTCAAAGATATGAAAATTGTGCATCCTGCTAACTGCCAGAATTTCCCAACCTCAAGTCTGCTAGTCAGTATTTTGCTGCCAAATATCAGTGTGGGATTAAAACTTCCCATGGTGCCCTTAAGTCATCCACAATGCTGCTGGGCAAAGTTCTTCTGCACATAAATGGCCATATAAGCAGGTGGCTCTGGTACTCTTGAAGAAATATGAGATACCCAATCTGGCATGTAAACACAGTCTTTAGTTTGTTAGTGTGCTGCAATTCATTGGAGCTTTATGTGCCAGCCACTTCACTGCTTCCAAAGTTCTTTTGACAGGCTGTTAAAGCCTGGTTATTTATTTTGAAATTGATGCTCTCATTGATCTAATATTTGTCAAAATGAGGATTCTGGTTGTGTGACTCTGTCATTCTCTGTATAAGTTATTTGTAGACATAACACAATGGGGACAATATAAGATAAATGTAGATTGGCAATGACAGGGGTGATAGGAGAGTGTAACTTAGTACAGGATAGGATAGGCTGGTGTTGTTTTTAAAGGCTAGAGCTTGGGAATCCAGTAAGGAAAGTGTGGGAGAAGTCAAGTCTAGGGTTACAAAGATATGGAGGACAGTTTCAGTTGCATTGTAATGTGATAAAAACATTTCAATATCTTTTATTTTAATAAACATTAACATTTTATAGCTTAATCAAATTGCTTTCATTATTTTTAATATGAATGTCTTTTTGTTGAAATCTTACTTAATTATTGTTAATTATTATTATTTATTCATAATAGTAACACACCTACCCAGAGGGATTTTGGAGGGGTTTTCACAAGTAGTGCACCAGCGGCATTGTGGATTCTAACATGCTGAAAAATGCATCAAATGAAATATCAAAAATCAAATTTTTCAGGGTTGCATGCACCCAGATCCTCTACAAAATAAATCTTACGCCCTCAACAATTGTGTTTTTTTATGCCTCCAATACAATCCTGGACCAATATGTTTGAAATGTGAGCTGAAATCTTTGGAAATCCAATATCAACCAGATTATCTACATCCACCAACCTAGTAATTTCAGACAACACTATCAACTTATAGATTGGCCTACTTCTTTCAGTCTGGTTCTAGCCAGTTGTCTTAATTGAAATATGCTATATTTTTTAACATTAAACTTAATTTGCCATTGATCAGCTCAGGTGCCAACCCTGGCAAGATCCATTTTAAAGTTCTTGTCTATCTTCTCTGAATCCACAGCCTGCTATTGTTGAAAGAAAAATGTGATTCTAATTGAAATAACATAGACTTGGTTGAACTAATTCATGGCTAGGAAATAAAAATATCAGTATATAAAGTCTGAAGTAGAGACAGGCATGATAAATAAGGTGGACAAATGACTAAATGGAGAAGAGAGGGAATTGCATCCATATAAAAAAATGATATAAGTAGCTCAGTTGACTTAGCAGAGATGCTGTCAATAAAGGTCAAGGATAGTAAAAGAAAAAGTCAATAATTAGTGATCACTTAGAAATGCATGAGCTAATCAAGGACATTCAACACAGATTTGTAAGGTCACACTTGACTAATTGAACTTTTCAACAAAATCAGACTATAGATAAAGGGAATACGGTGGATGTTGTAGATATGGATTTTCAGAAGTTATTGACAAGCTGCCTCATGCAACACCAACTTGTATTTATATACAGCCTTTCAAATAAAGAAGATCCCAAGGGGTTTCACAGGCTTAAAGAAAAAACGGCTTGAAAATTTGGGGCTGTTTCGTTAGAACAAAGCTAGGTGGGAAAATAAGCTGTGAGGAGCATGCAATGAGTCCGCAAAAGGATATAGACAGGTTAAGTGAGTGGGCGAGAAGGTGGGAGATGGAGTGTAATGTGGGGAAATGTGAAATTATCCACTTTGGTAGGAAGAATAGAAAAGTAGAATATTTTTTAAAAGGTGAGAGACCAAGAAAAGTTATTAATCACAGAGATTTGGGTGTCCTTGTACATGAATCACAAAAAGCTAACATGCAGGTACAGCAAGCAATTAGGAAGGCAAATGGTATGTTAGCCTTTATTGCAAGGGGGTTGGAGTATAAGAGTAAGAAAGCTTTGCTGCAATTATAGAGGGCTCTGGTGAGACCACACCTGGAGTACTGTGTACAGTTTTGGTCTCCTTACCTAAGAAAGGATATATTTGCCTTAGAGGGGTTGCAATGAAGATTCACAAGATTGATTCCTGGGATGAGAGGGTTGTCCTAGATTGAGTAGAATGGGCCTACATTCTCTGGAGTTCAGAAGAATGAGAGGTGATCTCATTGAAACATATAAAATTCTTAGAGTGCTTTACAGGGTAGATGCAGAGAGGCTGTTTCCTCTGGCTGGAGAGTCTAGAACTAGGGGTCATAGTCTCAAGATAAGGGTTCAGCCATTTAGGACCAAGATGAGGAAAAATTTCTTCACTCAGAGTTGTGAATCTTTAGAATTCTCTACCCCAGAGGGCTGTGGATGCTCAGTCGTTGAGTATATTCAAGACTGAGATTGATGGACATTTGGACACTAAGGTAATCAAGGGATATAGGGATAGGGCGGGAGAGCGGAGTTGATATAGAAGATCAGCCATGATCTTACTGAATGGCGGAGCAGGCTCGAGAGGCCATATGGCCTACTCCTGCTCCTATTTCTTATGTTCTTAGAACAGAGGTGGTTAAGGAGGGATTTAATAAAGGTATTCTAAATTATGGAAGTTTTTGAGAGGATAACTAGCAAAAGATTGATTCCATTAGTTGGCAAATTGGTAGCATGGGGTTCTAAACTCTGGATTAATACTGGGAGAACGAAAGGGAAAGTTCAAAGTATTTTTTTCACGGTGCAGTAATAGAAAATGGAATGCTTTCCTACAAGCGGCCATTGCGTTAGAGACTGTAACATCATCTCAAAGGGAATTGGATAAGTATTTGAAAAGGAGGAATATGAAAGGGTGTATGGAAAAATAAAGGGTTTGGGGTCAGTGCAGAGAGCTCCAGTTGAAGAGCAAGCACTGGCATCATAGGGCGAATTACCTCCTGTACTGTCATTTTTACGATTCCGTAAAAGAAGGTAATGTGTTCAGAATGATTCAATTATACACATATTGACTGGGAAAATAGCAGAGATAAAAACCCAAAGATTCTAAAGATGGTGCAGGATTGCTTCTTTACTCAATAGGCTGAACAACTGATGCAGTCAGAGATCATTGGAGACATAGGGATTGATGTTCCTCTTTTTATAAAGCTTAGCAGAAATAATAGATGGAAGTAAAAGGTGGTGGAGTGGCAGGAGAAAGTACCAATGGATTAATTGCCCATGTTTAGTGCTACTCTGAGCATTTCTACCCCTTGGAAATAAGAGTATAACATACTAGGGGGAGCATAGATCAAAAGAGTTTGTGCTGTTGCTGTATAAGTCAGGCCCCAAGTGACGAATGATCATAGAATCATAGAATCATAGAAGTTACAACATGGAAACAGGCTCTTCGGCCCAACATGTCCATGTCGCCCAGTTTATACCACTAAGCTAGTCCCAATTGCCTGCACTTGGCCCATATCCCTCTATACCCATCTTACCCATGTAACTGTCCAAATGCTTTTTAAAAGACAAAATTGTACCCGCCTCTACGACTGCCTCTGGCAGCTCGTTCCAGACACTCACCACCCTTTGAGTGAAAAAATTGCCCCTCTGGACCCTTTTGTATCTCTCCCCTCTCACCTTAAATCTATGCCCCCTCGTTATAGACTCCCCTACCTTTGGGAAAAGATTTTGACTATCGACCTTATCTATGCCCCTCATTATTTTATAGACTTCTATAAGATCACCCCTTAACCTCCTACTCTCCAGGGAAAAAAGTCCCAGTCTGTCTAACCTCTCCCTGTAAGTCAAACCATCAAGTCCCGGTAGCATCCTAGTAAATCTTTTCTGCACTCTTTCTAGTTTAATAATATCCTTTCTATAATAGGGTGACCAGAACTGTACACAGTACTCCAAGTGTGGCCTCACCAATGCCCTGTACAACTTCAACAAGACATCCCAACTCCTGTATTCAATGTTCTGACCAATGAAACCAAGCATGCTGAATGCCTTCTTCACCACCCTATCCACCTGTGACTCCACTTTCAAGGAGCTATGAATCTGTACTCCCAGATCTCTTTGATGTGTAGTTCTAGTCACCTAATCAAAGAAAGGAAGTTATTGCCCTTAAGAGAGTACAGGGGTGAGCAATGAATGTGTTTAAATTATGAGAAAGTTGGGCTTTTCTTTGAAACAAAGGAGACTTTAGGTTGATCTAATTGAAATTTTAAATGATGAATCAGATTTTCAAAGCTGATGCAAGCAATCTGTTCATAATGGCAAGGGCTTCAAATAAAAGTAATAAAGGGAGTTAGGTGGAACATTTTTACACACAGCATAATAGATTTGTGGAATAAGTTACCAGGGAAGGCTACTGAAGCCAACAATATCAATGGGTTCAAGTGGCAATTGGAAGTGCTTCTTAAAAGTGAAGAGTTGTGGCAAGACGACGGGTAATTTGGAACAGTTATTAATGAAAAAGAGACAGTGATTGCTTTTAATGGCCTTTTCCCTTACAAAAAGTTCTCGTGTTTTTACATAAAAATAAGGAATATTTGACTGCCTGAGTAAATTATGCTTTTTATTAATATCTAGTCTGACACTGTTGTTATCACCACCAAGATATTGGGGGGGGGATTTTAACCCCCCCCCCCCCCACTTCCAGGATTGGAGGAAGAGGGAGGAGGGGTGTTAAATTCTTAAAAATGGGAAACCCGACCCCAACCCGCCGCGAACGTGCCTACTTCCGGTTTAACCGTGGCAGGTTCGGGGTTCAGGTGAGTAACCCAGTCTAATCGGGAGGCGGGCCAGTAATTATAATATGTTGATGAGGCTGCGTTCCTCAGATTTTAGCAGCCATTTGGATTTAACAGCTGTGAGCCAGGTTTCTCACGCCTTGGGAACCCCAATAGCTGAAGGGAGGCGGAAGCTGCCGTATCTAGCACGTATGTACTTTTCCAGCACTGCTTGTGGGCCAGGAGGAGCAAGAGTGCAACCCCTTGGCCACCCCCAAGCTAACCTGCCGCGATTTGACTCTCTCCCCGCAATCGGCCGACCACCACCCCCCCCCCCCCCCCCCGATGATCTCTTCCCCCTCCATGATCGGCCAACACCCTCCCCGTGATCTGTCCCCTCCAGCGATGTCTTCCCCCACCCCCCCCCCCGCCATCGATCTCTCCCAACCCACCATCACCCCTGCGATCTCTTCCTCCTCTCCTGTCCCCGGCTGCGGCATTCAACAGGCCTTCCCACCTTTCAATCTGGCTGCCAGGCGGGAAACTGAAAAAAAAATTCGGGTCCATTGGGGGTAATTTTCACCCCCAAGAACAGGTGGGATGGGGCGGGTGGGAGGTTAAAATAATAACTTTTTTGGAGCAGGACCGCATTCCAGCTTCAACGCTCATTGAATGAAATACTTGTGGTACTGAATATTTTGTGTATTGGAAAACTTAAATGAACTTAACCTGTTTGGGTTTCCCATCACATCCGATTCACGTCAGGTGAAAGCAGGCAGGAAGGGCCAGATCCATGAGGTGAGTGCCTTTATTGCACTGCTTGTGGGGCCAGAGGAACAGGAGTACTTTACCCAGGCCTAACAAGCTCATCTGGCTGACAGAACTCCCGTGATCATCTGACCTCCCTCCAACGGCAGACACACCCTTCCCCCCCCCAACCCTGATCTCCGATGCTGGCTGACTCCACCCCTGATCTCCGATGCTGGCTGACCCCCTCTTCCCCCCGATCCCCAACGCTGGCTGACCCCCACCCCAGTCTCCGATGCTGGCTGATGCCCCCCCCCACCCCGAAGCCCAATACCAGGTGTGCATCAAGCCAATCCGTTCCAGCGTAGGGATCGTTCTCTGCGCCCAGTTCCCTCAGGCTGGCCAGCAGGAACAAAATACTACGCCACTATTTTTAAGCAATGTATTGAAAAGTTGCCCACTTCTTAAAAGACAAAAGGAACTGCTCATAATAATGCAGTCCTAATAATACTTTTGCATGTTTATTGAAGAGTTTATGTCATATCATTGTCTACATTGCAAGATTATTTTTCATAAAGAAATTATTTGTTGCCATTACAGGACCCTATGTCATCCATAGTAAATCTCTCCACTTTTGGTGTTGTGGTAATCCAAACACTAATAATAATAAACATTAGCAATATTTGGCATAGCTGTGACATGGTCTGTGCTCTCCCCTAGCCACTGAAATTGTTTCCCATGCCAGTACAGCTAATCATGGAAAAATTGTGCAGTGGGAAAGTCTTTGGTATCCCTTAAGTGCCCAAACAGCTAGTTGATGAGATAAAAGCAGCTGTGGTCACTAATGCTGCAGTGGAGAATCAAGGTAAATGTAGCAGGAAAGCACCAACATGCTCTATGTCCAAACTGATGGGTGAAGTAATGAATCAGCAGCAGCCAATCCCTAGGTCAATGCGTTATATGATTATCGAGGCCTGTGCCTCAGAGGAGGTCAAACAGAACATCATAGCCTGAAATCTCACAATCACCGCTCCTTGAGAGCATGGTTTGCCCACTGGGAGTGCAGGGTTGTTGCTGAATAACCCTTTAGTGTGCTGTCCCCAATTTTAGCAACTTGTGCACGGCTGAAGCCATATCACGGTTATGCTGAGAAGGATAATGCAGGTGGGCAAAAAACATTCCATGACAGGATGGAAGCCACCAAGTTGAAAGAATGAAATCTAAACATACCATGAATTGCACCAAATAATAGAAAGGTATCCTTCTTTGGTCAGAGAATAGAGTTAAAAGATTCAATTGCTACAGCCATAGATGACAAATTTAGTAGGGCCGATTTGACATGCCTCTCTGCCCTCGTTTTTCCCAACTAATTAATTTGAGGGCCGTTTAAGATGTGTGTGAGTGCAAAGCTCACAGATCTCTAGAGCAGCCAATGCAAACAACTTCAGAATTTGCCCTCATGAAAACCAGCACCAGAATGCAAGGGTACTATTGATACCATTTATGTGGTCATCTGATATCCTGCCCACAATCCCGTGTCCTTCATGAATTGCAAGGGGTTTCACATCTTCGGTGGTCAGCAACCCTGGCTTATCCAGGTCAGTGGCCGCTTCTCCAGGAAGCAATCATGACACCGTCATCTTAAGGCAATGCTCTGTGATTGGGCTATTTGAATGAGAAGGTAGTAGAGTACAAGGATGGGAAAAGAAAATCGGGAGGGGTGTAAAATGGGTGGCAGATTCACTATTACCCGTTTATCATCTGGCAATAAAAGTTAACATGACCCCCACGTGTGTGTGACTCACTGAAACCAGAAAACATTACCTGTTGCCTGAAACTAGATTGAATCCACTGTTGACAAAAAGATGTGAGGAGTCTTACAACACCAGGTTATAGTCCAACAGCTTTATTGGAATCACAAGCTTTCCTCCTTCGTCAGGTGAGTGACGAAGGAGGAAAGCTCCGAAAGCTTGTGATTCCAATAAAGCTGTTGGACTATAACCTGGTGTTGTAAGACTCCTTACATTTGTCCACCCCAGTCCATCACCGGCATCTCCACATCATGACAAAAAGATGTTAATCTAACTAGCTAAACTGTGTTCAGTTACATCGAGTTATGTCAAAAATACAGAACAGAAAAAAACCATTCGGCACAATTCGTCTATGTCGGCGATTATGCTCCACACGAGCCTTCTCCCTCTTTCCTTCATCTAGTAGGATATCCTTCTATTCCTTTCTCCCTCATGTGCTTATCTAGCTTCCCCTCAAATGCATCTATGCTATTTGCCTCAATTATTCTAACCACTCTTTGGGTAAAGAAATTTCTGCTGAATTCTTTATTGGATTTCTTAGTGACTATTTTGTATTGATGACCTCTAGTTTTGGACTCCCCACAAGTGGAAACATTTTCTCTACGTCTACCCTTTCAAAGGCAATCAAGGGATATGGGGATCGGGCAAGAAAGTGGAGTTGAGGCCAAAGATCAGCCATGATCTTATTGTGGAGATGCCGGTGATGGACTGGGGTTGACAATTGTAAACAATTTTACAACACCAAGTTATAGTCCAGCAATTTTATTTTAAATTCACAAGCTTTCGGAGGCTTCCTCCTTCGTCAGGTGAAAATGTGAAATGATCTTATTGAATGGCAGAGCAGGCTCGAGGGACTGTATGGTCTACTCCTGCTCCTATTTCTTATGTTTTTATGTTCTAAGCCCTATTATTATCTTAAAGACCTCTATCAAGTCACCCCTCAGCCTTCTCTTTTCTAGAGAAACGAGTCCCAGCCTGTTCAGTCTTTCCTGATTAGGACATCCTTTCAGTTCTGGTATCATCCTCGTGAATCTTTTTTGCACCTTCTCTTATACCTCTACATCCTTTCTATAATATGGAGACCAGAACTGTGCACAATACTCCAAGTATGGTCTAACCAAGGTCCTGTACAATTTTAACATAACTTCTTTGTTTTTCAATTCTCTCCCTCTTGAAATGAACCCTAGTACTTGATTTGCCTTTTTTATGGCCTTATTAACTTGCATTGCTACTTTTAGTTATTTGTTTATCTATACCCCTAGATCCCTTTGCTCCTCTATCCCTTTTAGACTCTTATTATCCAAGCAGTATGTGACCTCCTTATTCTTCCTACCAAAATGTACCACCTCACACTTATCTATATTGAAATTCATTTGCCCATTCTGCAAGTTTATTAATGTCCTCTTGCATTTTGATGCATTCTTCCTTTGTATTAACTTCAACCCCATTTAGTGTCATCCGCAAATTTTGAAATTGTACTTCCAATTCCTGAGTCCAAATCGTTAATGTAAATTGTGAACAACAGTGGTCCCAGCACCGATTCCTGTGGAACACCACTTCCCCTTTTGCCAGTCTGAATAGCTACCCTTAACCTCTACTCTCTGTTTTCTGTTTTGTAGCCAACTTGCTATCCATTCTGCTACCTGTCCCCTGACTCCGCATGCTCTGACCTTAGCCATGAGTCTACAATGTGGTACTTTAGCAAAGGCCTTTTGAAAATCCAAATATATTACACCTATTACATTACCCTTGTCTAATCTTTCTATTACTTCTTCAAACAATTCAATGAGTTTGGTCAAGCATGACTTTCCCTTCTGAAATCTGTGCTGACTATTCTTTATTATATTTTCATTCTCTAGATGTCTTTCTATTACATCTGTGAGTAAAGATTCCATTATCTTTCCTACCACCGACATGAAGTTAACTGGTCTATAGTTCCCTGGACTTGTTCCAGCTCCTTTTTAAATATAGGAATAACATTAGCTGTCCGCCAGTCCTCTGGGGCTATTCCCTTTTCTTGTGAATTATTATATATATATATATATATATATATATATATGTAAACATGAAAATTAAAAATAAACAAATGCCAGTGAAAACAGAAAACTCAAAGTCACATGAGCTGTGGGTGAAACAATGTTACAACATTCCAAAATGTGAGTTAAGTGTTAAACAAAAGTTAATACTGCTACAGTTCCTCCAGTGAAACTTAATTTTTTTCAAGTCTGAGAAATGCCCAAGCTGGAAAACACACTAGCAATTGCATTGTACTTGGTCAGCACTATTAGATAGAGCAGAAATCAGACAAGCAAATACATTGATTTACTATAGGATTGACAGAGCAGAGAAAATTCTTCTATCATTCTATCTCAAAGGCCGTGAAAATAAAAAAAACATGACACAGTGTTGAGAAACTTTGATAGGCAGTTCAAGAAAAATATGATTTATGAAAGTGCTGAATTTTGTTAAGGTTAGCAGCAACATGGAGGCCCAGGAGAGGCATTCATAACTGATCTTCACAGATTAGCAAAGTGCTGTGAGTATGAATGACTTGTGTCCAAAGAAGAAGTGAGCAGGGGCACAATCATAGTGGGAATACTGGATGAGTGGATGACTGCAGTTAAACACAAATCTGACATTAGGCATCTGAAAGAAACAGGAAAGGAACAAATGCCATTGCTCAAAGCAGATGAGTCACTGTGAGCACCACAAGCCACAGCATCAGTAGCTGCAATTAAGTACACCAACAAGAAAGGATACAATTTCAAACACAAGACCTGTAAACTTGAGCTCATCCAAAATTCTGCTACCCATATCCTTACTCACACCAAGTCCCGTTCACCCATCTCCCCTGTGCTCGCTGACCCACACTGGCTCCTGATCTGGCAATGCCTCAGTTTTAAAATTCTCATCCTTGTTTTCAAATCCCTCCATGGCCCTGCCCCTCCCTATCTATGTAACCTCCCTATCTTTGTAACCTCCTCTAGCTGTCTGAGATCTCTGCGCTCCTCCAATTCTTGCTTCTTGCACATCCCGATTTTAATTGCTCCGCTATTGGCGGTTGTGTCTTCAGCTGCCTAGGCCTTAAGCTCTGGAATTCCCTCCCTAAACCTCACTGCCTCTCTACCTCTCTCTCCTCCTTTAAGACGCTCCTTAAAACCTACCTCTTTGATCAAGCTTTTGGTTACCTGTCCTAATTTCTCCTTACATGGCTTGGTGTCAAATTTTGTTTGATAACATTCCTGTGAAGTGCATTGGGATGTTTTACTACGTTAAAGGCACAATATAAATGCATGTTATTGTTGTTGTGATGAGTGCAGTACGATGTCGGTGACTTATACAGCAGGAAGAATTGCACAGCCATAAATGCCAAATGCCACAAGGGTGGGAAAAAATGGTGTTTCATGAACATATGTTATTCAAGCAAAGGACTTTTTGATGTTTTAGGATTTTTTTGGCCATATTTCCACTGAAAAGATTTGGGGAAATAATTACTATTTTATGCTTTTTTAAGCAATGTGCATTCACATAAGCTAAAAAAAGGCACTTAGATCAAAGGTAGTTAATATGCTCCATGGAAATTGTTTTCCCGATAGGTTAAACAATAAGTAATTAGTTAGCTTGTCTAAGTAATCAAAAAAAAACTCACATCCTTTTTGTTGGGAAGTCCTTTGATCCCTGTCTGCAAACAGAAGGAGGCAAAACGATTGAGACTAGGACTCAGGTTAACACAATGGCTTTTTGAAACAGGAAGGTGCGAGGAAAATCAGTTTTGTTAAGGAGAAAGTTGGTATCTTTCATTGGGAGCACCTGTGTCAAAGTACCTCAATTTAATGGAAATCATGAAGATAGTTTTGGAAATTAAGAGCTACATTGAAACCCATGCGATACATCACAGGCAGTTCAAATATCTGATTGAAGAACTCAATGACAAAAATCTCCCTTCTGATATAGAAGGCCTAAAATTCCGGTTCAGCAGTAGGTGCCTCTTAAGATTGACATGGCTCTTTACCTCACTGTGCTGGACCATGCGATAGCCTTGCAACTCATGCTCCCATGTCCAGTGCTGCAATGGCTGGCTGGTTCTGTCCAGTATTTGGCACATCTTCTCTGCTTTTGAATAGGAGGTGAAATGAACTAAGTGGGTCAATGTGCCTTTGTCCTGAGAGGCAGCAATCTCATTTGTGCCTTCTCCAGCTATGGCTCTGCTGCTGGATATTCTCTCACATATTCACTGAATCTGCATGGGGCAGACCTCTTGCCATCTTCATGCATTCTCTCTGTCCAATCCCCCAGCACTTTCAAGCCGAACAGGAAAGAAAGAACTTCATTGACATAAAGTCTTTCACATTCTCAAATGCTTCATAGCCAATTAAAATCTTTGAAGAGTAGTCACTATTGTAATGTAGGGAAACATGGCAAATAATGTGTGCACAAAAAGATCCTGCAAACAGCAATAAGATAAATGACCAGATAATCTGTTTTAATGATATTGATTGAGGGATACATGTTAGCCAAGACACCTCGCTTATTCTTCAAATAGTATTACAGGATGTTTCAGATTCATCAGGGAAGACAGACTGGACCTCAGATTAATGTTTGACTCAAATGATGGCTCCTCTGGCAGTACAGCTCTTCTTCATCAGATACACAGAAATGTCAGCTTAGATGATGGAACTGAATTTCCATGAGGGTTCGTTCATTCGTCTGCTGTAATTTTGGCATGGAAGCTATGCAAACCCTAGAAGATGGCATTATTGAAGTTACAGCAAACGGCCAGGGGATCCCCCAGGAGGGGGGAGGGGAGAAGGGGGAATTCACCCACTATATGCTCAAGTCTCTGAAGCGGGATTTATACCCACAACCTTCTGAGCCAGAGGCAAGAGCGCTACCACTGAGCCAAGGCTGATGCCTATTTCAGAACATTGCTCAAGGCCTTTATAGCTGAGTCTGAGCATTCACAAGAGCTACTCCAACTGGGCTTTACTGCCGATAGCCTTCGAATAGCCACGCACTCCATGATTTGTAGATTAACTTTGATAAATGCCCACGTAACGTAGTTTTTTCTATATAAAGACCCTTGTGTAATGACTCATTTTCATTCTTATTTTGAAATTGACACTGGTACTACCTTCATTTTGCCTGCGGTTGAATCGGGGTTGTTGAATATGTAATTCCAATTCCCTGATATTACTGTACCCAGTAGAATTCTCCACAGCAGTTTTTTTCAAAAACAAAACAAAATAGATCACAAAAGCAAGAACAGAATAACCTAGATGAAACATGTCACATTGATTTATTATTCAGTAAACAATTAGAGTCATTTTTCTTAAATGTTAGGCCATTCAATATTTCTAAATTAAACACTTGGTTAATGTGTTTCTTCTAGGCTTTCAAAGAGTAGAAGTGTTATTGCTTCTCCACAAAGAAAAACACTCCTCATAGAATAAAACTAAACAAAACCCTTACTTTATGAATTATGTATTTGAAAGATTTCAATTAATGATAACCCCAATCTTTTTATTCCTTTCTTCAATTTTTTATTTCCATTTAAAATTCTGAATGTTTAAGTACTTTATTGGTTTGTGAATAATACTGGCATATCTGGTGGCTTTTGCAGTCAGTCCGGAGATCGCCATTGCTGCCCTTGATATTGTGAAATGCTAATAATCTTGGCTACTGTGACTCTGCTGCAAGCAGCCTAGAATGCCTCAAGAGAGGTTTAAGCTTTTGGAGAAAGTGGCTGGAACGAGATTTACACTTACATTCTTTTTCGTTTGTTGTGTATATAAAGGTCTAAAGGTAGACTGCAGTGCAAACAAATGTTCATCCATGACTGCACAGATCTGACTACTGGGCTCCTCCATACTCAGAGCCAGATTTTGCAGGGTATTTTACAAGGCCTCAGTGACTGCTGTAGATAGTCTTGCTCAAGGGATAATCGCCTTTTGCAAGCAAGCACTGGCAGCTGAAGAATTTTCTGGCCAATTTTTTTCTTCAGCCAAGAAAGGCCGAGGAGCACCTTGGACAAAGGGACTGTGGGCCGCACTGCCAGCATCAGACAGATCAGGGCGGGCCCCCTGAAATGCCCTTGTAAGCACGATGTGCCCACTCCAGTTGTGCAAATGACCATCATCGCTAAAATTTTCAGTGGGGTTTCCAGGTTTGGACCAGGGCCCTCCAGATATTCAGGGCCTGTGCTATAATTATATTCTACGAGGTGAAAGCTTCGGCCCAACTGGGATACTTCCACTGCAACTCAGTGAGGGGTGAGGAAGAAGGACCACAAAATAGGCTGGGACTCGGATATGTCAAGTCCAGGCATTGTGCTCCATTGTACATTGTGGGGGCCGAGCCTCTGCACCCCCTCAAACAAGGCCATCGACTGAGAAATTCAGTGCATTAGTTACATTGATGTCTATTAATATTACAATTACTGGGCTGCAAATCTTCCCGCGTCAGTTCAGTAACAGCTCCTTGGCTCAGCTGGAGCCTTATCATGCACCATTCTTTGCTTCACTCCAGGTAGCTTGTAGACACAATGCCATGCCTCCATGAACTCCCTTTCTACAGTTTTTGCTATCCGCTGTTCCATTATTTCATAGCTCACAATTGACCGTGTAGCGATTCTGCTGCCAGTCAGTATGCATTGTAAGTACACAATTTACAAAATCCTCAGCTTTAGCTGGTAAATGAGAAGTGCTGCATTCTGCTAAATAGACCAAATACAGTTATACTGCCTAAATGAAGAGAAGGTGAATGTGACTTGTAAGGATTTATTATGTGAAATAAACACTGAAGCTCCACTCATTTGAGTCTATAGTTAAAGTTCCCCTTTCTTCATTTGAGCCATATTTGGCACATAGAATAGCTTGGCCCATTCCTTTTGATCGAAGTCAAGATAAAGACCCCGATATTTACTCGGGGCCTTGAAGAGAGTTGGGGGAAGGATTTCCTTGCCCACAAGCAGTGCAATAAATGCTCCACTTATGTGGCATGAATCAGAAGGCCCAGAATCCAGGCCCCCAGGAGTTAAAAATAAAAAACCTATTAAAATGTTAAAGTATACGTGCATATGTCGCATGAATGAATATTGAGATCACATGCCGAATGACGGTGTCTATTACTCATTCTTTTATTTACTAATCAGAAATGCAATTAACCACATTTCGATTCCCAATTAGCCACATGTGGCTAGCGGCTAACATACAATCATAGAATCATAGAAAGGTTACAGCACGGAAGGAGAACATTCGGCCCATCGAGTCCTCGCCAGGTCTGTGCTAGAGTAATCCAGCTAGTCCCACTCCCCCGCCCTATCCCCGTAGCCCTGCAAATTTTTCCTTTCAAGTACTTATTCAGTTCCCTTTTGAAGGCCAACATTGAATCTGCCTCCACCACCCTCTCGGGCAGTGCATTCCAGATCCTAACCACTCACTGTGTAAAAAAGTTTTTCCTCATGTCACCTTTGGTTCTTTTGCCAATCATCTTAAATCTATGTCATCTGGTTCTCGACCCTTCCGCCAATGGGAACAGTTTCTCTCTATCTACTCTGTCTGGACCCTTCATGATTTTAAATACCTCTATCAAATCTTCTCGCAACCATCTCTGTTCCAAGGAGAACAACCCCAGCTTCTCCAGTCTATCCACGTAACTGAAGTCCCTCATCCCTGGAATCATTCTAGTAAATCTCTTCTCCACCCTTTCTGAGGCCTTCAAATCTTTCCTAAAGTGCGATGTCCAGAACTGGACACAATTCTCCAGTTGTGGACGAACCAGTGTTTTATAAAGGTTCATCATGACTTCCATACTTTTGTACTCTATGGGCTCAATTTTAAACCTAAATTGGAGCGGGGGAGCTGTGAAAATTGCAGAAATGCAGAGCGGGTTCAGAAGCTGGCTCCAACCCGCCGACTTCTGAGTTTCCCACGGACGCACCTATGTGCG